>NC_090268.1:266906411-267219744 GCF_040414725.1 Anabrus simplex
TGTGGCAGATGGTTCGTTTTCATTTACCCTATTCGACCTCTCTTTGTCTATTCTTTGTCTCCCCCGACAAGGGCAACTTTAGGCTTTTGAAGCTTATGAGGGAGTATTTTATTTTCCGGCCTCTCATGTAAGTAAAATGTTAACAAAGAAAGCTTGTTATTTTGTGTGACTGTTGATGTCATAACCATGTTCTTTACCGGTGCCTTCATCCATTGAATGGTCAGACCTCTCATTCCCCTGCAATTAGATTTAAGACGAACAAAGCAAACAAACGTGGCGCAAGAGTCCGTTAAGAGGATTGTCTTATCAAAACGACTGCTTCCCAGGCAGATGGCTAGGCTTACAGATACTGGAGTGCCACCTGGTAGCTTTTTTTTCTATTTGCTTTACGTCGCACCAGCACAGATATGTCTTATGGCGACGATGGGATGGGAAAGGCCTAGGAATGGGAAGGAAGCGGCCATGGCCTTAAGTAAGGTACAGCCCCAGCATTTGCCTGGTGTGAAAATGGGAAACCACGGAAAACCAACTTCAGGGCTGCCGAGAGTGGGGTTCGAACCTACTATCTCCCGATTACTGAATACTGGCCGCACTTAAGCGACTGCAGCTATCGAGCTCGGTACCACCTGGTAGCGTGACGAAATCCCCAGTCGTATAACTTGGCTTTCACGACTGGGTAAATTCTCATATCAGACAGCTCCTCACTTGGTCTCACGAGATTGAGAACACGCCGTTCCAGAATTAAAATCCTTGGACTGGCCGGGAATCAAACTCGGGCCCCGTGGTTGAGAGAGAGAGGCGTGACCCTACTTCACTACGAGGCTGGCTCATTAGAGTTGAGAGGTAGTGACTATCTCCTTAAAACACTAACTGCAACTAGGTACCAGCCATATCACTGCCGGACGTTCAGATGAGTGATCGTTTGTCTCCATGGGAACGACCTTGCAAATTGTAGAAACAAATTAATTATCAGTAGGACATCGTTAATTACTGATCAACTGGTCACGCGCTTGTTCTCTCCATTGCTCAACTCTTGTGCTACGAGGTTAAGTGTTTAGCTACCTGAATACGAGCGGCCCTGTCGACCTCTTATTCTATTGTTCGTTGTTTACCTGCGATATTACACAATTGAACAATATAGTTGTTTGAAGTACGATGATGACTTGGTTGTTGTGACAGGATCTTTTGTAATGCTGCAATCCGACATGTGTTTTGAACAAAACACCTGTAATTTTTAGTTTTGTAGGAAAGGTTTCCTGAAGACTTTCGTGGCTTTGTATGGAAGTAAAACGTTAACAATGAAAACTTGTAATTTTGACTGTTGATGTCATGATCATAGCCATGGGATCTCGAAGTTTTATCTAGAATCGGAACTAGAGGGACGTGACATTTAATTGAAGAATGTCACATTTATTGGCCGACTTTGTGAGAAACCAGTGCCTATGCCACTCGAATATCTCGCCATGTAAATATACAGGGTGGTCGAAAACAACGTAAACAGGGTATATGAGCGTTAGAGTGTTGGTCATACTGATAAATAACTTGAAAGAAATAATTCGATATCTCGCACCATCGTCATTTTATAAGATGCTGAAGTTGGCCAATCAGGTCGCTTCGCGGGCGAATTCAAATGAGTTTCATGAGGCTGTGTTGCTAAATCTGTGCGTGGCTTAAGAACGGCAAGAGAGCATCAGTCGAAGAATAAAACTTCGCCAGGGGAGGGGATTGAATACAAACCTCCGAGCTGACAGCGTCGCGCCATTGCAGTGCGCTACGGTAAAAATTAAATGGCGTATGGCTTTTAGTGCCGGGAGTGTCCGAGGACAAGTTCGGCTCGCCAGTTGCAGGTCGTTTGATTTGACACCTGAAGGCGACCTGCGCGTCATGATGTGGATGAAATGATGATGAAGACGACACATACACCCAGCCCCCGTGTCAGCGAAATTAACTAATTAAGGTTAAAATTTCCGACCCCGCCGGGAATCGAACCCGGGATCTCTGTGACCAAAGGCCAGCACGCCATAGAACCGAACAGTGCGCTACGGTGGCACATCCTGAAACCGTCGCGACGATGTGTTTGTGTTCGCGCTGTCTTCTACCACCCTCTATACAAAGAAGAGCGTAGAAATTAAGAGAATAGTTCGTTCCTTCGTAATCTGTTTACCCTCCAGGGTCGGCTTTTCCCTCGGACTCAGCGAGGGATCCCACCTCTACCGCCTCAAGGGCAGTGTCCTGGAGATTCAGACTTTGGGTCAGGGATACAGCTGGGGCCTCGCCTGCTATGCTGAACAGGGGCCTTGCGGAGGGATGGGGAGATTGGATTGGACAGGTAAGGAAGAGGGAAGGAAGCGGCCGTGGCCTCAGGTTAGGTACCATCACGGCATTTGCCTGGAGGAGAAGTGGGAAATCACGGAAAACCACTTCCAGGATGGCTGAGGTGGGAATCGAACCCACCTCTACTCAGTTGACCTCCCGAGGCTGAGTGGACCCCATTCCAGCCCTCGTACCACTTTTCAAATTTCGTGGCAGAGCCGGGAATCGAACCCGGACCTCCGGGGGTGGCAGCTAATCACGCTAACCACTACACCACAGAGGCGGACAAGAGAATAGTAACTTTTAATATTTTGTCACGGAGATGCACTAAAATGGCATGGGTAGATCGGATCACAAATGCAGATATACTGGATTAAACTGGTGAGAGGAGAACGGACAATTTAACGAGATATGAGTGAAAGGGATAGATTAATAGAGCACTTGTTGAGACACCCAGGACCGCTGGGAAGTGTAAGGGGTAAGAATACCATGGAAAGAGCAATACATGAAAATGGAAAGAAAAAAAAAACAAAACAAATCAGAGTTAATTTATGATGATGAGGTTAGTACAGGATATGGTAGTATGGAAGGTTGCGACGATAATTTGACGGATCTCCTACACAACAAGAACAACAGAAACCAGGAGCAATTTTTTATAGTAGATCGAAATAATTAGTTCAGAAAGTTTCCAGATTATCCTTTTACACATCACTACAGAGAGGTCAGCAATACAGTCGACGATACTACGTTAGTTGGTTGTTTCTTGTATGACTGTCCCTTAGTCCCGTATCTTGATATGAGATCGGGTATGAGGTGAGATGAATTTGTATGGCATGCTTTTATGGCCGGATGCCCTTCCTGACGCTAACCTCAGTTGAGAAAATCATGAAGATGAAAGGAGGTGGAAGAAACCGGCTGTCTTGTGAACAAGAACTGTCCCAGCATCTGCCTGGAAGTGAAAATCGAAACCACAGAAATCCATTCTCAGGACATCTGAAGGTGATGTTCAAACTCATGAGCCTCACGAATGCATAGCTTGGTTCCATAGCCGTTAACACGCGTTAACATGCGCGACCAATGCGCTCGGTTTAGTTGGTACTCTCTCGACAGTAGTAAAATACGAGTATATTCCAATACATGCAGTAGACTGCTATAAAATGGATTATTTTTCGAAGTATTATTAGTTTTAATCCACGCATGAAGGCGTAAGGGCCATTAGGTCTAATGAGCTTAACAGACAATTATATCTCATGATTTGTGTTACTACAGTCATTAATGATTTATGAGCTTAGGCTCTTCTTTTTCATTTCTGCTGCCCAGTGTTCCTACTTATCTCACAGTGTTTTATTAACTAACATCTCCATTTCCGCAGTATCACAATTCTTCTTTACACATTTTCAAGCAATATTTCGAAAAATTAACAATCTCATTTTATCTCTTAACACAGTGATTGAAACCATTCACTCCCCATCTCGCTGTAATGACGGTGTTTGTTCAAATTTTCTTTGAAATAAAAGGGGGATTCCGTCCATGTGCTACATATATAACTTAAGACAGTAGGTCCTTTGGCTCAAGGACACAAGACTTAATGTTGTAAATATATCATTATTATCTTTCATTTTCTGGAATTAAGATTATGGAGTCATTATTAACGTGCCTCCCTCAGTAAGTGAATGCTGTTCCATAGTATGTACTACTGACTTGTCGAGAAGAGTGTGAGTGTAATTTTCTTTAATCGGAGCTAGAAATAGGAAGTAATATCAATGATCTTTCGAAAGGTATCAAAGCAGAATATGCTTCAAGCTGCAAATGAAAAACAGACAAATCTCAGGAAGCTAAAGTTAGTATTCGAATTACCTTTCATCAGCGCTTGAATGTACTGGCCAAAACTGATGCCTTAATGAGATAAAAACAAAGATGAGAATTTTATGGATATTTTCAGTGAGAAATTTCGCATTGTCGTATGTCTCAGAAGAAGAATTTGCGCGCCGCCCTCGAACGGGACTTCCACTGCATGATCGCTTCTAGGAAGGACCAGTCTACTCTGGAGCAACCGATTGTTATATGCAGTAGCTCATCCCCAGATCTCTCTCTAGCAGCAGGTATGTTTCACGGAAGGGTAAACGTAGTTAAAAGGTGGCATTTTCTAAAACCTTATTTCATTTGTTACAGTTAGCAGTTCCTAAATTACCACCTTGTTTTGTTGAATACCCATTCTACTCCATTCCCGTGTCAAACTTGCGGACAATCGGTCTCCACTGCAAATTACGTTAACTTGCAGGCTAAGGAAAATGCGACCAACAACTCATACACACACTGCGTGTGGAAGTTACCTGAGGGCTGGTTTTGAGCTTACGAGGACTAAAGACTCTTCCGGGCTTTCATTGCCCCTTTCCTTCTGTACCCGACAAACGAAATTCTCCATGATTCATGGTTGGCGTCTCCATGAATATAGAAGAAATTATTACCCATCGAAACGTTGGGACCTATCACGCCCTACAAGCCCGTAAATATGGTTTCTATATCCTTGTATATTTCCCATTTTCGAGGCGTCATGGGGAAGGGAACAGGTGGTGATAGTGGACTGGCAAGGTAATCTCTCCAAGGTGATCACGTATGGGATATTTGAAATGGAAATTATCGTCCCTGTAACATGGAACCGTGTAAAGCTGGAGGTTCTCTAGCTATTACTATATTAACAGTCATGTAAAACTGAAAAGTTGCTGGCTTCTTTTTTATCCAAGCGATTGTCGATTTGTTTTCAAAAGGAATCATCAATGAATGTGCGTTAATTTGCACTAGATGTACTAGTGAGTATAATTGTACACTTACTCGAGGTGTAGACAGAAAAATTAATGTAGTGTCCAAAAATGGGGTTTATAGGCCTCTCTTATTTTCGTGGAGTAAAGCAGAAGGATTTGGAGGAAACCACTCTAATTCAGAATGACCATCGACATTACTGGCGTTTCAAACGCAGATTTTCAATCTAATTAGGAAGTAGTTCCCTCTATATTTCTACAATAAACCTGTTAACATGTACAGTTATTTTGCTTCCAGACCTCGCGACCAAGTACACGCTGAAGCCACAACAAACGCAGAAGACTGGTGAACAAACCGGCTGTCGAGAATTAGCACACTCCTCCTAGGCGACTGTCGTCTTCTAGAGCATAAGCCCACAGACTTGTTTGATACAGCCCTCCATGCTACCCTATTCCATCCTAATCTTTCCATCTCTGTGTGAATGTTGCATTTATAACAACTACTCTAATCTGTTTCACATATAATGACCTCCCCCAGCTTTCCACCAACAATAACAGTTTCTGGGTGACTCAAGATATATCATGAAGTTTTCTCCCCCTTGGTCTAATTTCATCAAATCGTTTTAACACCAACTTCAATGACTATTCTCTTCCTTCGTATTCTTCTGAATCACAACATTTCAAAGATCTACCGTCTTCCTTTCTGCACCAATTATTGTGGATTAGGAATCTGGCGAAGTTCAGTAAGCCATCACATAATAACGCTGTTGAAGGCCAGGCTGGAAATCCCGCAGAGAGCCTGTTCTACATTGGCTTTGTCCCATATTAAGTCCAAATTAAAACATCCCTTAAATTAAGGGGATGAAGATGAAAGACTGCCATCTGATCTATCATCCCCATGAGGGCAATAGGTAAGGTAAGGGTTATTCTGCCCGAAGGCAGGTCCGAACCTCCGGAGAGGTGTTCCTGAGCCGGAGTTTACGTGCGGTAGGGAGGCCAGTTCCTTTCCGCTCCTCCATTCCCTTACCCCCCACCAACAGCGCGTGGCAACCCATCCAATTCCTGACCACGCCCAATGTTGCTTAACTTCGGAGATCTCACGGGATCCGTTGTTTCAACACGGCTACGGCCGTTGGCATGAGGGCAATAAGATAGGCCTATATGCTTCAAGAAAAAATGATAGTGGGAGGACGACAAAATGGATTAAAATGTGGGCGATTTCCCGAGTTTTGTAATTATCTACTTTCAAATGAACAGTTTCAGTGTTGTTTGTAAATTCATTGTAATCCTTAAACTTGTACCGTACGACTCGTTATTTCTTGGTACTCCTAGCTCCATCTAATGCATTGTGTTGCCATCCACCAAATACTTCCATCGTCATATGTATCTAAAACAGAATACGATGACTAATTTCACCCTCAGTCACTTCAATCCTTTACGGTAATATCCTGACTGTTCCCTCAATATAATACATTTCTACGGACACATTATTGCAGTTTCAAATTAGAACAACAATGAACTAGTAGTGAAGTCTTTTAGAAAGGAACAATAAGAACACTGGGAAAAGAGAATAGAAAACGGCCAAGTTATTGTCGGTTGGTTACTTGACACGGGTTTTGCAATTGTGTCTACTTCCACAGACACAAAGACAATCTTCTAGTAAGGTAATGCGTGACAATTGAGCTCATTTCTTGCTACCTGGTGTGGTCGTATTCCACGTCGGAGTCTTAACACTCTTCCACGAACCATGACAATTAGCAAAAGGAAAGAAGAGGAAACACTTCGCCACTTTCAAATGATTTTGGTTTCTGCAATAAGGCGGTGAAGACGATTGTTTCCAAGCTATACAGAGGGCCTGCCTATATTCCAACCGTATAATTTCTCTTGTGGAATCTGGTCAACTGTCTCTCGTATAAGACAGATCCTCAGTTGGTCTCAACGGCAGAGTGAAATCCGAAACAACCTGGACTGACAGGGGTCCTCCAGGTAAGTGGCATGCAGAAAACAGGTACACCATGGGCTGAATTTAAACACTTGTATATGCCTATTTTATTTATTTATTTATTTATTTATTTATTTATTTATTTATTTATTTATTTATTTATTTATTTATTTATTTATTTATTGTCAGAGTGTTGACAAAACTTCGAATATAAATAAGGTATTATATACAAATAAAACAAAGTACACTTTATGTCACAAACATATTTCACACAAAGTCTGTCCCGATAAAACAATACTTGCCTATGAATTAGCTTCGATGATGGGATCATGTGAGGCAAATGGAGCGAAGTATATGGTGTATCCATGATGATGTTACAAACTTTCAGGGATGATGGAGGACGACGTTTTCATCATTTCATCCTCATCAGGATGCACAGCTCATCCGCGGGTGTCAAATCCAAAGACCTGCATTTGACGAGCCCAACGTGTCCTCGGACACTCCAGGCACTAAAAGCCATACGCCATTTTTTTTTTACCTGAAGAATAATCGAGTTGGTATTCGAAGGTAAGAGAAACAAACGGAAAGCGATGCGGCTCGTAGATTAAAATCATTCCTTATTTCATGGTAAGAGATCTAGAACTAGGCGTAGAACTACATGAAGCCACAGTACTACTGTAGTTGCAAACAGAGGGGTAATAAAGGAGTTTATTTAATTTAGAGATGACTGCACACAGAATGCTTAAAAAACGTAACAGTCAATAAAGAATATGTACTGACCGTGTTAGGATTCATTTCGGCACAGGATGTAACCATCTTAGTACCACACAGCTACCTTCAGAACTAGTGCTTAAGAACAGAAATTACAACAACCTACCTCGACAAATTCGCTGGTATATTAACTGTAATCCTTTTCAGGTAAATTGAGATTTTCTATTCCTCATTGTCCCTCCTCCATTAGTTCTACACTACCTTTGTATTTTGAAATTCGTTCTATTATTTACATGAGATTAATCGCGTTATTTATGTATTACAAATCGTCCGTTAATCTTGGTTGTATCGAGAACTTCAAGGAATTGACCACTGAATGCTAGAGGATTAGCACACAATATGTTAGTAGCGGTGGTTTCAATACCACAGATTTAGCATCACTTAGAGACAGCTCAGTCGGTCGTACATTGAATTGCTAGATATGTTTCCTCGGGAAGTAAAAAATAACTGTTCAATATATTAATTCTACTGCAACCTTTCAACAAATGTGATTGAGAGATAGAGGTCACCTGAGATGAATTCTAATAGTGAAGACAGCACAAACATCCAGCCGAACGAGCCTTAGGAATTAACCAATGAATGTTAAAATCTGCTACCCGGCCGGGAATCGAACCCGGTACTGGTTGAACTATTTAGCCATGGGGCCGGACACTACTCCATTTATTTCATACGATAGTCCCTCGAAGGAGAAAAGACTTCGTTGCGTATATGGCCATTACTGGAAGTATTTCAAATTAATGCAGAACTTCTAGGCCATTGGAAATGTTGCTGTATTCTATCTGCATTGTGCATATTCTCCTGCAAGTCAACCAGATGGTGTCAACTCAGAATACTCGTATTTTGGCAGCTAAGAATATAGTCTATGATATTCTCCTTCTTGATTCCTTATGCCGAACTAAGTAGCGTGCTTTAACTTATTTAGCAGGTTTCTTCTTTACTTCAATACCTCATCATTAGTTCACCGAGTTCCTTTTTGCATCCTTTTGTCCATCCAGTAAACATTCTTTTAGTATACGTTTTTCTGAAAAAGTTTGCTTACTATAGTTTCAATTTTTTTTTTTTTCATCTTGAATGGTTTCCTCGATAATACCAATTTCTTGTAGATCTTCGTTTATTTTCACTAACCAATTGTTGCGGCTTTCAGGGATACTGCTAGATTTAGAACTTTGTTTCTCAGTCTGTTGTTATCCATTCTGTGTAGGTGTCTGTAGAATTTTAATCGCATTTTTCTAATCGTATCTGTGATTTTTTCTGTGACTTAATACATTTTCTATGGTTTCTTTTTCATCCAATTTCTATTTTCATATTTTTGTCCTAGGAATTATTTGAACACTTTCTCCCTTGTTTTCCGATATTTTTTTATTTGTGACCTGCCGCCAGTTATCATGGTTTCGGATGCATATATTATTATTATTATTATTATTATTATTATTATTATTATTATTATTATTATTATTATTATTGTTATTATTCGGTTGTTAAAAATTCTGCCCCTTTCCGAGTTTAAAATTATAAATTCCAAGATATATTTGTTTACAGAGTTACTTTCATTTATTGTATCTATCCTTAGTACTAATATTCACTTTCCACTTATCAGTGCGAATTAAGAACACTTTCCTCTTCTGCGGGTATCGACTGCCTGTGACGATAGTGTCTCTTCTTTCACCTTATATGGCATCGTAATGGTATTCAATTATTCTATCCTCTTAATTCGTAACCGAAAGAGCAAGAATTCTTACCCTCATTGCAGAAGGAAGTTATTATCTAAAGGAAGGGAAGGCCTTAGAAAAGCGGAAAAATCGAAAACTTCCAGTTATAAATCCACTAACACCTAGATCGTAAAGGAACAATAATTGTCAAAAGATATTGACAAGGATGAATAAAAGTGGACGCAATTATTGCCTCACCTGGAGGTTCCTGGTCATGCCAGATATAGTTAACAATACGGCGATTTTAGAACATATAAGGACGTTATCGAAAATTTCAAAGTAGCGTAACGTAAATAATAATAATTAATTAACTAATTAATTTCGTGTGGCTATTTCTAGCCGGATGAAGCCCTCGTAAGGCAGACCCTCCGATGAGGGTGGGCATCATAATAATAATAATAAAAATAGTAATAATAATAATAACAATAATAATTCAAAGCAATTCTGGAACTTCCTGAGGCTATGCTCAGGAGAAACAATGATTTATTTATGGCACTGATGCTGCCAGGTGGCATACCCTCTTTTCGGAGGGCACTTTCAATAATTTTTATTCCGTCTTGTGTATTCTTCTTGTATCGATTTTTCTAGAGCAGGTTGTATTTCATGAAGTTTGGAATCGCAAACCGCCATAACCTTCAATGCCCTAAGGTTAGGGATTTGTTTCTTCTATCTTTCTTTCTATCCATCTATCTATCTATCTATCTATCTATCTATCTAGCTGTCTGTCTGTTTGCTGATTGATTGATCAATCTGTGTATCTATTGATGATGATGATGATGATGGTGACTATTGTTAGATAGAGCCTAATATCTAAATCACAGACCTCGTGTATCTATTTATATTTAGAATCCAATGCCTACGCCATAAACAGCACTTGGATGCGCGAGTTACCGACGTACTCTTTTTTTTCTCTAGTCCAAGTTACACTAATCGATTGATTCGTCGTCATAATATTACTGCCATTTTTACAGAATCGTGATTCACAGGATTTAAATAGTTACGTTGTTCTTTATTGCATGAGGCGATGTTCGTAGCTTTCTTGATTTGAAAAAGAGACAGATTTTGTATAGGAATTCTCCTAGAATACACGTGTATGATACCCCACTAGTGTGGAATGGCATCACTGTTGTATAATGTGCAAGTGTAACATAGTAAATAATAAAGAAATTAGTGCAAGACAATGATCATGAACATGAAGGTACGCATTTGAGGTTTCAAGGGGTTAACAATTACATCGGTGTACCTGTTAAAACAATAATTTGAAAGTGCGACAGTACAATAAAAATCCAATTGACAAGGTATTGCTATCAACTAATGTGAGTTAATGATTTATTTTCACATTTTATTACTACAATTCTGCATTACTCAGAGCTAAATATTCAGTAATTAGAACCATTAAGAATACGTGCAATGAACTAGTAGCGTGCATACTGGATGCTCAGGACGAGTAAAGAGAATTTATTCGTAGACTTGACTTAAACAAAATAAATAGTATAAGTAGTTCTTGGAATATTCTATATCATAAATATTTTGCGTGATACAATATTTGCAAACGTCTGAGTTTCAAAGGAGATTTTTCTAAGAACACATCATGACATATTACAGTGCTGCACTAATGACATAACTCGCATCAACTCAAGAATTATTAACACATTACACTAATCTGTTATATCATTTCTTGACTTACACAGCTTTAGTACACATGACTTCCCAGCCTTCAATTTGCTAAACACTGTGTGACCAGTGCTGATCGTTGTTCAACATATAGCTAAATTGGCTCTTCTCAGAGACTTTGAATTAATCTTTTGCTCAAACCACTTGAATTACTAAATAGGTTGTAAGGTAAAAAGTTTCTACAAAGTTTTGTCAGGAAGTGTTGATCTTAACTATGCTGTTGTGTTTTTAAATGTGCTGAAATTTGTCTCACCAAACAAGCAAACCTATGTGGGATTGATAAAATGGCAAGCATCCCCTTGGAGAGTCTATCATACTTAAAAACACCCTATTAGTGCCCAGCGAACATCAATTCTCCCCAACTCTTGATAGAACGAGGAAAAGCGTGGATTTTCGTTAAACGAGACAATAATATTAACTCCGCTCTCAAAATCGGGAGCTCAATACATAGGGGGAATTGGCAAGTCTGTCGTCTGGTATTCAAATTGTCGCTGCAGTGCCAAAACCGTGAATGTGACAATGTGCTTCATATCCATTATTTCCCTTAAGTGATCACGCCCCCCAGCCACATATTGATATGCAGTCCATCAGAATAATATTCGTTGAGTTAATTTTCCTGTGCGCGTCTGTAAAGGAAAATGAACCTTACTGTACCGTACTGTAGGAATCTAATAATAATAATAATAATAATAATAATAATAATAATAATGCTATTTGCTTTACGTCCCACTAACTACTTTTACGGTTTTTGGAGACGCCGAGGTGCCGGAATTTAGTCCCGCAGGAGTTCTTTTACGTGCCAGTAAATCTACCGAACGAGGCTGACGTATTTGAGCACCTTCAAATACCACCGGATTGAGCCAGGATCGAACCTGCCAAGTTGGGGTGAGAAGATCAGCGCCTCAACCGTCTGAGCCACTCAGCCCGGCCTGTAGGAATCTCTGTTTGCATGATATATTTACCCACTCCTAGAGTATGACAAAGACCGAAAAGGGCGTGAAAATGAAAGATTACCTAGGCCTTGGAACGTAAGAGCGTCGGATTCGGACAAGAACAAGTGTTGACGAAGGGAGGTCAGATAGCACAGATGAAAGTGAGGAGCCTGGCACATGTGGAAGCAATGCCACGACTCAGCTAAGGGCACCGTGGTCACCAACTCATGCTCCGAAGTTAAGAGCCCGTGGCGCACCTTCCGGTCGCCTCTTACGAGAGGGAGAGAATACCGCCCTCAACCACAGGGGGAGACCATTGTGACGGGTCCCTCCGTGTGACTGGAAATAATGTTCTACAATTAACAACTTTTCCACTCTTTTGAGAACCATACTTGCGCTGGTAATGTCACGATTGAAAATGCCGTTATAGTATTTATTATGATGATGATTATTATTATTATGATTATGATTATGATTATTATTATTATTATTATTATTATTATTATTATTATTATTATTATTATTAGCAAGTGTTTTCCAGGTGTAAATAATTACAAAGATAATGCATAATATCCTACTGCATATTTGCAAATGTATTTTAGATATATAGATAAATTTATTATTATTATTAGTAATATCGGATTAACATCAAGATCTGTGGATTTCAATGTGTTCACTGGATTGTGATATTTGCTTAGTAGAATACGTAAGAGATACAATTTCCGAAGATTCAACAGTGCATAATGAATACAGTCTTATAGTGACGGGGGATATAGGACATAAATTCTAATGAGTCTGATAAATGGATGTTAGACATTTCCCTCAACTAATCATTTCACAACTACATGTTTAATGTAAACATCAATTGATGTAAAGTGCTACAGCTGTTATCTTCTTTTAGTTTCATCACAGAGATAATGAAATCACAAAATGAAGACACGAGGAAGTATAGGCCACGACTGTACGATGGGATGTCATGCACCTTTCTAAACGTTATGGCGGAGATGAGCTTTACATTTGAATGTATAAATATGTACCGCAACACGGAAAGTGCATAACCCCATTACTTTTTAGATTTACTGAAGCAGGTAAATGTTTCCCACGACAATAAGATTAGTGCTCGCGGCCCGGTTGTGCATGTGTGTATGTGTGTGTAGAACTGCGGCCGCCGAGTTGCGGAGAGATTTCAATGCACTACCAGATGAAGATAAGCATAGACTACGTGCAGCAAGTTTTGCATAGCATAAGCCTAGGTCTCTCTCGTCACACCCAACAATCAGCATAAAGCCTTGCTAGTGAAACTGATCCCTTATCAAGACACTCGTCTTTCTCTCGAGTAATTGACAAGGCAAGGTTTGATCCTATCTTTATTCAACGACGGACAGGACCGGACAAATAGCCACATGAAGACGTGAAGAAACATCTGTTTCCCTGACCTGTAATTCACGAAAAGTGCGGTAAAGAAGGGAGGTTACGAAGTAGAAAATTATCATAATAGACTTTAAAGTGACCTTTATACCTGGAAGGAATAACCCTCTACTTGCAGGAGGAGGTTATAAATGTAAACGGTATTTTACAACTTCAAACATTTCGTTGTGTTTTTATAACCCTACTTTTTAGTTCACGTCACTTCTACTCGGAAGAACAAAAGACATCCGTGTCAGTTATAGTTCAAGGAGTTGAACACGTTTGTTGTAAACTCATTTTGTGGTTAGGAATTAGACCAAACTGGCTACAATAGTTCCGTTTAGACGAAGAGGGCAGCTGATCTTTGATTCTTTTACAGCAATTCGATAACATTGTTAAGCAGTTTGTGAAATACAATACTTAGACTTTTATATTACGAAACGAGTTTATATATAGGCCACGGGGAGATATTTATCAAAGAGTGGACAGAAAAGTAAGAGAGTCAATAATATTGTATTCGTTATTACAAAGAAAAGAGAGTTCAACATTAATATCATTGGGGAAAATTGGTTTACTGTATAAACAGTTATTGTTGATTGATTCATCTCGTTGACTTGCTTGGAATTACAGTTCATATTTTGAAAAAACAACAACATTAAAACAAAACAAAACAAAACCCCATGGCGCAACGCCCAAAAGGGCCTTGTCCTACCAAGTGACCGCTGCTCAGCCCGGAGGCCTGCAGATTACGAGGTGTCGTGTGGTCAGCACGACGAATCCTCTCGGCCGTTATTTTTGGCTCTCTAGACCGGGATAAACGTTAAAGGCTTGTTTATTTTAAAATAATCTCTAAAAAGGTCATTCAGGTTATTAGGACGCATCAAATTATTACTATTTACTGACGATCTTCTGAAAGTGCTGCTGGCATCGTCGGAGCAAGTGAACCCAGTTTCAGAAAAAACACCTTAAGGCGCTCTTGAAGGGGTCTTGAGAAAACCGTATATTATACAGGGCCGCGTCTAAAGCGGAAGATTACAAAGTAAGAGATTTTCATACATTTCACATAAAGTAGGCTATACTACAGGACAAATTGTTTACCTTTGGCTTACCGAAGTCTATAGCTGAAACACCAGACAGTGACATTCGAAGTAGTACCTGGTACCCTGCTCTATTTAGGAATTGAAATTTATCTTTTTTTAATTCCATACTACGACAAATTTGACATCTTTCCACACTCAAATGTGTAGGGAAAACCCCCCTCTACGCTTCATTAGCTACTTTCCGTATAACTGTATCTTATAAGCCTCTCTGTTTGGTTGATCTGCGATTCGCTTACAAACAGTTTCTCTTATTGGTTCAAATGACCTGTCAAGGACTGATTTTCTGAATCTCCCTCCACGTTTATCACAAGTTCACGTTGGTTGTTCACGCTTCCCTCGATAACGCGTGATTTTGATGGCAACGTGTCAAAATTATTTATAATTAAATATCTTATTTAAATGAAACTGCGTCCGAGCCATCACTTTTTGAGGTTGTTTCGTAAATAACTATTATTTCAAATTTGTAATACACTTAGTTCTCTTCTTCCACGTGTGTCTGTAAATTTGTATGTACTGATTATTATTATTATTATTATTATTATTATTATTATTATTATTATTATTATTTATGGTGTGGGTTACTGTAGTCACGTCCTAGTTCGTGAACCATGGGCAACAGCTGAGTGGCCGTGTAAATGGTCCTGAGAGACGGGATACCAGGTGCTACGGAATGGGAGTGAGCATCTCGGACATACTCATAGGCCATGGCCCTCCTTGTGCTCCGCCGTGGTCCCTGACACGTTAGAGGAGAGATCCTCACTTGGAACATGTGTAAGTAGGGTAGCATCCTGCTTCACGAATTTACCGATCTCAGAACATTTTAAGCAAGCCTCGGACCTATGGGAGTAACGGAGTCTCTCTCCCATTTGACAGGTGAGGGACTCTTTGGAAACAACTTGGCGAACGAAATTGAATTCGATGGGGAGCTATCAATATTAATGGAGCTTATGGAAGAAAGAAAGCAGAACTGGCTGAGTCAGCAAAGAGGATGCATCTAGATGTGCTATGAGTAAGTGCTCCTCGGGTAAGGGGAGATAATGAGGAAGAGGTAGGAAACTATAAAGTGTACTTGACGGGTGTTAAAAAGGGAAGGGAAAAATTTGGGGCAGGGCTGTTCATTACGAATGCTATTGCACGCCACATAGTTTCTGTAAGACACGTAAATGAACGAATGATGTGGGTAGATTTGGCAGTTGGAGGAATTAGGATGAGAATTGTCTCACTGTATTCACCACGTGAGGGTGCAGATGATGATGTTGACAAGTTTTATGAAGCATTGAGTGACATCGTAGTCAGAGTAAACAGCAAGGATAGGATAGGATAGTGCTAAAAGGCGATTTGAATGCGAGAGCTGGAAATAGAACTGAAGGGTACGAAAGGGTGATTGGTAAATGTGGGGAAGATATGGAGCCTAATAGAAATGGGAAGTGTTTGCTGGACTTCTGTGCTAGTATAGGTTAAGCAGTTACGAATACTTTCTTCAAGCATAAGGATATTTACCACAACACATGGGAGGGTAGGGTTACTAGAACCAAAATAGACTATATTATCTTAACAGACTTCGAATTCAGGAAATCTGTTAGGAATGTGCGGGTTTTCGGGAGATCTTTCTATGATACAGACCACTCTCTGATCTGTAGTGAACTAAGTATCTCTAGACCTAGGATAGAGAAAGCGAAATCTGTCTGCAAACGAATAAGGGTAGATAATCCCCAGGACGAGGAAATTAGATAGAAGTACATGAATAGGATTAGTGAGAAGTTCCGAACAGCAGACGTTGAGCAGATTCAGGATATAGAAAGAGAATGGGTGGAATACAGGGATACTGTAGTAGAAACAACAAGGAAATGCCTAGGAACAACTGTGTGCAAAGATGGGAAAAAGCGAACATCTTGGTGGAATGATGAAGTGAGAGTAGCTTCCAAGCGTAAAAAGGAGGCTTGTCTGAAATGGCCCCAATTAAGAGCTTATGTAGACAGGGAATTGTGAGAAACTGAAAGAAACTGAGGAAAACAAATAGTTGTTGAATCCAAACAGAAGTCGTGGAAAGAGTTTGGTAATAACCTGGAAATGCTAGGTCAAGCAGCAGGAAAAACTTTCTGGACAGTAATAAAGAATCTTGGAGGGGAAAAGGTAATGTACAGTGTTTTCGGTAATTCGGGTGAACACATAATAGATCCCAGGGAATCACTGGACAGGTGAAGGGAATATTTTGAACATTTTCTCAGCATAAAAGGAAATCTTCATAGTGGTGTCGCGAACAATGGTGCTCATGGGAAAGAGGAAAATGATGTTGGTGAAATTACGCTTGAGGAAGCAGAAAGGATGGTAAATAAACTCCAATGTCATAAAGCGGCAGGAATAGATGAAATTAGACTTGAAATGGTGAAGTATAGTGGGAAGGTAGGGATGAAATGGCTTCCCAGAGTAATAAAATTAGCATGGAGTGTTGGTAAGTTACCTTCAGATTGGACAAGAGCAGTAATTACACCTATTCATAAGAAAGGGAACAGGAAGGACTGCAACAACTATCTAGGTATGTATGTGTTTTGTATATCTAGAGAAATCATACGACAGAGTACCGAGGGAATAGATGTTCGCCATACCAGGGGACTATGGTATTAAGGGTAGATTATTAAAATCAATCAAAGGCATTTATGTTGATAATTTGACAGCAGTGAGAATTTATGGTAGCATGAGTTCTTGGTTTAGGGTACTTAAATGGGTAAGAAAAGGTTACAGTCTTTCGGATTCAGTTAGGTGGAAATGTAGTAAGCAGTCTGGCTTATGCTGACGACTTGGTCTTAATGGCAGATTGTGCAATTGATGTCAGTAGGTACGAAATACAAAGAAATGTATGTCCTTTTTTTTTTTTTTTTGCTTTACGTCGCACCGACACAGATAAGTCTTGTGGCAACGATGGGACAGGGAAAGGCTAGGAGTGGGAAGGAAGCGACCGTGGCCTTAATTAAGATACAGCCCCAGCATTTGCCTGGTGTGAAAATGGAAAACCACGGAAAACCATTTTCAGGGCTGTTGACAGTGGGGTTAGAACCTACTATCTCCCGAATACTGGATACTGGCCGCACTTAAGCGACTGCAGCTATCGAGCTCGGTGAAATGAATGTCAGATTGGTGATATAAAGCTCGAACGGGTAGATAATTTCAAGTATTTAGGATGTGTGTTCTCCCAGGATGGTAATATAGTAAGTGAGATTGAATCGAGGTGCAGTAACGCCAATGCAGTGAACTCGCAGTTGCGATAAACCGTATTCTGTAAGATGGAAGTCAGCTCCCGAACGAAATTATATATATATCGGTCTGTTTTCAGACCAACTTTGCTTTACGGGAGCGAAAGCTGGGTGGACTCAGGATATTTTATTCATAAGTTAGAAGTAACAGACATGAAAGTACCGAGAATGATTGCTGGTAAAAGAACAGGTGGGAACAATGACAGGAGGGTACTCGGAAATAGGAGATAAAGGCGTTAAGAAGTTAAGAGGTTAAGAATGAACTCGATGGATGAAGCTGTACGCATAAACCGTGTTCGGTGGTGGGGTCATGTGAGGTGAATGGAGGAGGATACGTTACTTAGGAGAATAATGGACTCTGTTATGGAGGGTAAGAGAAGTAGAAGGAGACTTAGACGACTATGGTTAGACTCAGTTTCTAACGATTTGAAGATGAGAGGTATAGAACTAAATGAGACCACAGCACTAGTTGCAAATAGAGGATTGTGGCGACGTTTAGTAAATTCAGAGGCCTGCAGACTGAACGCTGAAAGGCATAACGGTCTATAATGATGAAGTATTTAGGCATGAATGTATTATTATTATTATTATTATTATTATTATTATTATTATTATTATTATTATTATTATTATTCAATATATCATCTCTAATATTGGAGCAGTATTATCTCCGTTGATGATAAATCAAATCAAACTAAGAATACTAGCAGATGTATTGCGAGTGCCTTCAGTAAAATGATGGGCATGTGTTGCATATGACCTTGAACTGATTCTTTCCAACTATACTTCACTTCAAATTTCTCCTAGTTAGGAAACGTAGGCCTTCGTCCCATAAAATATCCAGTGAATGGAGCTTGCATACAGGTCTCAGAATATGACATTTATTTATTTGTATCGTGATCAGTATTTTATTCACTATAGACAAATGATAATCACTCCACAGTTAATGTCTCCTTCACAACATATTAGCTCATAGTCCAACAGTAGGACCTATGTATAGAATTTAAAATGTTTCAGGGAGGTTACTAACGCATGGTGCAGGCATAATATTGATATCGAGAGTGCTGTTTGTTTGTTCGCAGATTTTACTGGTGAAGCTATTATTTTAAAGTTGAATGGTAATTACTTTCGATAATTTAAATAATAATAATAATAATAATAATAATAATAATAATAATAATAATAATAATAATAATAATAATACAAACACAAAAATGGGACCCGAATGAATTTACCAAGGGGTGTGTTTATCGTCGTTGTGCGTCGAAATACCGTTATGTGATAATGTTGAGGTGAGACACACTGACTCGCAGCACATACAACACTGAGAACGAAAATTCATTAAGGTAGTTCACGCAGTAGTGAAACTTTCGTGGGGTCGCGGGTGCGAACTGTGTCGCACATGTGGATTTTCCCTGTTTTACGGTCGGATACTCTTCCTGACGCCAGCCTTATATGGAGGGATGTAATCGCTATTGTGTGTTTCTGTGGTGGTTGGTAGTGTAGACTGTTGTCTGAATATGAAGAGGAAAGTGTTAGGACAAACAAAAACACCCAGTCCCCGGGCCAGAAGATTAATCAGAAGCGATTAAAATCCCACACCCGGCCGGGAATAGAGTCCGGGACCCTCTGAACCGAAGGCCTCAACGCTGGCCATTCAGCCAATGAGTCGGACGGATTTAAGATAAATAATATCCATTATTCCTACTACGAAGAATTATTAAAGTTTTATATTGTTAACTGAGCACAAAACTCTCGATCTTTTTTTTTTTTTTTTTTGCTAGGGGCTTTACGTCGCACCGACACAGATAGGTCTTATGGCGACGATACTCTCGATCTTGCTTCTGGTTACATGCATATACTGTTTCCCTTATACGGCACATTTTCTAGTTTGAAGAACACGTTTTTTGTTGACTTCCGTAAATGATATGAATGAAGAATCAAAATCACATACTTTGATGTTCTTAGTAATTCGCAGTCCAACAGGACTATCAATCAGCTACGTTTCAGATGGTATATTCTCAGCTTACCTGATTCGTGGTAACGTGGTAAGCACTGATTAGTAACAGTGTCGAAATGAAGTCTCTAGCAAACTTCCTGTATCCAACAACCTAAAGGATATTTTTCTCACGGAACAATATTTTTAAAATTTTGATTAATTGCCTGCTTCGTAGGTAAGAAAGAAGTTGCAGAAAAGCTTGTTAACGCTTCGTGCTATTGAAACTTGTTCGATCAGCGGCCTAATAACCGTTTAACCAGACCTGTTGCTCCTCACTTACACGCCCATCCATCTCTCCCATTGACAAGTGTTGAAAAAGTAATTTAGATCGATGTGGGCTCCGATACCGCATTTAACGTCGCAAGTTGACACCAGCCGTCTATTTACTGAGAAGCTATTGATGAAGCTGTAACGAGGGGATGTGGTGACACACAAGCTGAACTCTAAAGGCTGTTTAACTAACTGATTTACTTGCTATGACCTATTTATGAAGCTAAAAGATTAATATTCGCATTAATATTTTTGACTGAAAGAACAAAATATAGGATTATTATCTTTATTAACTGATATTAATATTCGAAATAAAAGATGTCATTTCTTACAGCACAAGGATATTTAACTAATATTGAGATCTTGACGCTGGCATAGTAGTTCCCTACCCAGTTTTTCTGAATTTGATTTTCGGTTTAAGGCTGGCTTCAAGATTTGGTTTCCTTGTTATGAAAAATGAAACGCAAGACGCCCCCTTGGTTTCCCGATGGGCCATGGCCTACCAAACGACTGTTGCTAAGCCCGGAGACCTGCGGATTATGAGGTGCCGTGTGGTCACTATGACGAGTCCTCTCGGGCGTTATTCTTGTCTCCATAGACTGAGGTCCCTATCTCGCCGTCAGATAGCTCCTCAATTGTAATCTCGTAGATTGAGTGGATCTTGAACCAGCCGTCAGATCCAGGTAATAATCCCTGACCAGGCCGGGAATCGAACCCGGAGCATCCGCGTAAGACACAACTCGCATCGAAGTTTTCTCATTTGGTAGAAATAACTGAAATTCAGGAATTAGATACAGAATGGGGAATGCTGAAAAATGTTGAAATGGAAAATTATTTAACAGATCCTTCAGGAATTTGGATGATAGTGTGTATACAACGGTGTCACAATCAACGGAAGTTGCCAAGGTTTTCTCACTTTAAGATGTCTCTCTTATGTTTCATTCATTCATTAAAGAGCACAGCGTGTGTAGAAAGAGTGTTAATATAATTAAAACTAAGGGAAGATACAGACTAAGCAGTAGGACGATATCAGGACTTGTCCATAAAAAACTTATTACGTAAAATTGTGTGTTATCGGAATTACACGTGGAATTGCTACGGATGATGAATAGGGACATGTCCGAAGGGACAAGGATGAAGAACGATGATACGACGATGAGGCGTAATGAAAGGAAGGGCTCATAACAAGTCGAATAGTGAATTTTAAAATATACATTGTTCCAAAACAAGTCTGTTTTTTTAAGAATTCTTGTGTTTATAACATGGTTCATAATTAGGGTGTTTGCGTTAAACCGAAATAATGATTGAAGTTACTTTTAAAAATGCACTTTTGCATACCTTTAAAAAAATTAGAGTGGAAGTGACGCACACCTTCCTAAATTTTCACTGAAATTTACTAAATACCGTACACATCGTTTTAAGAGATAGTTTTCTATGGTTGGTGGAGGGGAGATATCAAATAACCTTTAGTTTATATGTAATTTCTTGTTTTTGATGAATCGATCAAACAAAATTGACTGCATTGAGAGGATTCGGACATGTCCCATACTGAACTCTTAAAAACCAGTCAGATTTCCACAGTCTCTGTGAATGAAATTAGATTCCCCGAGCGGTAATTCAATTATACGTTTTTTATAAATAACTTCTGTGGTGTATGCGGTGGAGCACTTTGATTGCCAGTCAAGGTAAATCAAGTATTTAGTGTAAAACAAGGCAAGAAAACATCATTGTTGTGAAAATGCAAATATCGGAAATGCTAATAGTGTACGTATATGCACATGTTAGCCTTGTATGCACCTGTAAGTTTAACACCAGGACCAGTAGTACACACTTCCTCTTATGACTCATATTTAAGCAGTGCCCTCCAGCTGTTGCAGTATCCTGTAATTCGTTTCAAATAGCCTTTCTCTTCACTATTGCAGGGTATAAAAATACAGTAGAATACTTCGCGATGACGAGCAATAAACACCTTCTTTGTTTGTTCTTCTCCCTTCAGTAAAAGATTTACTGACGTGAAACCTTGAAGATGACCGCAATTATTTAAAGTTGATTTTCTCTTCTTATCAATAATAACTGTTCAAAACGCGGGACAAAACAGCAAGCTTCGATCTTCACTCGCAGTCACTCATTATTCATTTAATATACACTGTAATATAGAAGTAATCAATGTACATACACTAAGGTTTTGCGTGCCAGACCCATGGTGTAAGAATTACTTGGAGGATACAAGTTCGATTTCTGCCTTATCTACGGTTTATAACCATACTCTGGTCTGATGGTTGCAGCGGTGTTCGACTAGATGGTACCTGACAGTATGTGGTAGTTATTAATGGTTTAATATAAAGTAGAACTGGGCAATACTCCATTATTGACATTAATCAGATGGAAAATACAAAAGATCCGGCATTTCGAATAATGAAAGAATCGCCAAAATGAAGAGAAGGGCCATGAAAAATGAAGGACTCCGTACACGTAGGCCCTACAAATCTAATATCATAGGAGTCGAAGGAGGAAAGGAATTATCCAAGGAAAGGTATAGGAAATATGAAAATGAGATCGGCAAAGTATGAACAATGCCACGCTCAACTATAAACCTCATGGTCGCAAATCCACGCTCACAAGTTAACAACCCCTGGGATCCTTTTTCAATCGCCTCTTACGACAGTCAGGGATGTATTCTAGTACACCCACCCACAGGAGGTTGCTGGCCACAGTACGTAATATAATTCAGGATGTCACCATTTTAATATCTACAGGTGATCAAGGTGGAGCCTTTGCTAGCTGACGGCAATTAATAGGCTCTATAGGCCATGCTCTAGGAGTCTATATAAATAGTTTCCCGCTGAATTAGTCTCGGTTTGTTCAGCCACGAATTGGAGAGACAGGAACAAAGCCTCAGATAACCATATTTACAAAAACAAATACAAAACAAAAAAGGAGTGAGTTAAAACACCATTCTCGTTCATCCTCGAAGTGGTTTTCTATGTTTCACACTTCTGTTTCTTCAGGATGATGAAACAGACCATGTCATTTACCTCCTAATTCTAGTGTCAGTTAATCACAATTACATTAGTATACATACCATAACAACACAGATCATTCAATGAACACACGGAACTGTTGTTCCCAATTTTATTTTCCCAGCGATATGTTTCATAAGGCAGAAGGCATGTTTTAGTAGGTCATTCGACTTATATTTAGCAACAATTTTCGATTCTATCGAATTCAGGTAAAACTGGAGAAATCCGAGGCCAAACTTCCCCAGCCTGGTCTGGTTTCTGACGATGTAATTAAATGTGTACATATTGCACCCATAAGCGATTTTGCCTAATTTAATTCATAATTAAATTGTAATATTTCACATATGAGATACCACAGTAAGGCTGTGAAACTAGTAGGCACAAAGGAACTTTCTGGCGCCAGCCTGACGGCGAGAGAATCCATGAAACTCTTCTCCAGACACGACCAGATTGTAAACCACCCATCCAATAAATTTTATGACACCGCCGGGGAGTGGTCACTTGCTGTCCGCTCTCATGAAAAAGGCACGCGGTGAAGCCTGACCTATTTAGCTAGGACAATAGAGGACCAACGACTGTAACCGCCAATTCGTGGGAGGAAGCGGATGCACCACGTTTTGGAAGAGCGCGAAAGTCTCAACCAATCAGAATATTCTAAATTTGAATGAGTTGTCATACCGGGAGATCTACTATCAGTATCTCGCGATCTGAAGCCCGAGGTGGTAGTGAAAAACAGTGTCCTAACTTCGTTGTAATATTTGGTGAATTATCAGTGCCAATCTGTGGTTAATCAGTGCCTAATTAATAAAATTCAACTTCAAACGGAGGAGTAAGTGAACCCAGAATAAGGAGCCATGATGGCTGAACGAGACCATCCACCGGAAGAAAATAACACCAATGACGCGCATCATCGTGTGGATTACTCTATGATCATTTTCCGCGGCGCAATATCACATGTGAGTCGGACAGAATTTAGGAAGTTTTGTGTATAAAATTTGAAAACCATAACCTACGGATGTACGAGAAAGCGCTCCCAAGGACTAGATTATTACGCCACATCCCTTCCACGGAACTATTTTCCTGGTGGTGGGAGAAATTTTTATAAAAACCCAGCGACCAGAGGGTCGAACTCTCAGTGTGTTTTGAGTAACTCTCAGTTATCTCTCAGTGTGTTTTGAGTAACTCTCAGTTATCTCTCAGTGTGTTTTCAGAACTCTCAGTCATTCCAAGTTATCAGTGTGTTGAATCGTGTATTCTAGAATTCTCAGTGTTTGAGTCACTCTCAAGTGTTTCTAAAGTTCTCAGTTCACAGTTGTTTTGAATACTCTCAGTTATTGTCTTGAGTACTTTTAGTGTTACTTCAGTATTCTCAGTGAATCTACGTTTTGACAGAGTGACAGACTGTTCAGCAAAATGCATTTTAGTCAGTTTTATTTCGGCTGGTACGAAAGCGATTAGACACTTGTAGGCATTTAGAAAGCCTTGTTGTATTTACGTGAGAGAATAGCATTTCAGGAAATGAACACTTTCACAGACTTTTACTGGAAATGCAGGGAGTGTAGGGAAGAATTACACTTTCAACTTAAATCAACTCACATTACTAGTCGAGGGAAACAAGTCCATGTTTCCAGCAGGTTTACATAAAAACATTTCTAACCAGCGGGGAGTGTTACATGTGAGATCAGTATAAGATTTTCTCCACAACATAAATTGCATTTTTAGCTTGTTTCTACCATTCTACAAACTGTTTGGCAAGCGAGATGTTTATGGGCAGAGACTAGTAATACAGACGGGAAGGTGATTGACTTTATTCAATGGATGCCGCAATGGCAAACCTTGAGGGGAAAGTTATGTCCCAGTAAGGTGAACGTACTATAAGCTGAAGGTAAACAAAGCTGAGGGAGCGAAGGAAGGCCAGCAGGGTTTGCAGGTAGGAAGCGAGGCGACCTTCATCTACACAGCAAGCAGGAGGCTGCAGCGGCATCTTCTAAACTTTCACGGGAGTGAGAGAAATGCGAGTGTTTTTTATGCTAATATAATCGTGTGTCACGGCATGGCAAGAATGTGTCAAATTTGCGTGTGTAATAAAAATCTGGAATACCACATCAACCTGAAGATGGAATTCTAATTTCCACCATGACGGGGGCCGGTGGGTGAACTGACCTGCTTCCACCATACAGGTATGAGCATAATTAAATCATGTAAATAATATGTAGTACCGTGGCAAAATCGATGATCAGTGTAGTTTAGAGTACTAGGTAGAGTTGTAAATAATTCACAGTTTATAATACTACTAGGAATAATAATAATAATAATAATAATAATTATATAATAATAATAATAATAATAATAATAATAATAATTATGTTAATGTTGCACTTTCAGATAGGCTTATTTTTTTTGTGTTCTTTGTTTTAAGTAGATGTTTGTCTGCGTGTTTATGGTTGATTTTCTGTAGGATGTCATTTTGACAGTTAGGCAGCTATTGTTTTGATCTACGAGTGTAATGCCAGTTGATTTTTTTTTATTGTTCATCATGATTTTAGATCGATTGTTTTGTGAGTCATATTTTTCTTTGTTGGAGTTTTTGATGTTATGGACACCGCCGCGATGTTTTTCAATGTTTATTTTGCTGTTTTGCGCATTTCAGTTTGTTTTATGTGGCGGAATCATCCTTTAGATGACCGGTTTCGATTTGTATTTATCCCGCGTATTTTGCGACGATTTTTGGGTAGACGCGTATATTTATTTCTGTAGTCGCGGTTGCGCACGTTTCAACATTTGTGTTTTGAGAGGCAATCTCGTCACTTCCTTTTTATAGTAACAATGAGTGCCATTGATGAGT
Source organism: Anabrus simplex (assembly GCF_040414725.1). NCBI lineage: Eukaryota > Metazoa > Arthropoda > Insecta > Orthoptera > Tettigoniidae > Anabrus > Anabrus simplex. The sequence goes on from NC_090268.1 coordinate 266,932,404, forward strand.
CAGCTCTGTGATTTTTGTGATGTGTTAATGTGAATGATCGAGATTTTGAGCTAGATTTAATATCCCTGATGATCTACGTTGATGATGGAAATATGATAGTTGAACCATGTCTTGAATTTACATGAGAAGTCGTAATGTGCACGACAGATATTTTTGCCCGCCGGGTACGAGCGAGGCCGTACTGTGAGAATATGAATAAAAATGACGTCGCGAATAAATGAATAAATAAGAATTGTGGAATGAAGAATTTAACCACGTGCGTTAAATGTGTTACGACATGGGTTATGATACTACAGGCAGGAGCCTGCATTTGTTAAATAATTCCAGGGAGAATAGATGCTCGACTAATAATGCTAGCCAGTGTACATTGTGAACGGAGCGACGAGTCAATGTGTTTTGAATATTTATGCAGTCACGGATGACGTGAAATTACAGTAAAATTTTCCATCAAGGTTAAATAATATTATTTCCAGACATTTGTCGTCTGAAATTTTGAGATTGCCGTCAAATTCGCAATATTTTGCTACTCGCAGCGGGGTATATTTTTCTGGTAACGCCGAGTTTGTTTTGCGCATTTTCTATCCTTGTTAATTTCCAGTAGGCCGCGACGGTGGGATCCAGTTTTGTTTATTTGTCTTCTTTTCTGTTTGTAACTTTTACCGTATTTGTAGGACGCAAGCGCATGTGAATTATTTATATTTTGTTGTTGTAAATAGATAAGTGCAGCTAGGCTAGTTGGTTTTGATTTCTGTATTTTTTGTCGGAGCAGTGTTTCTCCGTTAATTAATGTAATGATGTAAATAAGATGTTAGATGTTAGATCTAGAGGTCATCGATTATGTCACAGTCGAAATAGTAGTGGTATGCTCATACCAGGCAGCCAAGTAATTACCAAACTTTCTTTTAAAATCCACTACATTTTTTTTATTTTGAAATGAGGCGATCTTTAAATAAACCAATTGTATAAACCTGCCGCAAGAAATGGTAAATAAGATGGTATCTGCCTCCATCTAGTGGTGATACCACAAATATGAATTAATAATGAAATGCAGTTAGCGGCAAAGTCAATAGAAATTTTAATGTACAAGGATCGCTATCATTCGATAATGTTAACATCAGGCACTTGGCCTAATTTTGTTTTATTTTAAGAAGTCCAGTTTATCACAGTCAAGCAAGTGAAGTCTAACATGTAGATGAGTGGTTGGATACACTCAGAGTAATGTGTCGATTATTAATTTTTGTTTAATCATGAGGTATTTGAATGAGACGACGGTTATGTAGGAAATGAAGAGATGTTCATGGTTGTTTTGTTCTGTTTTCTAAGAATTATTTCCTTAAGTGATACACTTGCTTAGCGCAGTCCAAGATGATTTGAATTTGGGCATTTTTTCCCAAATGAGCCTACATGTGTTAAACATTTTATAACTCTTACAAGTCAGTGGAGTGATCGACGTAACAGAATTTATTTTACTTTTTGTGAGTCAACTATTCATTAATTTATTTTGAGAGATGGTTTCTCTATTATATTTTTGTATCTCAAGAAGGTGGTCATTCTGACCAGAGAGTTAACGGAGTCATTTTTATAACTTGAAGACAATGTCAAGATAGTCTGGAATATTTAATTAAGGTGTTTGACCTTCAGTCAGTTTATGTGAGGCAGTTCATGATTGTTTTGGAAGGCAGACCTTCGAACTTTAATATTTATTTAGTCTCATTTATTTTCCTTTGTTTACATTTTTCTCTAGTTCAATTGACGTTCATTTCAGCACTTTGCATTTTATTTGAATAAATTAGTCTTTTATTTTCACTTTAATTCAGTCTTGGGTACCGTCATTTTAGTTAGTTTACCCCTTCTTTTCATTCCCTCACTCCACATCAGCGGATGGCCTATCCGGGGATATCGAACGGGCACAACTGAGAAAGAAGAGTCTACATGCAGCGGTGAGTATGATTTTATATGTCATTTATTACAGGAGCAGCCGGCGCATAGAAGAGAGAAGAGATCACCGCATTTGGTGCCTTAAAAGGGCACAATATGTAACTGAAAATACAGAATATACGCACTTCGTGAAAACACGAGAAGTGGAAGACAGAGAAAAAGGACGGATAACTGTGGGGACAATTTGCGGATCACTGAAAATGGACAGAGAAGATTCTGAAATGAAGATCTATACAAGGGTGAAGAAAACGAAAACCATGAGAGGCGTGATTAGAAAGAAGAGAATAAAATTCTTTGGTTACAAAATAAGGATAGATAAAAGAGTGGATAAAAGAACGAATTTTCGACCACGTTTACAAGTGCAAGAATGGAAACTAGTGGGAACAAGGAATAAAGAATGATATGGCAGAGATCGGGATAACAGAAGGTATGGGTTAATACAAGATATAACAGCTTTCAGAAGAGTGATACAAAACTTCCAAGTGATTCCAGGAGAAGGAGAAAAGGAAGTGAAGTGACGAAAAAGAGGTGGAAACAGCGAAGTGACAAGATGAAGAGCTATTGGAATCCAAGAAATGAAGCATGAAAGTAAATGTGATTAATTAACGTGGTGCTTAAGTGGTTAAATTAAGGAGATAGACAACTTAAAAATATTTGATTGCGATGAATCGACAGGTTAATAAAATATATTGGTAGGCCTACTATGAGAACATATTTGGAAATATCAGGGACATTCACCTCGCATTCTTGTTATTATCATTATCATCATCAGCATCATCGTAGAGAAAACCAGAGATAGCATATGATTTGAAAATATCTTACAAGTGTTTGGTAATGGAGATTCGTTTGTGTAAACGGATCAATACAGTCAGAGTGATTTTTATAGTCGTCTTTCTCCCATTATGAACGTGGTCAGAGTACATAGTATCAAAGATTTATAGCTGGAACTCCCCAGGAACTTGGGAACAGCTGCGACTTCACTCGGAACTCGTAAATCTCCAAGTTGTAATTATTCAGGCATGAGCGAGGGCTAATATCATTTCAACATGTAATTATTAAATTGAACGCATATTCTTCAAGAATTCCTCAACAACTTCTCACAAGTTACGTGAAATAATCAAGTTTAGAATAAAAGTATTTTACCAGATTATTTCATAAGTAGTGTGTCCGACTCATTGGCTGCATGGTCAGCACTGAGGCCTTCAGTTCATAGGGTCCTGGGTTCGATTCCCGACCGGGTCGGGCGCGTGTGATTCATTCTTCTGGCTCGGGACTTAGTGTTTGTTCCAACAATTTCATCTTCATATTCAGATAACGCACTACACTACCAACAGCCACAGAAACACGTAATAGTGATTACATCCCTCCATAGAGGGTTGGCGTCAGGAAGGGCATCTGGCCACAAAACAGGGCCAAATTCACATATACCGAGCTCGATAGCTGCAGTCGCTTAAGTGCGGCCAGTATCCAGTAATCGGGAGAGAGTGGGTTCGAGCCCCTCTGCCGGTAGCCCTGAAGATGGTTTTCCGTGGTTTCCCATTTTCATACCAGGCAAATTCCGGGGATGTACCTTAATTAAGGCCACGGCTGCTTCCTTCCAATTCCTAGGCCTTTCCCATCCCATCCCATCCCATCCCATCGTCGCCGTAAGACATATCTGTCGGTGCGACGTAAAGCAAATAGCCAAAAAAAAAAGTCACATGTGCGACGCGGTTCGCACCCGCGACCCCACAGATGTGCGAAAAGCGATAGAAGAAGAATTTCATAAGTGGTGTATGCTTACATGGAAATTAACCGTAAGTCTACTTGTGACCGAGAACCGTTGTTTGAATATGTTAACAATGTTTAAAAGTAATAGAATATGATGGAATGTTTTCTTGAGAAAACAAATATCAGTGCTATGAATTGTGGTGACAATTAGTTCCCTGTGTGGATAATTACTAGCTATGTTTAACACATAATAGCAAGCGTAATCTAGCATACTCCCACTCACAGCTACAAGGAAATCTCTTGTCCAATTTGAGCAGATTTTAGAATGACCACGATGATCTGCATCGTTCGTTTGTTGAGCTGTTCTAATAGTTCCAACCAACTGCTAACTCCAAAAGATTAGTTACCACATCACACAGTATATTTCAAAAATTTGAATGTTTTGAATAAAATTATAAAAAGACATGATGTTTTACAACACTGGATGGAAGAGTTTAAATTCACGATAAAAGCATGGGCCAACTGTGGAATGAGCTAACACGGATCATGGACATTCTTATTATAGATGCATGGAGAGAAACATTATAAGAATGCAGATGAATATTGTTGCACTTATTTGCTAACTTACAGGAATATAAGAAAAAAAAATGATCGAAACGCCAATATATGAACAGAACTTGCATTCTCATTCTCAAGGACTCTTCTTTGGCAGCCAAGTACATTAACTTCTGCGTCCGAAAGCAAGTGATCTGATGGGATCGTCGAGCGTTCTATCAAAGTGCTAAATGAAGCTGTTGGAAAATTACCTCACATAAGTAATTTTTACATTATGCATTAAGTCAAAAATCCAGAGACTGTCACATGCAAACACCCTGTGTCACTCAGGTTAACATTTGGTTTAAAACAGTAGCCTCGTGTCCTCGTCCTGATATGGTACATCTCTTTTCAGGCAAACCCCCAAATGAGTTGAGCTGCATGTACCACTTACTAGTCCTCCTGCCATTTTTTAATTTCTGGCACAACCGGGAATCGAACCCGGGCCACTGAGGACGGAAGCTGATAGTGATAGCCACTGCGCTACTGAGATAGACCTATAAACTGTCGAATAACTGACGATTAGTATCTGAGACGATCCCCTTAGAAACAAACAGTCTTCTTTTATGATATCAAATTCTTCATCATGTATCTCAAGCTACCTTTCAACGGGGCGCATTAATTAACAAGTAATGATGTTGAACATAATACTACCACCGTCTTGTATTGGTAATGCATTGGATTAATATGAAGATATCTCATCATAAAAAAATATTTCTAACATACATCTGCTGAACGAGTTGCCTGTGCGTTCGGGCTACATGGCCGTGAGATAGCTTGCATTTGGGAGATGGTGGGCTCGAATCCCACTCTATTCAGCCTTGAAGATGATTTTATACGGTTTTCCATTTTCACACCAAAGTAATGCCGGGGCTGGATCTTAATGTAAGCTACGGTCGCTTCTTTCTCACTACTAGCCCTACAGTGCCCTCTGTCGCCATAAGACCTCTCTGAGTCTGTGCGACGTAAAGCCTGAACATTGTCTGAAACACACAATGATGTAACACCCATATCAGGTTCAATATTTGTCCCATAGGAGGATTTTTTCTTGTTGGTCAGTATAACAACAGGTCGGTGGGGTATAGATAGCACGTATAGGATTGAGGTAAACCTGGCAGGAATACTCATTTCTGCTACTGACCGTATTAGAACTGTGACACTGCTGCAAGGAGGATGGTAACAAGTGGATGTCACCGCTCGTGTTGGAGTGAATCAGAGTGATGCGTTCCGAATGTGGAAAAAGTTCGGGGAGACACAAACGGTTGTAGGTCTATAACGGATGGGATATCCTCGCAAAAAGCAACTTGCAAAAAGAATCGGTTTTTGTTACTTTCAGGAGGTCGCAGGCCTACTGCTACTGCTACCGCGTTTCACCATGATCTTCGTAGGCCCACCGGAGTGAATGTATCAGATCATAGAATGCTAAATCTGCTGCACAGTGGTAAGGAGACCTATGCCAAAAGCTCCTCTTGAATAACTCCACATGACAGCTCGTGTGAGGTAGGCAACAACTGTTAGCCTAAGGCATCAAGAACAGCCTACGCTCTTTTCACATGAGGTCGCCATCATCTTGCGCCCATACAAAAGTAGCATTATAATCCGGAGGTGATCCGATCCGATGAGAGATGAAACGAACCCTTCATCCTGGATCACAAGCAGCAGTAAGAAGTTTCCGTCATGTTTCGGGGTTCATGTTTCGTCATCCGATCCGATGAGAGATGAAACGAACCCTTCATCCTGGAGCACAATCAGCAGTAAGAAGTTTCCGTCATGTTTCGGGGTTCATGTTTCGTCATCCGATCCGATGAGAGATGAAACGAACCCTTCATCCTGGAGCACAATCAGCAGTAAGAAGTTTCCGTCATGTTTCGGGGTTCATGTTCGGTCGATGTACGCCTCTAATTCCTATCCAGGGTGACATGGCTGGTCTGGTATGCAGAGATACTATCCTCCCATCTTTAGTTGCAACATTTGCCCCCAATGTGCGCGAGGGATTTTCAATAGTGAACGATAACACTTGTACCCAGCGATGGTCTCTCAGTTCCTTCAAACGGATCGCGTACAGTGAATGGTGTGGTCAGCATATTCTGCCGACCTGTGTTGATCATGCATGCCATGACTTGAAGGGAGCAACTGCTCACGTTCTAGTCCTCTTTCTATCATTCACCCAATGTCTTCAGCAGCAATCCAAAAGTGGGATGATCTGTCCCCGGGTTCGATTCCCGGCAAGGTCAGGAGTTTTAACTATCATTGGTTAATTTCCCTGGCACGGGGGCTGGACGTATGTGTTGTCTTCATCATCATTTCATCCTCATCATGACGCGCAGGTCGCCCACGGGAGTCAAATCAAAAGATCTGCACCTGGCGAGCCGAACCCGTCCTGGGATCTCCCGGCACTAAAAGCCATACGCCGTTTCATTTCATTTAATTTGTCATGTTGAAGCAAACCTCGGAGCCCGAGGTGACTATACATGGTACTAATTTGCCACCGAACGAAAGGTAATTCTGTGTTCAAAATACCATATTGCCAATTTTGTGTTTTTGTGCGTTTATGTTGCTTTTGCGTGGGTTTTTGCGTATACCCTTTCTAATATCTGAAGAGTGTAGATTCACACAGCAAAATAATATCTCCACTTAACTAGAATATGTAATTTTTTGAGTAGTGTTGAAACGAAAAACGAATTCAATCTATATAAAACGATTTTGAGCGTCCTGTATTATACGACTAGTTGCGTAGTGAAGCAGTCTAGGCAGACGTTAAAATACCCTCATGGATATGAGGTTAAATCCTGGCGTGATTGGTTTGCATTTAATAGTGATTAAATTCCACAGACTTGAGCCATTTTATTATTTCAAACTTTCCGGCATTATTAGAACGGTCATCCACGTAGTCAGTCGCATTTCTCATCTGAGGACGTGGGGAAAAATTTTCCCGAAACGTCAATATTCCCTGCAGGTTTCCTCTTTCACACGCTATAAACACAATATATATATTTATTCTTGTCAGTAAAGGTATCAATCTAAACATAATAATAATAATTATTAATTATTATTATTATTATTAAGAAAATTAAAACATGCTTCTTTGTTGATATAACTGGTATGGCTCACTAATGATTTCACAATACTGGTGAAGGAAATAAGAGAAGCCACATATGCCAAGCTAGAGAAAGACTTTCTCATGGCGGGAATAGGACGCGATGTACTGGAGATGAGAAAGATCTCGTATGGGTCAAACCACTCACGAGAATAGTACCCCAGGCTACAAGATCCACCGCGAGCTTCTTAAAGGTTAAAGATGAATGAGGTTCAGGCCGTCCAGGTCCTCCACGAGAAAAAGTAGAAAGACTTCTTCCCTTCTCTCGCTCTCACACACATACTGTCTCTCAGTACGATGTATTTATGATGGATATAAACAGAAAAATGCCGAGTTTACTCAGAAAAGGCAACCACTGTTGAGTAAGGTTTCAAGGAATGTAAGAGACGATAAACTACTTGTAACCATTTTTAAATCGCTAATACATGCTGGAAACATTGTCGGGAATGTAGATTCTTACGTGTAAGAACCGTACAAGGAGACTCTGGAACAAGAGACGTCCACCAGATGAACATGTGTGCCATTTGCGACTTTGTAGAAATATAGGTCGATCTTGTGTTAAATGCCATTGTTTACGTACATCTAGCGAAACGTCCTTAGTATACATACTTCCGTTTGTAACTTCCGAGAAAAACAACTGATTTACACAGTATATTCCTTTATATGCAGGAGTCTACACACAGCCAATTTTGTTTAGTCATATTTAGCACCTTTCAATAAATAGGAATAATGTTAGATAAACAATTGCAAACCAAACACCCTTGCTCGGATTGAAGTTTAATATCAAATAAATATATGATTACGGTTTCTGAAGAAACATTACACCTGTTACTAAAATGCATTTCTGTACCCAATAAATTCAATTCTAAAGTTTTGTGAATTGATAAACTGTAGTAGTAAATGAATTGGGAGCAAGATTTTCTTGGCGTCCCCTCTCAAAATCCCAAACCGTAGAAATCATGGATACTAAAATCTTATGAGGCAAGGTCAGTCAAGTTAGTGAATAGGATTTAACACACAAATAATTGGAAGGTAATAATGCACTTCATTCTATTAAATATTCAATTACATTTCAAGCTAATGCTCGGATTTTAAGTTTTTTTAAAACATTAGAGTGCCGTATGAAATAGCCATAGGCGTGAAAGGGGTAATAGTGTCGATAGAAGCTTTCGGAACTGAAATGCTATTTCTTCCAACTAAATACGATGCTTATAAAACTACGCTATAACTTCTGAACATGTTCATAAGTCATACCAAGCGAACCCCAGGTGTTCAAAGATGGGATTAGTGAACTGGAAGAGAAAATCCTGTCTGGAAATACTGTCCTTCTGGATTTGCAGGAGTTGATATTGTGTCTGAAAGTTACTCGATACAAAATCCGAGGACGTGGTAGCCGAGTGGTATAGTCACTGGCTTCTCACTGCGGCTTGCTATGCTTCGAATCCCGACAAATGCACGAATGATTTTTGAGATGAAAAGTCACATTCCAGTGGTTCAGATTCCGCGTAAAACAGGGTATCCCATGATTATGATTACTTTAAAACTACAAGTTTACCTGAATTCAAATATTTACACATTTCGTGTCTGAAATTAACAAAGTATATAAATTTGAAATATACTATATCCAGGTAGCAATCTTTTGTAAAGTATGAATAATCTTTTGTACATTATTAATCATGTAAAGTATGAATAATCTTTTGTACATTTCTGAGAAAAATAATGTATGATTTCTTTGAAGACGAACTTTCAAGTTTTAGTTGCCTTCCTTCGTAACTCTCTCTTAATCCCTTATGCATGATAAGCCTTGCAAATCATCCCGCTAAATTTTGCATCTAAATATTCGCAAACCATCAATAACATCAATGATATTTTCAGTATATTACTCGGTCTGTATTCCAACCCAATTTCATTTATGCATAACAGACGTTAAAGTCTCCTAATCTGTTAAATGATTTTCGCGTATACTTCCTGCTTGTTAAACGTTTTAATCCCCGCTCATATTTGAAGCCGTGGTTATACTTGAATAAACACCGTGGGTAATGATGACAGCATTTCATAACTGGTAAGAAATGAGGAGTGTAACATAACAAAGTTTTTGTGTCGTGGTCCGAGTTGAAGTGTTACGGGTGATGATTCGAAAGGTAGCCTCAAATGATAACAGAGCAATCAGGCTTGAAAATTGAAAGAAGCCTGTCATCAACCGTTAGGCCTAATCCTCATTCAATTAATTGAAGAAACTTAAACTAGTGATCAGCTGAGTAACACGGTCAGCTGCCTTAGGGCACGCTCGGCATTGCCTGTGTCGTGATTATGGGTAAGCCCTGTTAAGTCTAAGGGTGCCGCGGAATAGATCCAACACCCAACACTTGAGATGTCGAACCAAATGCTTCGATCATAGTTCTCCTGGAACATAGTACATCGTGTAAGATGAAAAATATATACACATAAAAACCTCTAAAGCGCAACCGCTTCTTAATAACCATGCAAGTTTCATGATATATCTGCAAAGTCACGGCTTAGTGGCTCAATTTTGGGCTACAGTGATTTTCATCAGATATTCTGAGTGTGTTCAGAAGCACAAGAGACAGAATTTCTTGTTAGTCGTGAAGTAAAACAACAGTAGAATATTTTTAAAACAAAGGCTGTGTAGGATCTAAGGTTGAAATTCCTAAAACAAATATAATAAATACAAATATAATTTTATTCTCAACTGATTATTTCGAAGTATACTCAAACATCACGGTCATAAGTTACACGGCTTACTAGAACAGTCTACATACAATACTACCGTACACGGTTTTCATTTAATACTGTGTGAAAATATAACACGAAAATATCAAATCTGTTTTAATCAATTTTTTAAAATTATTAAATGGACGGGAAGAAACTGCAAGCAGTTTGAACCGTGTAGCTTCTAATCTTCGAACATGAATTAACATTTTTGATCGACCAAATCCCATACCTGAAGAAAGTATTGGAGTTACAGTAACGTAGCTTATTCAACATCCCACGGTTTACAGAGATGCCGCAGTATCAAAATTTTGCTCTCCAGGAGTTTTTTACATGCTAGTAAGTGAATCGAATCCGTCAACTTGACTCAGAAGGCCTGGGCTCTACGGTATGAGCCACTCAGCTCAGCTACATGTTTGCTATGCCTGGATGACAAGTGCGTGTTAAATAATAATAATTCTCTAATGTGTGTAAAACAGATTTAGACGGTAGAGCTGGAAAGACACGAATCGAACTATCATAGTATATCCCACTTAGGTACATTTGTTCCCGTATACTAAGATAACCTATTAGTGTTATGCTTGTTATTAACTATAATATTATTTTATAATAAATAGGTCGTCTGATAGAAATACAGTATGCATGCCATGTTGTAGATTAAATCAGGACTGTGAAATTGGCGTGAAACCTGCCTAAAAGACATCATATGAAAATACCCGAGCCCTGCAGGTGAGGCCGCACGATTGTTTTTATTATTATTCAAAGGTTAATTATAATTGTAGACAAAAATAGTACTGTATAAGAAAAGCGCATTTCAGAATGTCGTTAAAAATTAAAATCTGAAATATATCCATTGCCATTCGCTGTACAAAAGGTAGCGTAGCACACTAAAATTCTGATTTGCTTTTTATATTACTTTAATTTTGTAAAATACTGTGACATTAGATGAGAAAGTTAGGGCATTTTTAGACCCTGTTCTGTTCAAAGAATATATAGCCTATGTTACAATTCCTATTTCCCTCAACATAAATAGAGTTTCGTAAAATTCATTTCTGTTGTTTTCACACCATGTTGTAACAATACAATTGAATACAACATCGGATATTTTCAACTTTCTTCGGCAGAGTGTCATGCGCTTATCCCAGTCAGCTGATATATATGCCTGGGCCAATTTCCTATTCGTCCCTATAAAAGAAAAACTCCACATCCAATAACACTGCCGACAATCAGATGACAACTATGAAAACCACTGTACCGCAGCCGCTTCATGTCAGCATTCATAACCAGCCGTGCTTGTTACTGCCCACTGCGCCGACAGTTTTTCTCCTGACGAGTATTTAGGGGCTTCACATGATCACTACTTACATTTCTTTCCGGAAATCACAAACCCGTTCTTGTAGACTATTTGGCAATAATTACGTCATCTCACATTCTTTATATCACCACGGAACATGAAAAGATCTTTCAAGTTCGGCAATCCCGAATGCTTTCCGAAACCTAGAACGTGACACAGGGAGGACGAAAGCTAGAAATTTAGTAATATTTCTTGAAGTAGGAGCCTCCGTGGCTCAGACGGCTGCGCGTCGGCCTCTAACCGCTGGATACCGTGGTTCAAATCCCGGTTACTCCATGTGAGATTTGTGCTGGACAAAACGGAGGCGGGACAGGTTTTTCTCCGGATACTCCGGTTTTCCCTGTCATCTTTCATTCCAGCAACACTTTCCATTTTCATTTCATAGTATCTATCACTCATTAATAAATCACTTTGGGAGTAGCGGCCCCATCGTACTAATAGACTATATAAGATTCATTCCATTTCATCCCTGACCTGGTCAATGACTGGAAAACAGGTTGTAGGTTTTCATTTTCTTGGAGTAGGATGGAATCCATCTACTAATACATCGGCTGTATGGTAAAACAGTTGTCGTGCTCCCTCCATTCAAATACAGTTATTATAATACCAAAAGGGTACATTCCAGTCTGAATATCAGATTCATCAAATGAAACACTTGGCGCGGAAGCGTTATTTGATACTACAGCTGAATATGAAACATTAATGATAAAGGTTATAACTTATGAAAATGTAACAGTAAATCAAAGTCATTTAGCCTCTCAAAGTCATCAATTATTTGGGATTCAATTCTGATCTCTTCTGCTCAACTGACATTTGATTTTATATTTATCCATAATATCCATAATGAAAAATTGCCTGTTCATGCTACTAAACAGTGATGGCAGTTTATCAAAACTATTGTGAGAAAAAATAGTTACGAATAATCCATAAATGACGACAGTTCGAATAATCCGGTTCTTAGTGAAATAAAAATTATGTTGTTGGTTCAGTAGATTTGATCGTGGGTAACTCAGATCAATTTAATGCTAATTATCTGTCTGCCTCCGTAGCGTAATGATTAGCACTTTTAGCTGCCGTCCTTGGGGGCCCGGGTTCAATTCCTGGTAGGCTACTGCCAGAAATTTAAGAATGGAAGGAGGGCTCGTATGTGGCTAAAATGGTACATGCAGCTCACTTCCATCAGGGGTGTGCCAGAAAAGAGTTATATCACCTTGGGGCGAGGACAAGGATTTACTTTACTATTGGAAAAACATCAATTTTTCACATGATAATGGTTATCACTAAACAATGGGCTCGCTTAACCAAGGTCTTTGTGAAACGATTTCGTGAGTCCAGATGGTTTTTGAAACACCCAACAAGGCTATCTACGTAAACTCGTGGTTGAGCTGTGGAGGATCATATCAGTCTTTAGCCTGAGTTCTTAATATACACATATGTTAATGAGTGCACTTACATTCTTGTATCTACAGTTCTTGAATTCTTCGTGAGTAGTCGGAACTTCTTTGTAATGATCACCTCACAAGGTGCGCTGTAAAATGATTACATTCCGAGTGTGTTCAGCGACTTTATATGAAACAAAATTTTAGGTAGAAATTGAAATGTAGTCAATGAGAGGGCAAAATGATTAGCTGCGCTAAACTCATACATTAGGGTCGAGTGGATGGCCGCCATGGAGCTAAAAGGAGGAGAATATCGTGGCTAGACAACGTCAAGGGCAGAACAGGTTAGGAGTTCGATCAGCAAAATAGATTTTTACAACAGCTGGAAACAGATGCGAACAGCTAAATTAGTAGCCATCATCAGGGAGATGAAAAATCAATCAATCAATCAATCAATCAATCAATCAATCAATCAATCAATCAATCAATCAATCAATCAATCAATCAATCAATCAATCAATCAATCAATCAATCAATCAACAGTCGTCCGGTTCCTATCATTTGTTTACCAATTCTTTCCTAAACGATTTCAGAATAATTTAGTCGCAATTTATCGAACATTTCCCTTGATAAATTACTCCAGCGGGAGAGTTGGCCGTGCGGTTAGGGGCGCACAGCTGTCGACTTGCATTCGGTAGATAGTGGGTTCGAACCCCACTGTAGACAGCCCTGAAGATGGTTTTCCGTGGTTTCCTATTTTCACACCAGACAAATGCTGGGACTGTCCCTTATTAAGGCCACGACCGCTTCCTTCCCATTCCTAACCCTTCCCTATCCCATCGTCGCCATAAGACCTATCCGTCGCGGTAAAACAAATAGAAGAAAAATAGCAAAAAATATTCCAATCCCTTAGTCGTCCTCCCATAAAGGAATATTTGCCCAAATATGTCCTCTTAAATTGCAACTTTATCTTTCCTAGTTTTAAAAGATCCGCTCAAGCTTATTCATCTACTAATATTATTCCACACCATATCTCCACTGACAGCTCGGAACATACCACTTAGTCATGCAGCTCATCTCCTTACTCCCAGTCTTCCCAGCCCAAAGCTTGCGACATTTTCGTAACATTACTTCTTCTTTCTTCTTCTTTCCCACACTTGTGGGGTCGCGGGTGCGAACTCTGTCTCACATATGGATGTGGCCCTGTTTGACGGCCGGATGCCCTTCCTGACGACAACCCTGTGTGGAGGGATTTAATCACTATTGCGTGTTTCTGTGGTTGCTGCTAGTGTAGTGTGTTGTGTGAATATGAAGAGGAAAGTGTTGGGACAAACACTAACACCCAGTCCCCGGGCCTGAAGAATTCATCAGAGGCGATTAAAATCCCCGACCCGGCCAGGAATCGAGTCCGGGACTCTCTGAACCGAAGGCCTCAAAGCTGACTATTCAGTCAATGAGTCGGACTTTCGTAACATTACTATTAATAATAATAATAATAATAATAATAATAATAATAATAATAATAATATATTCAGAGACACCGAGGTGCCGCAATTTTGTCCCGCAGGAGTTCTTTCACGTACCAGCAATGTACCGGTACGAGACTAAAGTAACACTACTCTGCAGTCGGATACCACCCAGAATAAACTGTGCTGCTTTCTATTTCTCGAAATACGTAATCCTGGTGGGGATACCATTCGCTGGAACCATACTGTAATTGGGGTCTTATCAAAGACCTACTGTATATGCCCTCACCTTCACATCCTTACTACAACCCTTAAATATGCCCATAATCATATGAAAAGATTTACAATCTCGTTAATGTGATTACCCAATGAAGATCTTTCCTTATATTAACACCTAGGTACTTACAGTGATCTCCACATAAGGTACTTTCACTCCATCCACATAGCAATTAAAACTGAGAGGACGTAATGAGGACGTAATACGACACACAGATACAAAGAAGATGAAGATAGAATCAGTTATTATATGGAGAGGAGAGATAATACTTGGCCTTATGATAAAACTGTAGAAGCCGCGGAACCATCTTTCTCACGTCATGAGTACGACGGACACTGCATCATTAACTTGGTTCAGACGAATTCTTCCTCCGACTCGCATTCCTGTGAGAAGCTAAGGAAGGTGCCCGACCCGCTATTCTCAGAAAGTAAGACTGGAAGCACTAATATTAAGGTTCTATCAGATTCGTATCCCCGTTTCTTAGAACGTAACTCGATCCTTCGCAACTAGCGTTGATGTACAAGTCACGTTTTGGTGATTTCCCCGTCACTGAACGAGCAAGACAGAACGAGCTAGGAGCTCTAAGGTAAAACGTAAATAAAAATATGACAAGAGCCACAGGAATACAACCGATACTGTGAATGACTTGTAAGAATGTCTGCGTCTGCGTGGTGACCAAGGCCGTGTTCAAATACGTCTTCACCTATCTGCCATTTACTTACCGATTATTTGCTATGTTTTTCAAGTTCAAGCTGCACACTTTGAAAATAAAACTTGAATATTAAATGCCTACAAATAAGTACTTAGGATAGTCGTGTCACATACATAACAGAGTAGGCTTTCACGGACAGCGTCTCGATGAAGAGAGAAACGTTTTGGCTTATAGGACGTTGTTAAATTGGATTCCTAGCTCTCAGTGTTTCAGCGGATAAGCAACCGACATTTTCAAGGGTTCATAGTCCACTAGCTAGGAACTGAATTGGATCACGGCCTACAAGCCCGGAAGATTTCTTTTATATACATCGAGTCGTATCACTGTTTTCTTACGTGCTTCATTGGTTGGTTTCCAATCGCTGAATTCGAACGAAAATTCTTAATAATAATAATAATAATAATAATAATAATAATAATAATAATAATAATAATAATAATAATAATAATAATACGTTTATTGCGATTTACAGATAAGTGAGACCTTCTGACATCAGCGTACTGACCTGGAATAAACCTGCCAAAAGGGCATTACTTCTACCGTCTGAGCCTCTCAGCTCACCGAAAGGATTTTGACATAGGTGTTCATCCTTGCAATACATTATGATAAAATATATAGCGATATAATTCAAATTTCTTTCAAACAAAATGCTACCACTGAGCGTTTGGCTGCGCGGTTTATGTCACGTAGCTCTTAGCTTGCACTCGGGAAATAGTGGGTTCGAACCCCACTGTCGGCAGCCTTAGGGATGGTTTTCCGTGGTTTCCCATTTTCACGTCACATTAATCAAGAGCACGGTCCCTTCCTTCCCACTCTTAGCCATTTTCTAACGCATCGTTGTCATAAGACATGCCTGTGTCAATAAAACAAAACACTAAATTAAAAAAAGAAACATTATAGAGTAGAATTTAAATGAGAATTTAATATCGACGGTATCTTCGCTGTATCTTGGTTGGGAACCACGAATAAGCGAACATAATAATAATAATAATAATAATAATAATAATAATAATAATAATAATAATAATAATAATAATAATAATAATAATAATAATAATAATAATGTGCCCACCTCTGTAGTGTAGTGGTCAGTGTGATTAGCTGCCAACCCCGGAGGCCAATATTCGATTCCCGGCTCTGCCACCAAATTTGAAAAGTTGTACGAGGACTGGAACCTGGTCCACTCAGCCCTGGGACTTCAACTGAGTAGAAGTGGTTTTGCGTGGTTTCCCATTTCTTCTCCGGGTAAATGCTGGGATGGCGCCTAACATAAGGCCACGGTCACTTCCTTCCCACTCCTAGCCCTTCACTATACCATCGCTGCAATAAAACCTATCTGTTTCGGTGCGACGTAAAGCAAAATAATAATAATAATAATAATAATAATAATAATAATAATAATAATAATAATAATAATAATAATAATAATACCTTCGTGTGGCTATTACTAGAATGGTGCAGTCCTTTTAAGACAGACAGTCCGACGAGGGTAGCGGCATCCGTCGTGTATGAGAAAATGCATGATAGTGCAGTTGAGGATAGTGTTGTGTTTGATATGTAAGCTGCGGGTATGTTGGGGACAGTACAATTACCCAGTCTCCGAGGCAGGGTAATTAATCATTTAAGGTTATAATTTCCAACCCGGCAGGGAATCGAACGCAGTGCTCTCTGAGCGGAAGGTGACTAGACTGAAAATTCAGTTAAGGATCCGGACCAGCCGTACATAAAGTGTAAATAGTCTTTCTCCTTCTATTTTTAAAGTAAACATCTCACCTACATCCTTCATTATTTGTATTCACATAGATTGTGGTGATGAGTGTTGTGATAGTTGTTTTAGGAGGAAGCACAACTGGGCAACTATCCTATTGTGTTCACCAAGTCATATAACGCGGCCCTCGTAATCACAAACATACAAGACGAAGTTTCTAACATGAAACGATACTCTACAGCCCGGTGTATGCCTGTAACTGGCAAACAAGCAGAGTTAAAAGAAAGAGCCATTTTAGCCTAAATGAATGTGGATAAAATGCACTTATTAGTGCCAATAAATGTCCATTTTATGACCGGCACCTATTTTTTGATACATGGCTATTCATGTATTTCAGCGCCTACTTTTTTTTTTTCAATTTATTCGTTGCTTCGATCGAGGACTAGCTCGTTTGTCGTTAGAGAGTATACCCGATCTCATCTTTTGAGGTTCAGAGGATATTCTCTCGATTTAAAATTTCCTGACTGAAACGAAGCATAAATTTAAACCAGGAAATATTGAAAATACAGATTAGTCAACTGTAATGCAGCTGGAGAATAAGTTTTTTCAGTGAAATTTCACTTTGTCTTCAAATAATTGATGACAACGACAGATTGGCACTTCGAAAACACATTAAGACACTTATTTAAAAATTTTCAAGTGATAATTTAAATTATTTAAAATTATTTATTATTTAAATTTAAATTACTTCACAAATTAATTAACACAAAATCTAGACCTTCAGTTCAAGAGAGTCCAGATTCAATTCCTGGCAGTCCTGCCGTATTAAAGGAATGTTTCCAATTCCTCCGACTCGGGGATTGGGTATCTGTGTTTGTCTCAACACATTTCCCTTTATGAACACCCTACACACCACACTACCAACCACTACATAAACACGGAATACCGAATACATATATAGAAATGGCCTTCGGCAATAAAAAGGGTCAAGTATACATGTGCAAAATAGGTCGCACCCGCGCCCTACCAGGATATGGGAAAAGCGGAAAAGCGAAGAAGTCTATACACATTTTGGAGTGCCTATTTTCACCTATTTTAAATGCCTGAATGACTTCAGCTTACTCATAACAAACGGACTAGACCTCAATCTCATAGCTACCTCAGAATGATTTTGGAGGTTTCTACGCTTATGCTTAGCCAATGTAAAAAAATTAGTGGTCCTGAAAGGATTGTAATGCAGATTCCGTAAGTACCTCGAGTGCGGCGAATAAAATAATAACCTCAGAGCTGAAAAACGACAATGACCAGGAAGAGCTTGATAGCCTTAACCAAACATCGGAGTGTACAAAAACGGTCGTTGTACTAAATTCCAACTATGTTTCGACCGGGCCAAGTTTCGTTATTAGGTTTTTATTGTTTTTTGTATTACACTTTGCTTAACGTCACACCGACACAGATAGATCCTATGCCGACGACAGGATAGGAAAGGCCTAGAAGTTGGAAGGAACCTTTTTTTTTTTTGCTAGTTGCTTTACGTCGCACTGACACAGATAGGTCTTATTGCGACGATGGGACAGGAAAGGGCTAGGAGTGGTAAGGAAGCGGCCGTGGCCTTAATTAAGGTACAGCCCCAGCATTTGCCTGGTGTGAAGATGGGAAACCACGGAAAACCATCTTCAGGGCTGCCGACAGTGGGGTTCGAACCTACTATCTCCCGGACGCAAGCTCACAGCTCCGCGCCTCTAAGCGCACAGCCATCTCACCCGGTTTATTAGGTTTTAAAAAGGTAGTATGAAGTTTTAGAGTTCGGTGAGCTGTACAAGTATATATTTTGGTAATCTTATACAATTAATATTTTTCTAACGTTCTTAATTGCGATTACACTAAAACAAGTTTCTTATAGCTACATCAGAAGGCCATGATAAAACATTAAAGACGTGTTCTGGATACTTTTGACACCATGATACCATCGATTCACAAGAGGTAGCGATATCGAAAAATACTACTACAAATATGCTCAATCTTTTTGATAATAGAATACTAAACATTTGGATAAATATCGTCAAGTTATCAGAAGCAGTAAATTTTATTTAAACTGCTCGAAAGGAGATATCTCAACTCGTAAGTTTCAAAATAGCAGGTAGCAGGTATAGACTCGTTTATAACTTGTTTCTCAATTCTCGACTTCCTGCCAGGA
Source organism: Anabrus simplex (assembly GCF_040414725.1). Taxonomy (NCBI): domain Eukaryota; kingdom Metazoa; phylum Arthropoda; class Insecta; order Orthoptera; family Tettigoniidae; genus Anabrus; species Anabrus simplex. Next base: position 266,951,566 of record NC_090268.1, read on the forward strand.
AACGAATCCTCGTCCTTCCGATCGAACCAAACACGTTTTTATCACCTTGCCTAGATAGCCTTCCTAGAAATCATGCAAGTTATATAAAAGTGCTGAACACACGCCGCGAGAAAAGGTACCTAGACAACTGACATCTTAAGGTTTGACTGGTCCTACTGTTTGATCCGCATCAATTCTTCTCACTTTTGCACTTGAAATCAATCGTTTGCAATTCTTTAGTGTTAAAAGGTAGATGTGAATGCTCCATATGAATTTTCATTCCTTTCTCCCTTCAGCACACCTATAAAGTGTTCCTGCAAGGTCCATAATCACTCGCCTATCCAATACCTGAATGAAAGTCGCAGCTGTCAATGTTGATAACTAGTTTAGTGAACTCCAGTATTAAGTAAGAGAAGGCGTTCTTTATCTCTCGCCGAGATGGAGTGTAGTCACGATGCTCTAAGGACGACATCAAACCTTTAAAACATAGCTGACGTTCACAGGAAACTGAAGTAGGACAATTACGTGTTGGTAAATATGCACCTAAAGCTGGCCATCACCTGCATAAATCCGTGTGTGATTTATTGACCTTTGATGGAACCATTATTTACTCTGTGAAATTACTTGCGGTGACCTCCGGAGGTTTGCCGCTTGAAGGCAAAGGCGATTTTCGGTGCTCGGTCCTATCGTGAATGTTCACTTTTAAAAGAAGAATTCAACTTCTCTCACTACAAGGCAAATAAAGGATGTGCCAGGTGTTCGATATAATAACCTTCTTGAAGATACGATATTTTCATATTAATGGAATGCTTATTCACGGGGTGATTCACAATCTAACAATGCGAAATATATATGTTACAGACTCTAAGACGACACCAAAACTGACGTTCACAGAAAACTCAAATAGGGTAATTACACGTTCGTAAATCTGCGCCTGGAGGAGGTCATCACATGCCTTGTGCAAACGGTAAAGCCAAACTTAAGCTCCAGATTGCAGATAAAATAGCTGTTACGACGGATTTGTGGACATCAGCAGTAACCGACGATTGTGATGGGTAGGCCTATTTTGATAGTTACTGCTGTCATTGCTAGATATATTTAAATTATGTTTAATTTAAATTACATATGTACATTTTTAGATTGTAATTTTTACCAGCACCGTTTTATTATTATCGTAGGCTTCCGATCGCTGATGATCGCAAGGAAGGAGAATCCGAATCCCTAGAAATGTCTCATTTTATAACTTCTCACTGAAATAAAATTAGAACCTCGATGGTTGCCCAACATATTTTCACATGTTTCTCCACAATCAAGGAAAAATTGGTCAATCGTTAGCTCTGTCTTCTCACGATAAGACGTATCACTTACTGGCTATTTTCTCTCTCATGATGAGCAAATGTAGGTAACAATAATTTCGGGTTGCTGTTGCTAGCCTAGTTCAGCCCTTGTAAGGCAAACGCTCCGGCGAGGTGGGCGGTACTTGCCGTTAGTCGGACTGTGGTCGAGGGTAGTGTTCATCTAGCTGTGCATGTTGTAGGATGACCAACTTCAGATGAAACAGATACAGTACATTGGAGAAATGATCTTGGGATGACTATTTACTTCATGGCTCCACTGAACAATTTGGTATAAGAATATCAGGAACATGAACTAATCAACAGCTGTATTTCGCAGGAAAATAACTGATTTGGAATATCGCACCTACGTACACTTGTGTTTTAAATATAGATTCATCAAAATAGCACACTCAAATATTTTTACATATAAGATATCTTATTTGCTGTAATATCGTGCTTCAATAAATACCGTATTTACGTAGCTGTGTTATTCATCTGATTTCGACAGGCGACACAGACCTATAAGTAGTGTGCTGCCCTCAGTGTTTAAATCCAAAAATTAAACAGCATATTTCCGTGCTTATAGATTATGAGAACATTTGTGTTTGATAGAGGCCTACATATGTTTATTCACGTTTTATTACCATTGCATATTTCATATTGTAGCTATTCGTTAAATAGTCACAATAAATATAACTCATGCTCCAGATTCTCTCTGGATAATTTCTGCATTTCTCGTTGTTTGTATTACCTACATCAGTGTTACCCATAGACCATCGCAATGGGAATAAACCGAGTTGCAGAAATGCAATATCAGTTTGAATATACAATATGTATCCGTCATTGCAAAGGAACTGGTTAATATCAGTAACCAGTATTAACATTCATAACAGACTGCGATATACAGACTGAATATATCTATTTTATTTCCTTAAATATTTGCGCTATTGAGTAAACATATATTGTACCACAGTATTTACGTTTTAATTATATTTGATATAGACTACATAATGTGAATTTCTCTGCAGTAGATGAGTGGTTTGCTTACTTCACATCGGTGTCCAAAATGAAACGTTCAAATCCAGATCCAGGTCGTCTTTCCCTGGAAACTAATGCAGTGACGGATAGCACCGTAGGGGATACGTTACTGCTGTTCTACATCTACAAGAAGTAAGTAACGTCACTGATAGTCTACAAGGTGTAATCCAATTTCCCGCAGCATTTCAACAAGTGTTTGTACAGTGACGATTGTTGTCGTTGCTGCTACTGATTCACTGATGGGACTATGAACTTAAGTACCTGTTAGTGAAGTCCACCCTACTTCCACGGCTTTGCAAACCTTACGTTTGAGGTGGTTAATAGTACTGTATTCTATCCCTATCGGAGTGATTATCAAGAAAGGTATTATTATGAATATTGTTATTAAATTAAAAAGTTCTAATCGGGAAGTAGTTATGAATGGTGAACATCACGAAATCCCTTACAGCTGGGATAACTGTTACGCGAACACGGCCGACTACTCAGCTGGATTGTTTCGACTTAACATCATACACAGCTTTTTGATGTATGGTTAGTAGTTGAACAGACTTGAAATCTGCGCTCTCATTTAATACAGAAACGCAGTCTATCGTAATCCAACGTCGTAGTCGAATTGAGGAATAGAAACATAAAACTTTGTACTGATAGAAAACTACAAACATCCCGACTAATCATTTTGAAATTATCGTGCCTTCTTGTGGCATGAATCACATTTCCTGATCATCAACAGATATTTTGAGAAATTTTAACCGCTTCTAATAAATTTGTTAATAATAATAATAATAATAATAATAATAATAATAATAATAATAATAATAATAATAATAATAATATGTTCCTATTTTTTTAAAATCAATTTTGGCTTTTCGATGAGTTTTAAATTCGGATACCCTTCCTGACGCTACGAGAATTTCAGATGAAAATTCCATCCAAGGATTCACCAAGATTCGAATCTCGCCGTCTGGATGGAAATCCGGTAAGTTATCAAAGCCACTGAACTAATCACGCCTCGAATAATAATAATAATAATAATAATAATAATAATAATAATAAACAACACGATATTTTTACTAGCAAATACATTCAGTAGTTAATCCGTTTAAAATGTACTCTTAGCAACCAAACGCTGAACGGTACGTTACGTTGTAAAACACCACGTTTATCTGAGTGAAAATGCTTTCATTTGGCTCTCATATTATTACCTGATTTTCAAGTAGAGCCACATCGTCTTCTTAAAATGATACAATCTTACATAATACATAGTTATGAAAAGGATTCAAGTTAACACTGTGTTAGAAGAAATTCAAATTACTGAATAGGAGAGTGGGATATGAGAACATTTCTTTCTACCTATCTTTCTTCTTTCTTTCCATCAAACTCAGTACCCTCCTGATAAATCAGTTAATTTATTTAGTCCTTTCTTTCGTATGTATCGTATTATTTCATCGGAAACGATTAAATAATCAATTCGGATGGTATCTATACAGAGAACTAATAACTATATCTTCGAGACTTGTCGACTAGATTTCAGATTAAGTCGAATATTTTCAAAATATGATACAGTTATTCAGGCGGTGGAGGGGAAAGAGAAAGGAAGGAGGTAACATATGACATGCATGGAATTTTTAATGATCTTTTTTGCATGCGTTCTGGAGCTGATTATTGGTCTAAAATTCTTAACGTGGGGAGACTGTGAGGAACAGTGCAGCTTGAAGAGAATACGACGTAACTACCGAAATCCCTCTAACATTTTGCTCATGAATCTATACTTTTCACTCCATACGTGCTGGATATGACTACTTGTTTGAGAATGCGGTGTAAAATATGCCAAATAACCGATGTTCAACAAGACAAAATAATTTGTTATTTGTGAGAGAATTATACAAACCTACACGCATGTTCAACCTGAATTATGCACTCCAGCATTAAGACTCCAAGCCTCGATGAACGAACTAGACGCTTCGATGAATGTGAAAGGAGAACCTTTTCGTAATTAAACTTTACGAGAAAATAAAATATAATCCACATCTTACTTCTTCCAAGCATGAATATTAGTTATCTGGAGGAATCTTGAATATTGTATGGTAGTTCATTTTATTTCTGGTATAATATACAACAAAATATGCTTAATAAATAACGACAAATCGGTGAATATGATAACAGGAAGGGGCATAGAGCACAGAACTCTACCAATGGAGAAACTTAACGATAAGTATATTTACTACAGGATATTCACCAAGTTACAGTAATATGAACAAGGTCTAAATAATATACCGGATTTTTTTATAGATTATTGCTCAACATGCAAAAAAACACCGAATTAAGACATATTGAAAAACTGCCATAAATTAACGATTATCTTAAGGAAATTTGATGATGTTACTTGTTGTTTAAAGGGGCCTAACATCGAGGTCATCGGCCCTTAAGAAACTTTAACTAGAGTATGATAAACCTTCAAGTTTTCAAAGTACAGCATATAGTATATTTCACAAATATGACTGACCTCTCTCTGAATTCAAACATGAGATTTCCAGAAACTTAAACCACCTCCCTTATGATCTCACAAGATTTAATTCAAACTCGCAATGAAGAAATACTGTAGCGGAATTAAATACAGTGCAATGAATGTGCACAGAAATAAATGTGGGTTTTGTAAATTGTCATGCTAATAGATCGAAATATACGTCCCTTCATAGTCAAAGAATAATTTATGAAATTCATTGCATGATAGGCCTTATCTTCTGAAATAACCATACGTAATAAAATCATTGCGATCTCAATCTATCAATTAAAGGATACCAAGTAGTCCCAAGGAATCCATTATCATATATCTAACGTAACGCCGTGTCATTCTTCCTATTCTTAAGCAAAAGCCCCTAGCTCTTTTATTTCACTTCTTAATACATAAAGTTATTCAAAAATGTTATAAATATTTCCCTCATAAGCATATTGCGCCAGTACCCGAATGTATGAACTACCGAATATTTCCATTACGGGTATATCTATAAACTCCATAATGATATAACTTATTATTATTACAGGATACTTTTGAACGTGGATATTCTCTGAACATAAAACAACTATCATTTCGAATTTCAACGATACCCACTTCATTGCCCTAGGATCGACGTGCGTGCCATGTTATTCGCATTGCATTGCTTGAAAGATATAGCATTACCTGTCCTGGAGATGAATGAAGTTATTCTTTACCGATTACGAACGGATATTTTGAGTGTATTATAAAGTTACTCTAGATGTTACTTAAGTATTTAAAACTTGATGTTATTAATTAGTGAATTTCAGTCATTTATTTTCAAAACTACTTCAGCACTTCTGCAAAAATCTGTTCTTCAAGTTACCGATAGCAGCAACTAATAAAGCTACAAGAAAATGTATGTTTTTATCAGTTAGATATTTGCGACAGGAGTTTTCAACAGTAGCCAGCGCCTCATATATCACATGAAATGAATTCCAAGCCATGTTTACCAGCACAATATTCCTATAAAGTTAAGTTTGATTTGACAAGTTTGTCATGTTTGACATGTTTGACAAGATAAAATGAGGGTAGTTGGACACATGGGATCATTTTAATTTTATCGGGATTGTATAATTAAGCTTAATGTCATCCATATTCAAAATAATCACCACAGATCTATTTTTCATCCGTTAAATGTGTTTTTGCCGATGATATTGTTATTTTATCTGAGACTGCAGAAGATCTCGAGAAGTTGCTGAATGGTATGGATGAAGTCTTGGGTAAGGAGTACAAAATGAAAATAAATTAGTCCATAACAAAAGTAATGGAGTGCAGTCGAACGAAGGCAGGTGATGTAGGAAATATTAGATTAGGAAATGAAGTCTTAAAGGAAGTAGATGAATATTGTTACTTGTGTAGTAAAATAACTAACGATGGCAGAAGTAAGGAGGACATAAAATGCAGACTAGCACAAGCAAGGAAGAGCTTTCTTAAGAAAAGAAATTTGCTCACTTCAAACATTGATATCGGAATTAGAAAGATGTTTTTTGAAGACTTTCGTGTGGAGCGTGGCATTGTATGAAAGTGAAACATGGACGATAACTAGCTCAGAAAGAAAGAGAATAGAAGCTTTTGAAATGTGGTGTTACAGAAGAATGCTGAAGGTGAGATGGATAGATCGAATCACGAATGAAGAGATACTGAATCGAATTGGTGAGAGGAGATCGATTTGGCTAAATTTGATGAGAAGAAATAAAACGATAGGACACATCTTAAGACACCCAGGACTTGTTCAGTTGGTTTTTGAAGGAAGTGTAGGTGGTAAGAACGGTAGGGGTAGACCAAGGTATGAATATGACACGCAGATTAGAGCAGATGTAGGATGCAATAGTTACGTAGAAATGAAAAGGTTAGCACAGGATAGGGTGGCATGGAGGGCTGCATCAAACCAGTCTATGGACTGATGACTCAAACAACAACAAATGTGTTTTAACTAAGTAATATAGGCTACTAGAAAAACGAAAAATACACCATTGATCATCTGCAAAGGTACTCTGATATAAATCATTAGAACTGATATGCAATAGAATTTGGTAGATATGGTGATGTACTGGACGTATGGTAGAGATTCGTTATTTCGGGTGAATTGTACCAAATATTAGCAGCTCCCACCCTGGAAGAACACATGGTAACTAACGAACAAGAGGTTTTAGGATAATTGGAAGTTCAAGGATCACGGGATACGTGCTCTCCTATAGTACACGCAGATATAAGACAAAACACGTTTCCTTAAATAATTATCAGAATTAAGATTGTACAGTATACAGAATGCGTGTTACAAAACCTATTCGAGGTCTGGGAGGTCGTAGATTATTGATCGTAAGTAATGGTATGATAATTCGGTTTACATTATAGTGAAATACTTCCAAAAACTTCGTGTTAAATTCTTGTGAAAATACTGGAGCAATAATATAGATTACTGATAATATTCCAAATTTCATGTTCATATGAACTTCTGGTATAACTGTCCATCTTCCCCACAAACAGCGCTTCTGAAAGTGAACGTATCCTACGCGGCTTCATTTTATTACTATATCTGTCACTGTTAACAAATTCATGTTTCATATGCTGGCATAAGTCATGTTTAATTGTTCAGAAATTAACAACCCAAATATAATCGAGCAGACCTAGAAGTGCTGAAAATCGACTTACTAAAAGACTTCCACTATATAATTCTGGTACAGCACGTTTTGAAGGTGAAGGCAAAATCTAAAGATGAGCTACTAAATAAGGGGAGGATTCAACCCCACTCCACTCTTTCTCCTCCTCCATTATCCCCTCTCTCCGACTTCACTCACCACCCTCTGCCTCTCCCCACTCCACAACCTTCACAAAACGAACGAACTTTCCTCTGGGAAAGTGCTGCTAATGTGTGTCTAAAAAAAATTGTCTATAATCGATTAATAGGGTTAAGTGACTTGCATATAAGGACTTCAAAATCTTCCTTGATTGGAATCTCAAGTATTGGCATTCCTCATGACTTGATAATGCACGTGGGATACTGTCATGGGGTCAATACCCTGCTTTCAATACTAGATCTACACTCACGTACAATCAAATTAGGAGGACATACAAGTATTGTTTCCATTTCGCACTTACCTTTACAGCGGAGATCTTCGTGAATACTGCCGTAGTCGCCACCTGTTGAGGTGGTTGAGAACTAATCTTCACCGCACCGAGCCGGAAGTTCTAGTCAGTAAACTCTTTAACCCGTCTATTTTGAACATGAATACGTCCTTATCACACGCTAGCCTCATCCATAAGAGTCCTGCCTTAGTGTCTAGCGCAACCTAATGATTTATTGTCACTGATCTGTATGAAAAAACAAGAAATAAATTAATAGAAAATTGCGAACTTAAACATTATAATTTTTCGTTTCGTCTTGTGTGTGTATGTATATCTTTCTCTCTCAGTCCCTTGATTAACCTCACAGCATGAAATGTACACTCAGTAAATGTGTCCGTTTCTTCTTCGTTTTGTTTTCTGATGTAGTATTCCTCACAGCACCTCTTTGAAACCCACTTTACCCAGCTGTCAATCACACAGTTCACTTCTGAACTCGGTCCATCTTTCATTCACAATAGACACCTGTCCACAGCGATATATAATATATCCATCCAATATGCACTCGAAACAACACAGACAGAGATAAATAGACCAGTACTGTTCACTTGTTTTGTGGCCATCATCTGAGCCGTTGTCTGTATTTAAATGACACTTCACTCGAGGTAGAGCTGAAACTTCTCTTCGTGGTGCACAAGAATATTATTATTAGTTTATTTACAAATAAAGTAGAAGATGATGGGCGACTTTTTGTCGGCTTGTGAAGTGCGCGCTGCGCCCGGCAGGTAGCTAGGTGTTGTATGAGCAGTGAGGCTGCAAGTGTCAGGATGGGATGGAAATGAGGTCAAACTTCTTCCCCCTCCCTGTAGAGCACGCGGCAAGGAGCTAACCAACCAAGCCGTAGTAGATCTCCCTCCACCAGGGTATGAGGAGCCCCTACCATCGAGCACGCCGTCACACCTCCAGCGGACCTTGCGTGGAGTAGACGTGAGGGACCGTTGCTGTAACTCTGTTGCTCGTAGCTACATTTCTTCCTGGGTATGCATAGTCCTCATCCCGGCAGGAATCATATTATGTAGCCTATAGAAAAGTATAGAGATGTTCTGATGAAGAGTACTATGTATTCCACTCTCGTAGATATGAGCCTGTGGCAACGACCACGATTTCAACAGTCATGTAAAATAATATGCTTACTCTTACTTTCCTACGATTGTAGAGATGTAATGTATACAGATACCCATATTCATTTTCATCCTATTCCGCCCTTTACTAAGACAGTACTTCAAAGGAGCTTCCTATTTTGAACAATTTACTATTCATATTCTTCGCCCTGCTGCCAGAAGGAAACAAGAAGGAAATTCGGTATTTGCAACTTCGCTATACCGCAGGATAATCGAAATTAAGTTAATAATCGCCGGTATATCTAGCTTCTATGCTTATCGTAAAGTTCTGTTTTCTGAAGGATCTTCCATTCCCTTCACCCTTCAATGAAGCTGTAGCAACTGATTGAATAAAATGCAAACCATACAAGAATCAAACATCTGTTGGCTTAAATAACAAAACATAAAATATATAATGATGTTATAACGTATGTAACTTTATGGCTTGAAAATCATAGATGATTTTTTTTTCTCGTCTTTCATTCATACTTGTGTACAGCAACAACTGTGGGTAGTACATAAGATTTTAAAGGTGAAACTATCGTACTGCGGCAATTTTTTCACACAAATATTGTCAGATCAGGTATATTTTATGCTGAATAAGTTACAATCATCACTTGATTTTATTTTCAATGGGGGCTGATGCTAGAACTTACAAGTTGCTCTTATTGCTCGCTTGGTAACTAGAATGATATAGTACGTTAAAACAAAAATAACATTATGTACGCAACTTGCTTTCAAGGTCAGTATCTTGTCACAAGTTTTTGTTGAAGAATGATAGAGTATGTGACTTAATATAAGAAATCTCAATCACAATAATTATATAATTGAAATCTGCTGTATGCGCTTAACGCCATAGGCTACTTCCATTATAATATTTATATTTGACAAAAGAATATGTGTATATATTCATCTAATTGTTCAGAAATGTATTACAGTGTTCAATATAACAAATGCATACAAGGTTTGCATGATTCCTTGGTCTCAAGTTCATCGCTGAGCCAGGAGACGACAGGTGATTCCAATGCACGAGTAGAAGGGAAACCTGAACCTTTCCATTTTCTTTCCTTCCTGCCGCTTTTCTCACACCCTGGTGTGGTCGTGAGTGCGATGTGTATCGTATATGTTGACTTGACCCTGTTTAACGACTGGATGTCCTTCATAACGTTAACCCTACGCGAAGGGATATTCTCATTATTGGGTGTTTCTGCGATGGTTGACAGTGTAGTGTGTATAAGAAGGGACGCGTATTGAGACAAACAAAAGCACTGTCCCCAAACTACATTGTTGAATTGCCACGACGCAGCTAAAAAATCTTGCCAGAATTCGAATTAACTATTCAGCCCAGGAGTTGCATGGAATCTATCGTTCCTTCGCTAATATTCTCAAGCTTGCACTGCACTTCGAAATATATGTGAGGAATGTTTCGTTTTAACTATACATTGAGATTACCAGAAATTAACGATATACAGCAATATGTATAAAAACAATTAAAATTCTCTTACTTGATCTACCTTATCGACAATCATATGAACTTTCGCAAGTAAATAATGAATAGGCCTATACAGAATCATCTACTGTACATCACCACTTTTGTTCTCAATAGTGATCTGTGTCAAGGTTGGTAGAAACAGATTTCCTCGAATAATGATATACTGTATTTCATTATAATTCGTATTCACTTAGTCTACTTCTTTACGCAGAACAATTAAGTGAAGGCATAGAAATATATGAATAGAATATATGAATATAGTCTAGCATTTTCAAACTTGAAAATAAACAGCAAGGTCAGTGATATTCAGCTAGTTACTCGGTTAACGAACTCTTTCTATTCCTCATGAAATTCTCTCTCCTCTAAAAGTTATTATGTAAAGTGAAGTTAAGAAACTAGAAAATCCGGAGATCTAGTTAGGCCTATACTGCCTTCTTTTAACCTCTCAGTACAATTGTACATTTATTACTTTTTTTGCATTTTGTGCTGGCTTCCGTTAATTTTGGGTCTTGAATTTAATTATTCCATTTAGTTCTCTTATGATTTGGGCCTAGAATTATACGATGGTTTAGTTTTACGCTGCACACCAGAATATATGCCAATTGATGGATTACCTCAAGAAAATTCAGTGCTGCACGCACATCAATTTGAGGAGCAAGTGCATTTTTATTTGCTTTATTTCACATGGACGCAGCCAGTCTTATGACAGCGTTGAGACACGACAGGGAAGCAAACGACTGTTGCCTTAATTAAGGCAATTTGCCTGGTGTTAAAATGGGAAACAACGGAAAACCGCCTTCCGGGTTACCGACAGTGGGGTTCGAATCTGCAATATTTCGAATGCAAGCTTACAGCTACGTGACCAGACCACGTAACAACCTCGCTCGGTAGGTCAAAGACAAAAATTCTGGCCTAAACGTGCAAAAAGAGGAATACATTTAGAATTGTACTGAGAGGTAAAAGGAAGGCAGAATAGGCCTAAATGGATATTTATACTTGCAACACACCTGGTTCGAACTTTTACCGTCTATGACAATTTTAGACTTTAGTTCATTTTACCTCGACATTGGGGAATTAATTTTGATGCTTTATAAAATTTAGGGGGGAACCAACTCCTGTATTGAACTTTGAAATGTTTGGGGTCGAACAGCATCTCCTGGAAAACAGTTAGGAACTAGCGAACATATTTCAGAACCAACTCCAGCCCAGGATATGAAGTCAGTCTAGTTTCGTGGCAGAGAGGTATCTTTTGCTATTAATGTCCGCTTACGTGATCAGTCCGCAAACTCTCTTCTCCGACAGCTCCTTGGCGGTAACTGAACTCACAAGGAAGTGACATAGCTCTGGAGCCACCAATTTTGTTGATTTACGTTCAAAATGAACAAATACTTCTCCAGTGTTTGTTTCATTGACCTTTATTCAACAACGAAATTGTCTTTTAAATTTCACAGCCTGCATAACTGTTAGAAATTTGCATTTGAGTAGGCCTATCTGTAGTGATCAGCGTCCCATACTTTCACACAGGCGTCTTGGATCCGAGCCAAGCCAGTGCTTTATTTTTACTTTTTAATGTGATTTTGTTTTCTTCGATGTAGACTTGTTGTTTGGAAATGCGTAGATTAAATACAATCTTTATGATTAGAGACGCGTTTACTATCTTTCTCAGTTGTAGGGTAATTTGTCGCTTCACCACCTTCCCACTACGTTCCGTACTCCCCAAGGGAAATAATGGAAAAGACAAAAATTTAGCACATTCTGCACTGTGCCCGTCTGTTTCCTCTTTGCGCAGTTTGCGAGTCGCTGGCTTACATTCACGTTGGGATGAGTGAATTAGTCGTTTAGAGCGCTAGCTTTATGAGGAAAAGTTCGCAGGTTCGATCGTGGATCACACCGGTGGCCAGATAAGTCAGCATTTTGTTTATATATTCAACGGCAGGTGAAAGATTTACGGCAATTCGGTGTCTCGAAGATTGGAAACGTAGTTAGTGGGACGAAAAACCAGGAACATTATTATTATTATTATTATTATTATTATTATTATTATTATTATTATTATTATTATTATTATTATTTTTTTTTGCAAGTTGCTTTACGTCGCACCGACACAGATAGGTCTTACGGCGACGATGGGACAGGAAGGGGCTAGGAGTGGAAAGGAAGCGGCCGTGGCCTTAATTAGGGTACAGCCCCAGCATTTGCCTGGTGTGAAAATGGGAAACCACGGAAAACCATCTTCAGGGCTGCCTACAGTGGGGTTCAAACCCACTATCTCCCGAATACTGCACACTGGCCGCACTTAAGCGACTGCAGCTATCGAGCTCGGTATTATTATTATTATTATTATTATTATTATTATTATTATTATTATTATTATTATTATTATTATTATTATTATTATTACTGACTTAGTTACAAGCAGTCAACACAGATAACGTCAGCGTTCTGCATGATCTTCAAATTGGTGGGGTCCCTGGCTCACGTCTGCTTAGCAAAATTATTTTTCTTCCTGTTTTGTGTATTCTAAATGGTTCTTAAGTTTACCATAAACTTGACTTCGCTAAAAATAAGGCATGGAATATTCTGGAACCTAACGGCTCTGATATGGTAATGAAAAGTTGGTAGAATTTTGCGATGCACGAAGACAAGAAGTTGTACAAATGAGCCGCCCGCATAGAAGTCAGGGACGCTTACCACTATATCACCGGTGCTATAGATAAAAACACAAGGTCCAATGGCACACACCTTTGGAGACGTGCCTGTTTATTTTTGATGAATTTTAACCTCCAAAAGTATAAACGAAATCGATGACACCATAACTGTAGCTCCCCTTGTTAGTTAAATAACTGCCAAGGAGCTGTCGGATATGAAAGCCTGTGGACTGATGACGCAAGTGGACATTAATGGCAAAAGAAGTAACCATGATACCACACTGCCAAGAAACAAGCAGCTTTGTAATTAATTATGGACTACATATGAATTTCTGTCTGGTGTAGCGATTATTCTCGGAACGCTCGTTCTTTTAATTTTAGACCTAACTTTATAAAGGGACCATGCACCAAAAACATATTTCAGATTTACTGATGTAAATCACTGCTAAATGCTCTGACAATTTATTTTATAGGTTTTTCGTGTGATAAAACCCTTAATTAGGCACATAGACAAACAGCTATGGGTATGTATGGTAGTATACAGCATGTGCCTAAACAGTTACTTTCAGTTTGTCCTGTGACCAAAATAAAAAAGAAATGTCCTTTTGGACACATTTTCTACAGTACGTTGTTGCTGGGGTACATGCGTTATATATGGCCACAACCGTATTGACGTTTCTGTACCCGACGTACATTTTGTTCACCGACGAGGCCACATTTAGAAGAGATCGCATCATAAATTTACGTAACGTACGCACGTGGGCAGTTGGAGGTCTCCATGGTACAGTTGTCGCTAATCATCAACAGCGTTTTGGTCGCAGTGTGTGGTGTGGCATCATCCATGATCAACCGATACATGTTAATCCGACGACTGAATGGTCTCAGACCTTCTTGTGTGACTCGCTGTCTGCACTAACTTACTGGAATATGTGTCCCAAGCAGTTCGCTACGTCTCTAGTTAGTAGGCCTACATGATGAGGCTCCAGGGCACTTCAGTTTGTATGTACGCCTATTTTTCATAGCACCTTCCCACGGTGGCGGATTCTATGTCGAGGTCCACTGAATTGGGCTACCCGACGTCCTGACGTTAATATACTGGACTTGCGGGAGACAAATGAAAAGTATGGTGTACCCTATTCCGTTTAACGACACAAACGACTTGGAACAGCGTATCAATAACCATTCTTCTCATAGCATTTTTCAATTACCTTTCGCATACTGAAAATCTTATCCTGACAACCCCTCTGCCATCTGAAATTACGCTGGTTTACATCCACTTCACTGTCAAGCACTGATCGCACCCTCCCTTCAAAAATCCGCGTGAACACCTTGCCTAGAATACTGATGAATGAAATACCTCGATAGATGTTGAAATCCATCCTGTTTCCTTGATTATAGATAGGTGTAATTACAGTTTTCGTCCAATCAGCAGGTAATAGGGAATCCATGCTAATTTCATTACTCTATGAACCCATTTCATTCCTGCCTTACCAGTATATTTCATCATTTCAGGTCTACTTTCATCTATTGCTCCTGCTTTAAGAAAATATTTATTTACTATTCTTTCCAATTCCTCAAGTGTAATTTCACTACCATCACTGTCCTCCTCTCCTTTTATGCTGAGAAAATTTTCATAATACTCCTTCCACCTGCCCAGTGATTTCTTGGGATCGACTGTGAGTTCACCTGATTTACCCAAAACACTATTCATTCCCTATTTCCCTCCCTTTCTTTATTACTGTCCTTAAAGGTTCCCCTGCCACTTGACCTAGCCTTTCCAGGTTATCACCTAAATCTTACCGTCCCTTCTTGTTGGATTCAATAATCATTCGTTTCGCTCTGTTTCATTCAGTTCTTGTCTTCATCAGTCCTTGTTTCGCTGCGATTTCTGATACGCCTTTCTTTTACGTTTACAAGCTGCCCTCATTTCATAATTCCGCCAAGATGTTCGCCTTTTCGCATCTTTACACACATTTGTTCCTAGGTATTACCTTGCTGTTTCTACTACAGCATCCCCGCATGCCACCCATTCTGTTTTTATACTGTATCCTGAACATGCTTACTGTCTTTTGTTTGGAAATTTTCGCTAATCATATCCATGTACTTCGGTCTAATTTCTTCGTCCTGGAGATTCTCTACCCTTGTTCGTCTGAAGACTGATTTCGCTTTCTCTATCCCCGACCTGGAGATACTTAGTTCACTACAGATCAGACAGTAGACTATATTATAAAAAGTCCCCGGGATACTCGCACATTTCTGACAGATTTCCTAAATTAAAAGTCTGCTACGATATAATCTATTATGGATCTGGTGCCCCTACCCTCCCTTGTGTAGTGGTGAATAGCCCTGTCCTTAAATAATGCATTTTTAACTGATAATCCCATACCAGAGCAGAAATCCTTCCGTATCTCCTCACATTTACCCATCACCTTGTTATATCCTTCGATTATTTTTCAAACTCTCGTATTGAATCGCCAATTAACACTATCCTATTATTGCTATCGACTTCGACTACGATGTCACTCAATGCTTCATAAAACTTGTCAACTTCTTCCTCATCTGCACCTCACATCATCCCCATATGCACCCTCACATGGTGAATAAACTGTACAACTCGCGTCCTAATTCCTCCATGTGCTAAATCTACCCTCCTCATTCGCTCATTTGCGTGCCAAACAGAAATTATGTTGCATGCAATAGTATTTCTGAAGTAATGAACATTTCTATTTTACACTTTGCCCTTCCCTGTTTAACACCTGTTACGAACATTTTATAATCTCCTATCTTTTCCTTGTTATCTTATCTTACCCGAGTATAATTTTTTAACACATTCAGACGTATCTTCTTTGCTGAATCAACCAGTTATACTTTCTTCCTTCCTTTACGAGCCCCATTAAGACTGATAGCTTTCCATCGTTCGCCAAGTTGTTTCCAAGGAATTTCTCGCCTGTCAACTGGCTTGCTTTAAACGTGCTGAGCGTGAATGGTAAAAGTTCTCTGAAGCAGGATGCTACCCATACACATATGCCCAGTGAGAATCTCTCGTATAACGGGTTGGGGACCACCGATGGATTGTATAGACCTACCCGGCTGAGCACAAGGAGGGCCATGACTCAAAATATGCACGAAATGCCCACTCCTGTCCCATAGCAACTAGTATCCTGACTCTCAGAACCACTTACTAGGCCACTCAGCCGTTGCCCACGTTTCACGAAGTATTATGTGACTACTGTAACCCATACCACGCACCGCACAAATAAGCAAAAAGAAACATATGGTGTCACCTGCTCCATCACTGATTCAATGGAAGCATCCTTTCCCAACTTTCTTCGCGGTATGTCTGAAAAGGGATAAAAGAGATTCGCGAGAATAAACTTTCCCCGTTTCGTTGAGTACGCGGTACTTTTGCTTAGATAGAAAGAAACTGAAGCAGTATACTACGGGCAAAAGGAAAGTTTTTCTCAATTGTAATCTGTGTAAGATATTCCGACTCACATAATGCTATTATTGAAAAATGTTACGTACCTAATCAGTTAAAACTCAGTTCTCATGCTATCCTCCCACACGTTCTCTGTTACAAAAAACACGTTCCATAATCAATTGTTTCAGGTCGTGGTTCGCTCTGGTCTACGCCATGAAACGGGAAGTCATTATTTCTAGTCCTGGAGCCACAGTGGATTTATAATAACAGCTGTAGCCAAATTTCTCTAGTAACCCAGAATAGACAGCTCAGCGATGAATTTCCGTCATGCGTGACAACGTTGAATAAGTTAAATAAGTCTAATAAGTTGTTTAAAGTCACGGGATGCCAAATGGTGATATATTAGGTCAATAACAAGTTCTGAACTGGATCCATCTTTGCTTTCACTTACGTTTATTAAGTTCTCTTACACATTTTCTGTTCGATTTGCCTTGGTAAACTTTCCTTCTCCTCAGACCTCAGCAGTGTTACACTGCACTTTTCATTTTTCAGTTTTACATGAACATTCATTTTTAGGAAATTGCTCACTATTTTCTCAAGAGAGCAGGGTTCCAATTCTTTCTTGTTTCTGTGGGTTCGGGCCTCAGCAGCACCCACAACCACTTACATGATATAAGTTCATGACCGTATAAGATTCATAACCTTTCGTCATATTCTCTTCTTTTTCCGGGAGATCGATAGTTTAATACAGATTGTCTTCGTCCTTCTTTGCTTCATTGAGAAATCGGTAAAAGCAATTAAGATCCAACTTAAGTTCTCGTATATATTGTGAGTTTTTAAACTCATCAAGCCCTGAGGGCATGGGCCTCAATGCGGTAACTAAATTGCCTGGATTTAAAGTCATTCGTATACATTGTTCCTTAATAGCCCCTTTGGAATTCATCATCTTCTATGACGTACTATGATCGGCTAACGCTGCCGTCACTGTGATCTGGTGTTATTCTTTGCAGCTTAGAACAATGTGAAAGTGCTGGTGTATCCGTCATGATTTTCTTAAAACCAGGATATCCTTCTTCATCCGTGGCCTCTTTCAGTTTTACTTCACCGTGTGGTCAAAGTACTCCATTTTTTGTCCTTTTGGTGGTTTTCAGGATCTCTAGTTGTTTTAAAACTTCAGTGCTGCCTACTTTATCCAGCCATGATAACCTTTGTAGGCGTCTGTAGCACCGCATCAGCTGGAACTGGCTGTGAGTGTCCAGGCCTCAGTGGCGTATAGCAGTGAGAAAATATAGCATCGAAGTATACTAGGATATGGACTTACATCATAGTACCTCCGGCTCCATGGCTTAATGGCCTTTGATCACAGGAGTCCCGGGTTCGATTCTCAGCGGTGTCGGGAATCTTAACCATAATTGGTTAATTTCTCAGACACGGGGGCTGGGTGTACGTGTCGTCTTCATCTTCATTTCATCCTCATCATAACGCGCAGGTCGCCTACGAGAGTCAAATCTAAAAGACCTGCACCTGGCGAGCCGAACTTGTCCTCGGACACTCCCGGCACTAAAAGCCATACGCCATTGCATTTTTTTCCAAGTACCTGTTACAGAAGATTTTGGTAATTGTCTTAAATTCAACTCTTACCTGTTCAATCCGAGATCATATTTCCGTTTGTTATAAAGTAAACAGCCAAGATATCTAAAGTAGTGAACTCGCTCTAACGTTGTACCAGCAACTGTCAGGTTAAGATGTAAAAAGCTATTTTTTCTTCTATTTTTTACGTCGCACCGACACAGATAGGTCTTATGGCGACGATGGGATAGGAAAGACCTAGGAATGGGAAGGAAGCAGCCGTGGCCTTATTTAAGGTTCAGCCCCAGCATTTTCCTGGTGTGAAAATTGGAAACCACGGAAAACCATCTTCAAGGCTGCCGACAGTGGGGCTCGAATCCACTATCTACCGGATGCAAGCTCACAGCTGCGCCCTCCTAACCGCACGGCCAACTCGCCCGGTAAGATGTAAAAAGGCATGTCTGCTCAGTATGTGTTTAGGTACAAGCCTCGAGATATATTGTATTTATCTACACAATTCAGTAGCACTTGTAGATATTCACCATTTGTTGCTAGAAGATAGATGTCATTTGCATATCTCAGGTTGTTTATTACGATACCCTCCTGTGCTCCTTTCAAAGTTTTGCAAAAATTCATTTCAAAGTAAAAGAGTACAGATGGAGTATCCTAATTCAGTTTCAAAGAGACAGAGCGAAGTAGCAGAAAATCTTCCTGTATCTTTCTAAAATCATCAATTACTACCACCATCTCACAAATACCCAGAGAGAAACTGAAGGAATCAAAGCTTGATTCCATGTTAATATATATTTTTCTCTTTTCCTATATTTTCCTTCCTTCACACCATCATCAATTTTGGCATCCGCTAGGACATCATTCACGACACACTGCATTAATTATTATAGGGTCTCTCCGAAAGGATTTCTTAACTTCAACTGTTTCTAGACAGGCAGAAATTGACAAACATTGTTGTATAGAGCTGAAAATTAACTAAACAGTTGAAGAAGAATAGGAACGGTGGGAGGGGGAGGGGGAGGGGTAGGAGGAGGGAGGGTAAGAGGAGGGGGAGAGGGAGTATTCATTCTGGTGAAAGAAGAATTTGTAAGCTACGAAAACGTTAAGATGAGAAACATGAAATTCTAGGTGTAATGCTCATTTTTAAAGAATAGACAACTTGGATGTCTTTGGAGTGTACAGACCGGAAAAAGGTAGCGCTGACACGGATTCGGAATTATTTGATAAGATAATCAGCTATGTGGGAAACGACGTGGAAAGGAATGTGATTGTAGTGGGGCATCTGAATTTACCAAATGTCAGTTGTGAAGGAAATGCGAACGACAGGAAGCATGACCAACAAATGGAAAATAAGCTAATATGGGAAGGACAGCTGATTCAGAAAGTGATAGAACCAACCAGAGGGAAAATATCCTGGATGTGGTGATGGTAAAACCAGATGAGCTCTATAGAGAAACCGAAGTAATAGATGCCATTAGTGATCATGAAGCTGTTTTTGTTGTAGTTAAAAATAAATGTATCAGAAAGGAAGGTCTTAAAAGTAGGACTATTAGGCAGTACCTTATGGCTGATTAAGCAGGCATGAGGCAGTTTTTAAAAAGTAACTATGGTCGGTGGAAAACGCTAAATAAAAATGTAAACAGACTCTGGAATGGGTTTAAAGAAGTTGTTGAGGAATGTGAAAATATGTTTGTACCTTTAAAGGTTGTAAGAAATGGTAAAGACCCACCTTATTATAATAGAGAAATAAAGAGACTAAGAAGGAGGTGTAGGCTGGAAAGAAATAGAGTTAGAAATGGCTGTGGAAGTAAGGAGAAATTGAAGGAACTTACTAGGAAATTGAAACCAGCAAAGAAGGCAGGTAAGGATAACATGATGACAAGCATAATTGGCAGTAATGCAAATTCTAGTGATAAATGGAAGGGTATGTATAGGTATTTTAAGGCAGAAACAGGTTCCAAGAAGGATATTCCTGAATAATTAATGAACAAGGAGAGTGTGTATGTGAGGATCTACAAAAGGCGGAAGTATTCAGTCAGCAGTATGTAAAGATTCATGGTTACAAGGATAATGTCCAGATAGAGGAGGAGACTAATGCTAAAGAAGTATTAAAATTTACATATGATAACAATGACATTTACAATAAGATACAAAAATTGAAAAATAGAAAAGCGGCTGGAATTGATAAGATTTCTGGGGATATACTAAAGACAATGGGTTGGGATATAGTACCTTATCTGAAGTACTTATTTTATTATTGTTTCCTTGAAGGAGCTATACCAAATGAATGGCGAGTTGCTATAGTAGCCCCTGTGTATAAAGGAAAGGGTGATAGACATAAAGCTGAAAATTACAGGCCAGTAAGTTTGACATGCGTTGCATGTAAGCTTTGGGAAGGCATTCCTTCTGATTTTATTAGACATCTTTGTGAAATTAATAACTGGTTCGATAGAAGGCAGTTCGGTTTTAGGAAAGGTTATTCCACTGAAGCTCAACTTGTAGGATTCCAGCAAGATAGAGCAGATATCTTAGATTCAAGAGGTCAAATGAACTGTATTGCGATTGACCTGTCTAAAGCATTTGATAGGGTGGATCATGGGAGACTACTGGCAAAAATGAGTGCAACTGGACTAGACAAAAGAGTGACTGAATGGTTTGATATATTTCTAGAAAATAGATCTCAGAGAATTAGAGTAGACGAAGCTTTATCTGACCCTGTAATAATTAAGAGGGGAATTTCTCAGGACGGTATTATTGGACCTTTATGTTTTCTTTTATATATATAAATGATATGAGTGAAGAAGTGGAATCAGAGGTGAGGTTTTTGCAGATGATGTTATTCTGTATAGAGTAATAAATAAGTTACAAGATTGTGAGCAACTGCAACGTGACCTCGATAATGTTGTGCTATGGACACCAGGCAATGTTATGTTGATAAACGGGGTTAAAAGTCAGGTTGTGTGTTTCACAAATAGGAAAAGTCCTTTCATTTTTAATTACTGCGTTGATGGGGTGAAAGTTCCTATTTGGGGATCATTGTAAGTATCTAGGTGTTAATATAAGGAAAGATCTTCATTGGGGTAATCACATAAATGGGATTGTAATTACGGGGGACAGATCTCTGCACATGGTTATGAGGGTGTTTAGAGGTTATAGTAAGGATGTAAAGGAGAGGGCATATAAGTCTCTGGTAAGACCCCAAGTAGAGTATGGTTCCAGTGTATGGGACCCTCACCAGCATTACCTGATTCAAGAACTGAAAAAAATCCAAAGAAAAGCAGCTCGATTTGTTCTGGGTGATTTACGACAAAAGAGTAGCGTTACAAAAATGTTGCAAAATTTGGGCTGGGAAGACTTGAGAGAAAGAATACGAGCTGCTCGAGTAAGTGGTATGTTCCGAGCTGTCAGCGGAGTGGAATTACATTAGTATACGAATAAGTTTGAGTGATGTCTTTAAAAGTAGGAATGATCACAATATGAAGATAAAGTTGGAATTCAAGAGGACAAATTGGGGCAAATATTCACTTATAGCAAGGGGATTTAGGGATTGGAATAATTTACCAAGGGAGATGTTCAATAAATTTCCAATTTCTTTGAAATTATTTAACGTTAGGAAAACAATAGATAGGGAATCTGCCACCTTTGAGACTTCCCTAAATGCAGACCAGTATTGATTGATTAATTCAAACGCAATCGTAAGACAAGCACTATTAGCTGAGATCTGAACCAATATATCATTACATTTGATTGTTTATTTTGTCGGATACATTTTCGTATATTTCCTAAGCTCTACATTTAGTATGTAAAAATAAATTACGTCCTTACTTAATTTAGCATTTCAAAACATATATTGCCTTCGGTATTCTGAAGCCACAGTGAGTATCTCCTCAAGTGATATAAGGCTCGGATAACATCCCCGAAAAACCTTGGAAGAAATAATAAAATTTGCGCGCTTCACTCAGGAGATACTGCATCAGCCTTGGATATCCGTGCAAAATCATATCAGTCAGTTATTTTCAAAAAACAGTGACGTACAGTACGCCTGTCTAATTCTTTAGTAGTAGCAGCAGTAGCAGCAGTCCAGATTTTGATCTAGGATAAATGGGATGGAATAGAAATTAACCAAAAGAAAGCTGACACAGTTATTAAATTATATTTATGTACTCTCCTTCTTCATTGGCCATTTTTATAATCAACTAGCAAGATACCCGTGCTTCGCTACGGTATTATACTGAAATTTATAATTGAATGCTTATTGTTTTAGATATATAATCCGCCGAAATTCGCGGTCTGACTCGTTTTCTGCGAGAACCCACCAAAATTCCCGATCTGACTCGTTTTCTATTAGATTACGGCATGTTTCCTCCCATTTTTCAATCTTCTTTTCCAGCAATCGATTTCGTTCTTCGCGGGCTAGGCTCAGGTATTCCTCCCGGTCAGTTGGGTCCGTAAATCTTTGCCATCTTTTCCTATAATCATTTTTAATATGGATAAAATCCTTCAGGAGATCCGGCGTGGTGTCATATTGGGTGCCTAGAAGGCACTGAACCCGCGGCCGGACTGCATTCTTAGTCATTACCCGTCCAGGAGCCGTTTCCAGCGTGGTCCGCACATTTGACGACGGTCCGGAACATCATCATCATTATTATTATTATTATTATTATTATTATTATTATTATTATTATTATTATTATTATTATTATTATTATTATGTGTTGCTGGAATGGATGATGACAGGAAAACCGGAGTATCCGGAGAAAAACCTGTCCCGCCTCCGTTTTGTCCAGCACGAATGTCACATGGAGTGAACGGGATTTGAACCACGGAACCCAGCTGTGAGAGGCCGGCGCGCTGCCGAGGATCCTTATAAGTACATTAAGAACAGTAAAATCAATTGGTCTCACCTCCTTCTACACCCCACCGCCGTTAAGTTTATTTACCGGCACCCCCCCCCCAAAAATAATTAAAAGAAGGCTTGTTTCTTATGTTTAAAGAAGATTTCAAACACCAATGTTCACGTCTATTACCTTCAGTTTTGAGATATAAGTATCCCCATAAAAATAATTTACTTTTTTCACTTCATTTCACACTACTCCCCTCCCCCCTAAGTGAATTTTCCCGCAAAAAATACTTGTTTCTTTAATAGTAAAGGATCTTCTAAATACCAATTATCACGACTCTAACTTCTTCAGTTTTTGATTTATGTGTCCTCATGAAAGGAATTCAACTCCTTTACACTCCCGCCCTCCAAGATGGTTTCCCCCCAAAACGCGTTTTTTGTTTTTAAAGGAGATCCAAATACGAATTTTCACGTCTGTAACAACTTTAGTTTTTATTAGATGTATGTATTCTCATTCAATTAATTTAATTAATTTTTCAATTCTTTCACCCCCCCCCCCTCATTGGATTTTCCGAGAATACGTGTTTCTTTATGTTTAAAGCAGATTGCAAATATCAAATTTCACGTCTGTAACATCTTCATTTTTGAGATATCAGTAGCCTAATTAAAAGAATTCAACACCATTTTCAGTCACTTTTACCCCCCCCCCCCCTCCACCCAAGTGGTATTTCCGAAAGCTAAAAATACACGTTTCTTTATGTTTAATAGAGATAAAAAAATACCATTTTTCACTTCTGTAACATGTTAAGTTTTTTGAGATAAACTGTAAAAATTCTCATTTTAAAATTTCACCCCTTTTGAGTTCCCCTTAAGTGGAGTTTCCAAACACAAATCACCTATGTTTCTTTAGATTTACAGGAGATACAAACACCCACTTTTTACGTCTGTAACATTTTACGTTTCCAAGATATTCTGTAGATATAGTCTTTCAAAAATTCACCCAATTTGTCACTCCTGTTTAACCGCCATTAATTGGATTTTCCAAAACTAAAAAATACGTGTTTCTTTATTTTTAAAGGAGATCCCATATACAAATTTTCAGTTCTGTAATATCTTTCGTTTCTGAGATATATGTATCCTCATTCAAGGCATTGAACCCATTTTTCACCCTTTTACACCCCTCCTATTGGGATTTACAGGAAACAAAAAATACGTTTTCCTTTATTTTTAGAGGAGATTCTAACTACCAATTTTTACATCTGTACATTTTAAAGTTTTAAGATGTATACACACTCATTTTAAAAAATTTACCCTCCCTCCTTTTTACCCCCAATATTTGGATTTTCCAAAAACGAAAAAATGCGTGTGTTTATTTATTTTTAAAGGAGATTCTATATACCAATTTTCACATATATAACCTTTAAAAATTTTGAGATAGATACACTCATTTTAAAATATTACTCCCTTTTCACACCCCCCTAAATTGGATTTTCCAGAAACAAAAAAATACGTGTTTCTTTATTTTTAACGGAGATCCCAAACCCCAATTTTCAGGTCTGTAATATCTTCAGTTTCTGATATATAAGTAGCCTCATTAAAGGCATTCAACCACTTTTTAGCCCCTTTTCACTCCTCCTATTGCGATTTTCCGAAAACAAAAAAAATACGTGTTCCTTTATTTTTAATGAAGGTTCTAAATACCAATTTTTACATCTGCAAACTTTAAAAGTTTGGAGATATAGATTCCTTCATTTTAAAAATTCACCCCCTTTTCACCCTCCCATTAATTGGATTTTCCAAAAACAAAAAATTACGTGTTTCTTTATTTTTAAAAGAGATCAAAAGTACCAATTTTCAGGTCTGTAATATCTTCAGTTTCTGAGATATAGGTACCGGTATCCTGATTAAAGGCATTCAACCCATTTTTCCCCATTTTCAAACTTTTTCACCCCTCCTATTGGGATTTTCTGAAAACAAAAAAATACGTGTTTCCTTATTTTTAAAGAAGATTCTAAATACCAATTTTTACATCTGTAAACTTTTAAAGTTTTGAGATATAGAGCAACTCATTTTAAAATTTCACCCCCGTTTTCACCCCCTTAGCGAAGGAATATCCAAAAATCCTCTCTTAGCGAGCACCTACGTCTTAATATGAATATATCCCCAAAATTTCATCTCTTTATGTCCAGTAGTTTTGGCTCGGCGATGATGAATCAGTCAGTCAGTCAGTCAGTCAGTCAGGACAAGTTATTTTATATATATAGATTATATGGTTTTGTCTCTAATGTACAATGAAGCCCAGTTTTAATACCTGGCCTTGCTGTCAGGGGCGCGCAGCTGTGAGGTTGCATCTGGGAGATAGTGGGTTCGAACCCCGATATCGGCAGACCTGAAGATGGTTTCCTGTGGTTTCCCATTTTCACACTAGGCAAATGTTGGGGCCTTAGTTAAGGCCACGACCGCTTTCTTCCTATTCGTAGGCCTTTCCTTTCCCATCGTCGCCATAAGAACTATCTGTGTCAATGCTACATAAAGAAAAATCTTAATTTTAAACTCTATAATTTCAAATTTTATTTTTCCTATTTCTTCTCTCTTTTCAGGTAACAAATAACAGTTGGATAGAGAGAAGGGGAGCTCATCAGCTCTTATTATAATAGTTATTTGAAAACCAAGAGAGATCAGGTACAATAGACATAATGATTTTTAAGATTTGAGTTATGTAGCTTAAACGTTACATTATTACAAAGAGCACTACTGCTGCGATCAATTACAAGTAAGATGACGGGGCTCCAAAATTTACAACATTCGAAAGAGCGTCTTTACTTCACACAATTACCTAGGAGACTAAAAAGACAGAAACAAAGTCACCTCCATACAGGCCATGAAGGGCCTTCCTTGGAGGAGTGGAAGGTAAAGGCTTCCACCATTGTTAACCGCGGCACGTGATGGAGTAGAATGGTTAGCTCTACGCCCGGCCGCCCTTGCCCCCAGGAATTAACCTGGTACGCATTTTTGGTGTAGGCTGAGTGAACCTCAGGGCCATATGCACCTCCAGAAGTGGAAATTTCGTTTCTTAAATTTTACGACTTCCCGACGGGGATTCGAACCCACATCCTTCCGGGCGAACCGAGCACGCCTTTACCGCCTCGGAACTAGGAGACTACTCTCCAAAATTTTTGCAAGATTCTGGCCTCTCACAGGCACAATCTAACTTTTACTTTAGGTCAAATACACACAGTTTTCACCGTCTTATTCGCTCGACAGCCTAAGTTATGTTTAAACAAATATAGTTAAATATAAACAGAGGCAATAAGTGCCCATTCTACCTGGTCTTAATGAAAAAAAGAAAAGATTTAATATGTCGGCCCTAAACCAAAACGTTACGAGGCGAACACTTGCACCCCTTTGAAGTTCACTTGAAAATTCTTAAAACCCTACGTGAGCTTATGGCCCGAAGTTACAGAGGCTAAGCCTATACTACAGAGGTGACTAGATGGAGAGACTGTTTTAAATTACAAAAGGAAGAGATACATTTTAAAGTTTACGAAATCATAGTCACCGCAATACCAAGTTGAATGGGAATTAAAAGCGGGTTCACACTCTTTATTCCCTAAGTTAGAATAAGGTCTTTAGACTTGTTAGATGCCCTTGTTGGCGAGATGTAGTGTTTACAGTGCACTATGTCTTCTGGTATGGGCTACAATAAATTTGTTACTTTCATTGCCCTGTCTCAGTCTCATCCTTCGCTTAGACAATATGAAAGTGACTGAGGTATGAGCGATGCTAGTAATGCCATTCCTTATGCAGCCAGTCCCTGTTATGAATGGTGTGAAAATATCGCTCATAGGATCAGTTGGTGCATTCATTTCAGTGGGCTTGCCCGACTGATATGTAATAGCAACTTCTGGCTCGGTGAGGAAAGCAACGGGAAACTACCTCACTCCTCATTTCCCTAGTATGCCTCTTCAGTGACGCCTAGGCTGTTTAAGGCAGCTGTTGGCGGAGCTGTGGAGGATCAAACCAGCCTTCAGGCTAAATACCCAACATACATAGACTTGTTTGAAAATTTACATTGAAAGATTGAATTTTACATTCCCTTCAAGTCAGCTTTCTGAGACTATTACATGATTCAAAAATGTCTGCCATTACCTTGAGCTGGTGGGCTTTCCACTGAAAGGCTTACCCCCTGCCTTCTCTACGAACACACTCTAAACCTCTTGACCGGAGCTATGAAAAAGGCAACATGGCCCAAAAGTCCCAGCTTTTATAGCGGAGAGGAAGGTTTCAGAACTCTCTGGGCCGAAGGCCTGAACACACCCACTTGATTTAATAAATGTACAAAATCTCCGAATGCCTAAAATTTTAAGGACGGAAGAGACAGAAGTGCTAGTAACATTAGAACACCAACTACAATCTACAAACAATTCAGTTCAAAAAATTACGAATACCAAAATTCTCTTGAAAATTAATGGTCCGTCCTTCCACCAGAGGGGGCACATAAGTCGACAGTAGAGACATCTGAAGACAAAGTTCGAAAATTCTTCGGAGATAAGTTTCACTGGTCATATGGCCATCTGAAAGGCGCTCAATTTAAATGAACGAGAACTATTATTATTATTATTATTATTATTATTATTATTATTATTATTATTATTATTATTATTATTATTATTATTATGATTATTATTATTATTATTATTTTTGATTCGTTATGCCCGACAAGAAGCGCGTTTGAACTTATTAGCACGTTTTTATTTTTCTTCTATTCCCAATATCTCTTTATCCTCTCGCTGTGTTTCTTCTTCAGTCCATCCAGTATTTTTTGACAATCTGCTTTACGTCGCACCGACACAGATAGGTCATTTGTCGACGATGGAGTGGGGAAGTCTAGGAGTGGGTTGGAAGTGAACATTGCCTTAATTAAGGTATAGCCTTAGCGTTTGCCTGGTGTGAAAATGTGAAACCACGGAAAACCATCTTCAGAGCTGCCAACGGTTGGGTTCGAACCCACTATCTCCCGAATGCAAACTGTTAGCTACGTGATCCAAACCGCATAGCCACTTGATCGGTCATCTTCTATTTAGTCGGGTAGCCTATACAGAGTGAATTAAGTTTCTGTGTGTTATTCTACCTTGAATGGTTTCTTTATTTATGCCAATTTCATTTAGGTCTTCACTGATTTCTATTAGCCAACAATTGTGATTTTTCATTGGAAAGACTAAGTTTTAAATTGTCTTTGTGAGCCTGTTATTACTCAATCTATATAAGTGACCATAAGATTGATATCACCGTTTCATAATGGTATCTGTGATTTTTTCTGTAACTTGGTAGGGTAGATTTCGTGTGATTTCTTTTTCATCCAAATTCCATTTTGGCATTTTGATTCTTTGGAGGATTTCCCTTTCTTGCTTTCCGATCTTTAAATCGAGATTTTCCAACAATTATAATAGTTTCAGATGCATAAAGTGCTTCTGTTTTAACTTCTGTGTTATAATGTCGAAATGCTGCCGTTTTTTATTGTATCTGTTCCGAGTAATTTTGTATGCTCTTTGAAGTTTTGCAGTTCTTGTTAGCTTGTTGATTTAACCCTGGTGGTTCAATAATTTCACCTACTGTAGATACTTATATTTATCTACTTGAGCGATATTTCCATGTTTGGTGCTTAACGGCTGCATGTTGAAACTTTATCTAGTCCCTTCCATATTCCTTTTATTATTATTATTATTATTATTATTATTATTATTATTATTATTATTATTATTATTATTATTATTATTATTATTATTATTATTATTATTATTATAGGTAGCCTACGGGGAGAGACAGCGTGATGGAGTGGGGGTGTGGAGTTCGCTCTTAATGGCACCTGAAAACTTTTCTTTTCACGAAACCTTATTTTATATGGGAAAGACCGAGCTCGATAGCTGCAGTCGCTTAATTGCTGCCAGTATCCAGTATTCGGGAGATAGTAGGTTCGAACCCCACTGTCGGCAGCCCTGAAAATGGTTTTCCGTGGTTTTCCATTTTCACACCAGGCAAATGCTGGGGCTGTACCTTAATTAAGGCCACGGCCGCTTCCTTCCAACTCCTAGCCCTTCCCTGTCCCATCGTCGCCGTAAGACCTATCTGTGTCGGTGCGACGTAAAGCAACTAGAAAAAAAAATATATGGGAAAGACCAGCTAATTCCAAAACTTGTACCGGTGGGGATGTGTGTCGCCGGCCGCTACAGATTTTTTAGCATTCTCAACAAAAACTGACCTGATGTCGAGGTTACCGTTAAGTTATAACTCAGAGCGCCTCATATGAAAAAAAGAAATATAGGAAAATTTTGAGCATGAACGGTATTTTTGATGTAACAATTACAGTATTTCCTAGAAACTTGTTTTTATTAGCTATTTCTAATTGGTAATATAGGCTACTACGCCATCATGCCAGGCTTCGGAAGTCTCCGCGCCAAATTCGCACTGAAGGCCACCTGCCGAGAGATGGACTGCTAGATATGTTGTATAAGCCCCACAAAGGCCTAGTTCTCCACCCCTCCCACTCCAGGAGTTGAGGATCTGCAACGGGTCTTTCCAGTTGAACAAAAGGAAGAAGAGTGGCTTTCATCCCTCGAATGACCAGGTAACTGTGAAACAAAATCGAGCGGAAATAACTGCAAGTAAATATAACAAGCCCACTATAAAGCGAGTTGTATACAAGGGGAAGAGGAAAGGAAGAATGCAATATTCTGTGCACCCTCGCTCAAATGAAAAACGATAGTGTTTTATGTCCCTCGTATTTAATATTTTATCAGGATATTTTATCACAATATAAGTCACTCTCATGTCGATCAAAACCGTGTGGATACTCATATCAAATATTAGGCCTGTATGCATAGTTTCAATTGTTTCTGTGAATTTACATAATACCATGCGCTGAAATGTTTTTAGACAACGCATCAAAGGTATTTCATAGATTTTGCAAACCTAGCGTCTGAGAAAGTCCAGAAGTTCAGGGAAAGTTCCACAAGAACCTGCTGCAGGCGAAGGGAATAAGATAGACCTGGTATCAGCATGGAATTGTTGTTGTTCCAGTCGTGGTGAGAAAACTGGGTCGCGG
Organism: Anabrus simplex; assembly: GCF_040414725.1. Lineage (NCBI taxonomy): Eukaryota > Metazoa > Arthropoda > Insecta > Orthoptera > Tettigoniidae > Anabrus > Anabrus simplex. The sequence goes on from NC_090268.1 coordinate 266,981,763, forward strand.
TCATCACGAACTGTATTATGCACTTCACCTGCTAAACCTCAGGAAGAACATACATATTGGACTGCAGCAAATAGTGGATTTAGAAACCTGCAGCCTTACGAGGAAAGTGTTTAATAGGGATTTTGAAGGATCTGAAGAAGATCGGAAGATTAATATGTGTTTCACTAGGCTTCCACAGAAATTCAGCCTAATGTTACTGAAATCCAGAGAAAATTGAGAAAACCTGCATAATAATAATAAAAATAATAATAATTTCTCGTGGCTATTTAGGCCTGGTGCAGCCTTTGTAAGGCAGCTTTACACGTGAAGGTAGACAGTGTCTGTCCTGTGATACTACGTAAATGTGCTTGAGGATAGTGGATTGTAATGTAGGCCTGTTGTTGTGTGGGACAGACGTGAAACGGTCAGCACACACAGTCTTCGAAACATTGGAATTAACCGTCGGTTGTAGAATCCTGTAGCCCAGCTAGGAATCGAATCCAGGATCCTTCGGACCAAACGCCAGCATTTTACCACTCAGCAACTGCAAAGGAATTTTATTTCAACTATACCGCGTGCTTTGATCGCAATGGTTAGAAGCCAGTGGCAATGTAACTGAACATTTAAAAAAATCAAGGTAATGGGTCGTTTGGTATTCAACTCCATCAGGTAAATTTTTAATCTGATGGTTAAAGTCTTTCACTGACTTGGGACTGTCATATTTGCGTTTGTCACATTCAGTCTGGTTTCGATCTCCTAGTCTCTTATAAAGGAATGGGCATTTTTTTTTTTTTTTGCTAGGGGTTTTACGTCGCACGGACACAGATAGGTCTTATGGCAACGATGGGATTGGAAAGGCCTAGGAGTTGGAAGGAAGCGGCCATGGACTTAATTAAGGTACAGCCCCAGCATTTGCCTGGTGTGAAAATGGGAAACCACGGAAAACCATCTTCAGGGCTGCCGAGAATGGGATTCGAACCTACTATCTCCCGGATGCTAATTTAAAAGCATCGCGCCTGTACGCGCACGGCCAACTCGCCCGGTGAATGGGCATTTACCGGCTTTCCTATTCAATTTGTTATATGAAGCAGTGATAAAATTTGTTTCCTTTCATACAGTAGTCAAGTCAGTGGGTATTCCGCCGTCTCACGTTTTGAAATATTTCATTTTTAATCTTAGATTTGCGAAGACATTAGTCTTACGAAATAACGTATTTGTTTCGGATTCGAAAATTCAATGTACGTACAGATATAATGTTTTACTATTTGTTTTACGTCACACCACTCAGGTCTTATGAGGCCGATGGGATAGAAAAGGCTAGGACTGGGAACGAAGCTACTATGGCCGTAATTAAGGTAAAACCTCAGTATTTGCCTGGTGTGAAAATAGGAAAAATGGAAAACCTTCTGGGCTCTCGACAGTGGGGATCGAACCCTTAACAGCTACATCACCCAAACCGCTTAGCCACTCGCTCGGTACTTATAGAATTATGTCAAATCGGGAAATACAATACCGTACGAGATTGTACCTTAAATACGAAATTTGTAATTTATTTCAAGTAATTATTATTTTTGTCTTTCAAAATGCAATGTATAATCATCAAACAAATATTTTTCAAAAAGAATATTTGTGAACTCAAAGTCAAAATATAATTAGTTCTGAATATTTTGCGTTGTGCAAAGCTATGCAGGTAACTACAGAGGCTGCTAAGGCACTTCAGGCTTAGGAAATGTCCATGCTGCTGATTGCTGTGAGATACACACATTTTCGTTGTGATTTTACCTTCATGTTTTGAGCATATAAAGACCGTTTGCAGTTATGTCGACGCAGCATTTATCAATAGCGCAGAATCCCTTTCTAAAAATGGACACTTACTGCATTTGATAATATATACTTGATAGCGCTCCAGAAAACTTCACAATCTATCAGATTCAACTCAGATATCGTCATGGATATTGGCAATTGAAAGGTAGCAAGTAAAGTCACTTTTGTACATATGCATAACTGCGCGTTTAAGGGTACTTTTAAGAAGAAATAAATAACGCTGTATAGGTGACCATAACCTGAGCCAGAAGAATTAAATAATGAAAGTTAAAATCTCCGACCCTGCTGGGAATCGATAACCATTTAGCCATGGAGCCGGACTGAGAGGAGGTTGAAAATCGCGTTATTGTCGTGTAGAAAGCTAACAGAGTTTGTAGTCTTGTGACTGTCAATATCTTGATCAATGATCAGTCTCTCTTCGTTCAACCAGCAAGCTCGTTCTCTGATCAAACTAGCAGAGTAGCTGCAAAAGTTAATATAACAAACTGAACTCAGACTCATTCAGTGCACGGCTGTAATTAATAGATGAGTGGCGGTCTCCGGATCCAAAACATCGTGGGTTCAAACCCGACAACCCTCTGCGGGTGGGGGATGCACATGTAGAATACACCCGCGGTATCCCCTGCCTGTCGTAAGAGGCGACTAAAAGGGGCCCAAGGGGCTCTCAACTTGGGAGTGTGGATTGGCGACCACGGGGCCCTTACCTGAGTGTTGGCATTGCATCCACTTACTTGTGCCAGGCTCCTCACTTTCGTCTATCCTGTCCGACCTCCCTTGGTCAACTCTTGTTCTTTTCCGACTCCGACGGTATTAGAGCATTCGAGGCCTAGGGAGTCTTTCATTTTCACGCCCTTCGTGGCCCTTGCCTTTCTTCGTCCGTTACTTCATTTTTCGAAGTGACGGATTCCTTTTTTCTTTTTCTCTCTCTTTACGCCCTGTGGGTGTGGGACGCAGACGAATAATACATCCACGGTATCCCCCGCCTGTCGTGAGAGGCGACTAAAAGGGGCGACCAAGGGATGATTGAATTAGAACCATGAAACTACTTTTGATTCGTACCATCATGCGGGGAACACAATGGATTGCCTTTACTTGCGAGTAGTACCACTAAGTACGAAATAGGTTTGTGATTAGTAGCAGTAAAGGGGCTGGCCTGGGGGTTTCCAGTACCCGTGATTAGTACCATTGTGAGCAACACCGCGGGTCTGGGCGTAGCCTGTGGGTTGTACCGCTATATGAACGACACCGTCGGTCTGCGTTGCCTGTAATTGGTGCCCACTATGTGAGGAACACCACGGGAATACCGGCGCCCGTGATTAGTACACCTAGGTGAGGAGCCTCATTGGTTTGCGTTGGCTGTGAGTGGCGCCATTGTGTGAGAAACACCATAGGTCTGCGTTCCCTGTACGAAGTACAATACTTGTGAGTAGTACCATCTTGTGTGGAGCACCATGAGTCTTCGCTACTTTTGATTAGTACCCCAACATGACAAATACCTTGATTCTACTTTACTCGCGACATGTACCATTCTGTGGGGCCTTAGACATGGATTTTTGCACCCCTTTAGACATCAAGCATCATTGTGATATACAAGTGGTATCTTGGTCAGTAATACTATTATTTACGATCTTTTTTTTCTAGTCTGATCCCCTGTTTTTTTGGGGGGGGGGGGGTTCATGTACATCCGTTCATTCTTTATGACATTTTTTATTTTATTTTGTTCAGTGGATGAATTTGAACTTTTTGTTATTTCATTTCGTACCATTAAGGGCCTTTAAACAACAAGCATCATCATCATCAAACCGGACAGATGGTATCACATTTGTAATGGGACGAAAAACAAGTGCATTCATCACTCCATGTCAACCGATGTTGGTATTTATAATAAAAGATCCGTGGTAACACATTTGGTGTTTACCGGAAAAAATGTACACAAAACTCAGCCATAGATTGCCGGAGAGAGTTCTGATTTCTCTGCCACCTGGTAGAGCAAACCAGGACGTTGAAAACGACATGTAAGCAGCCTAAGTGGCCTCAAATGAAAATGTTTGCAAATTATTATTATTATTATTATTATTATTATTATTATTATTATTATTATAAGGGCTGCCTGGCCGAGGCGGTAAAAGCGTGATCGGTTCGCCCGGAAGGACGTAGGTTCGAATCCCCGTCAAGAAGTCGTAACATTTAAGAAACGAGATTTCCACTTCCAAAGGTGCACATAGCCTTGAGGTCCACTCGGCCTACACCAAAAATGAGTACCAGGTTAATTCCTGGGGGCAAAGGTGGCCGAGCGTAGAGCTAACCACTCCACCCCTCCAATGGCCTTCATGGCCTGTACGTAGATGACTTTGCTTTGCTTTTATTATTATTCATTAATTACTTACTTAAATTATTTATTTAAATTTATTTATTTATTTATTTATTTATTTATTTATTTATTTATTTATTTATTTATTTATTTATTTATTTATTTATTTATTTAATTTTATTTTTGCACCAGTTGCCCACTTCACAGCCCAGAAAGTCCCAAAATTCGCAATGCTTGTTCTGAAAAGGTCTCGTTTTCTTCTTCTTCTTCTTCTTCTTCTTCTTCTTCTTATTGGTTTTACGTCCCACTAACTACTTTCGTAAGTTTTGGAAACGCCAAGGGCCCGGATATAGCGACCTGATGGAGATTCTTTACGGGCCCGGTAACGATACGAGGCTGACTCACCTCGGCGCATTCAGATACTACCAAACTGAAAAAAATATCAATCTGATCATTAAATTCATTAAGGGAACGCAGAGGGAGACCTATGTGGTAGGTCGTCAAGTATAGATTTCCGAATGCGCTTAGTTCTTTATGGACCGGGCGAGTTGGCCGTGCGCGTAGAGGCGCGCGGCTGTGAGCTTGCATCCGGGAGATGCACTATCGGCAGCCCTGAAGATGGTTTTCCGTGGTTTCCCATTTTCACACCAGGCAAATGCTGGGGCTGTACCTTAATTAAGGCCACGGCCGCTTCCTTCCAACTCCTAGGCCTTTCCTATCCCATCGTCGCCATAAGACCTATCTGTGTCGGCGCGACGTAAAGCCCCTAGCAAAAAAAAAAAAAGTTCATTATGATCTAAGATATGTTTTTCTCATGATTTTACGTCACACCCACTCCGGCAATTCTTATCGAAATGATGAGATAGGACGGGGTTAGGACTGGGAACGAAGCGACCATGGCTTTAATTAAGATACAACCGTGTGTAAAAATAGGGAAATTCGAAAAACAATATCCAGGGCTGTGAGGTTCAAACCCACTATCTTCTGAATGGAAGCTAACAGCTATACGGCCCGAAATATGCAGCCAACTCCCTTGGTCTATGTCTCTATGTATATATGCATGTAGGTGTGCGTGTTGCATGGAAGATAACATTAACATCTGTAAGCTTAGATAAATGAATAACAACATTATTGTGTTAATTATTTAGGCTTTATTCTAAAATATTGAACTCAGGATGCGCAAGATCTGATGATAAAAACTAAATGCACAATTTCCTTAAATTAATTTTGTAGCTGACTCTTCTGATGTCTATTGAAGTAGGATCACACTCACAACTGAGTAAGCTAACGACTCACAAATATCTACCTTAATGTTATCTTTGAAGTACTTGCAGAATAGACAAGTACTGGCACGCCCATAGTTTAAGAATACAGGCGTATCGTGTGGCAACAAGAGTAATGGATTAAGGATTTCCCAGTTCTAAAAATGGACGTCAAGGAAATTCTTGCCGCTAATTAGAGTAACCTGGCCTGTAACCCAACCTGCGCAATTCTGGATCACACATCTTCTACTGCCAGTAGCAAGACATTCCTTTAATTCCAGTTTCCCACTTCACATACCAACACGGAGAAGCATTCTTGGAAAGGTGAAAATATGTTTATCTTTCTAGGAAAATGCTCTAAGAGGCCACATCAATGTAACTGCGACTTGGACAGAGAATAAGGGTCTGTTCACTCCTTCTGGGCCAGGCATTAGGCTTCGGGAACTAAAGTTTCTGGTGAAACATGGGTATTTTCGATTAGCGATCCCATAAATATGAAGTTTGAATCCCCTCAGAAAAACTGTCTGACCAGCTGCAAGCCCGTTATTGACACGGATACTCCCAGTGTTTCGATATAGATTGTTGTACACGATATTCAGTCGATTTTTGTAACAAATGCTTCATAATAAAAATCTGCCGATCTTGTTTCGTCTGTGGATGGCTGCCCTGGTGAAGCGGGAAGTTTTGTCAGATTCATTACCCCAAATTCATCGGTTTGATTCCTGCGAAGGTCATCATAGGCATTCGCACCCTGCCATTTAAGAAATGTTTTCCGAACGCATCGTTGTTGCCGATTATATATCCTCAGATAGCTAAAGAGAACAATTATAGAACCACAAGCATTTCAAATGTACCGAAGTTCCTTGATGTTGTAAATCCCGGCGTTCAGTTCTCTGATTTTCTTACTTTTTTTTTTCTTTCTTATTTCTATACGATCTTCTTGATTGGACTCGTAATTCCGTCGCTGGTGTTCAATGTTTTGTGGGGCCCCCTAGTCATTATTTCGTATGCCGCAAAGTTGCCCAATTAGGTGATACATTCCGCTGAGGTCAACTTGGTACTTCTTAATAAATTAGTCTTTCGAATATCCTTATATCACTGTTTGCTGTTCTTTCTAGCTGCGTCGTCGATTCTCCAACTGCATCCGGGAGATAGTAGGTTCGAATCCCACTATCGACAACCCTGAAGATGGTTTTCCGTGGTTTCCCATTTTCACACCAGGCAAATGCTGGGGCTGTAACTTAATTAAGGCCACGGCGGCTTCCTTCCAACTCCTAGGCCTTTCCTATTCCATCGTCGCCATAAGACCTATCTGTGTCGGTGCGACGTAAAGCCCTTAGCAAGAAGATTCTCCAACTGAGAGTACATCACCTGCTGTAAAGCACGAATTCATTACAAATGGAAACATGCATAATTTTCAAAAATATTTTTTTTGAAAAGTACACCAATGAAATAGTACGTAAACGTATTACATTGTGGTATGTTGCCTTGTTTTCTACCATTAAAAAAATGTTTAATAGTGCCTTTCCGCAAGGCGAGTGAAACGGCCTCTGACGTAAGCGGCGCGCTGTGACGTCACGATCCAGTACCGCATGGAGCTCTACCAGCCGTTGTGCATCAGCCGTTGCTAAAAGCCGATTGTTTATTATTCATGATCGCGAGTAACTTCGAAATGACAGAAGAAAGGTTCGAAACAGCACAGTCAGACAATCTACCCAGTGTAGATGTCATCATTCTTGAAAAATGTGACTTTTGTGGCCGCAGAAATTCGCGGATAACAAGCAAGTTTGTAAGTGGCGTCTTTTATATACGTGCAATGTACTGTAACCCATAGTATTAGGATAACAACGAACCTGGATAGATATCACATCACTTTCAACATTTCCTTCTAGACTGATTCCCCTATTAAAGAATAACATTACATTTTCGGGCTTTCAGCATTAGTAAAGTAAGAAATCGGATTTCAGCACTAACATAAACATATAGGTAGCATTATAGTACTAGTCCGCTTCTGTGGTGTAGTGGTTAATGTGTGCCACTCCCGGAGGCCCGGTTTCGATTCCCGGCTCTGCCATGAAAGTTGAAAACAAATAGTACGAGGACTGGAACGGGGTCTACTCAGCCTCGGGAGGTCAACTGAGTAGAAGGGTTTCGAATCCCACCTCAGCCATCCTCGAAGTGGTTTTTCGTATTTTCCTACTTCTCCTCCAGGCACCTAAGGCCACGGCCGTTTCCTTCCCTCTTCCTTGTCTATCCCTTCCGATCCTCCCATCCTCCAACAAGGCCCCTGTTGAGCATAACAGGTGAGGCCGCCTGGGCGAGGTAATGGCCCTCCTCACCAGTTTCATCACCATACTCAAAGTCTCAACGTTTCAGGACACTGCCCTTGAAGTGGTAGAGGTGAAATCCCTCGCTGAGTCCGAGAGAAAACCAACCCTGAAGGATAAACTGATTAAGAAAGAAAGAAAGAAAGAAAGAAAGAAAGAAAGAAAGAAAGAAAGAAAGATCATAGTACTATAGGGCTATAATCTATCATTCCCAAAAAAGTATATATTTATGGTTGGGACAACTGGCCTACCCACTTCCAGGGCCCATGAAAGAGAATTAAATATCTTTGTGGAGGGAAAAAGTTAAACATGATAAAGATAAATATGACTTCACAAGTCGGGCTGAGTGGTTCAGACTGTTGAGGTGCTGGCCTTCTGACCCCAACTTGGTTCAGTCCGGTGGTAGTTGAAGGTGCTCAAATACGTCAGCCTCGTGTCCAAGACGTAATTGAAGCATTTAAATAAAGCATTATACATTACAATTTAAAGTTTTACCACTAGAACAGCTGACATGGAAAAGTGATTTGAAAATTCAAACAAATACATCTTACGTTAAAATATTTAAAAATATATATATATAAACTGTAAACCTTTCCGATATATCACCAGCATTTCTCCGGCTCGCCAAAATCCATTTCTTCCTAGTTTTAGCGTCTTTGGAACATTTATAAACAATTTGTTTGGTATGGTATGCGATGTGCTATTGCACATCGGAACTCTACACCATTTATAAGTTTTCTGCCTCACTGTCTGCGCAGGACTCATTTTAAGTCTAAAATATACCACTCAGATTATTATCCAATGTATAGACCTCGAATTTAACCATACTAGACACTAACGTAAAGTAGAAACACGCGAAGTGTATCCTGCTTCTCACAGCACACTATGTGTTATTTCGTCTGCTAATTCAGTCAACCTGTACGATGACGTCAGACCAATGAGATCGCGTGCTTGCGTGACGTGACATTTTCGTAGATTTTTATCACGTTTGGAGTTATTATTTGTACATTCTGATCACATTTTTGAATTCTGCATGAAATTTTGAATCAGATTAGCATATTTTTAATTAAAACCCCGGATCATGCATGTTCCCTAATGTGGCATATAGACCAATTATGTACATTTTTATTCATTTCGCATTTAGTTAGTGCAGTGAGTGTCCGAGGACATGCTCGGCTCGCCAGGTGGCAGGTCTTTATATCTGACGGACCTGCGCGTTGTGGGTGCGAGGGAGAGGGTGAAAACCGGTGTCTGTACGTAGCTTACTCCTGTCGAAAAACACCAAGAGATCTGCTCACGGCTTAACGTCATAATCCGACGGACGAATCATCATCAACAATGGCATATGTTCTAACCTTATATGAACACTACGGAGAAGTTTGAAACTGAATCCAGACTTTTGACACGCAGTTAGCAATTTTACACCACCACCTCTCCTGCTATCCTGCCGGTCAACGTTCTGGTGGTGAATGTTTTCCACCAACGGGACTCGAACTACCTAACCATAGTGTCAGACTTGACGCCTTAACGATCATGGCCAACAGGCCAACTAATTATGTACAGCAACTGGTCTCCAATATTTTGATCTAACCAATATGGCGGCCATGAGTGCCCGCTGGCTTGAACTCCCCCTGCACATTGGCGACACTATTTTATTCTGTGCTTGGTGACCTGAATCTGTGGACACTTTAGAAGAGGGATACGTAGACTGTGAAACTGAGCAAACGTATGCTTCATTATAAAGGCCGGGCTGAATGGCTCAGACGGTTGAGGCGCTGGCCTTCTGTCCCCAAAGTGGCAGGTTCGATCCTGGCTCAGTCCGGTGGTATTTGTAGGTGCTCAAATACGTCAGCCTCGTGTCGGTAGATTTACTGGCACATAAATGAACTCCAGCGGGACTAAATTCCGTTATCTCGGCGTCTCCGAAAACCGTAAAAGAAGTTAGTGGGACATAAAGCAAATAACATTATTATTATTATTATTATTATTATTATTATTATTATTATTATTATTATTATTATTATTATTATTATAATAAAAGAAATTTGAAATGAAATGGCGTATGGCTTTTAGTGCCGGGAGTGTCCAAGGACATGTTCGGCTCACCAGGTGCAGGTCTTTTGAATTGACTCCCTTAGGCGACCTGCACGTCGTGATGAGGATGAAATGATGATGAAGACAACACATGCACCCAGCTCCCGTGCCAGCGAAATTAATCAATGATGGTTAAAATTCCCAACCCTACTGGGAATCGAACCAGGGACTCCCGTGACCAAAGGCCATCACGCTAACCATTTAGCCGTACATAAAGGCAGTTGAAATTTCAATACGACAAGAATTCCTTTTTGAGAAAAATTTACATTACAAAAGCATTTTTTAAATCTGTAGATGGACATACTGTCGAACTACTAGACTGGACTAAGTAGGTAGCATTCTATCATTTGGAGGGGGAGGGGCTAATGCTGGGTGAGTTCAGCTTAGAAAATAGTGTTTCTTGAAGCTAAAGTCGTTCTACGGATTCTGCAATTATAATAAATCTGTGCGGGAAAAATTCGTAATAGGAGCCATATCATATTTTCTGAAATTCATTCTTCTTCCTCCTTACTCGATTTTGGCCAACCTTCGACCACGATAAATAATTGACATGCTGGTTAATCCCTTTTCCTTCTCCCGGAATTTGTTCATGACTTCACTGCGGTTCTTATTCCCCTCCTCTGACCGTATGTTCTTAGACTTTTCATTTTCCTTTCCCTGGACCCCCTTGAACTTATCAATTTTAGCACTAAATATATATATTAAAAATGTTTTTTTGATTGATGCCAGCTTCCTCCATGTCTTTTGTTTCCACCCATTTATTAGTTGTATTTTAATCTGATGATTACCGGGCGAATTGGCCGTGCAGTTAGGGACACGTAGGTGTAAGATTGCATCCGGGAGATAGTGGGTTCGAATCGCACTGTTGGCAGCCCTGAAGATGGTTTTTCGTGGTTTCCCATTTTCACACCAAGCAAATACTGGGGCTGCACCTGAATTTAAGACCACGGACGCTTCCTTCCTACTCCTAGGTCTTTCCTAACCCCTCGTCGCAATAAAACATATCTGTGTCGGTGGGACGCAAACCAAATTGTAAAAAAAGTATAATGTTTCATTAAGAACAATTTTATAATTACATTGCAATATTGCAGTTTATAACACAGCTTACTGCTTCCCATGTATTCCACTCCACCAAACTGTTCAGAAGAAAAGGGGTATAACTCATGTTTTATACCACTTTACCTTTCACTACGAGTAAATTAGAAAGGGAGAATATGGTGCCCCAGCTGTCAGGGAACATAAAAATAATTGAATATATAAACAAGTAAAACATCTTTAGTAAATGTAATTCTAACATTTCATCAATAGATTTCATCAAACGCAGAATCAGTTATTGTGAAACATGGATTCACATTTATAGAAACGAAAAATCCTTTTTATTTCTCAGAATCGGAACAGTCTACAATCAGGCTGCTGAAGCCTCAACCAATCCACCTACTGCCCCAGTGGTGGAGAATTATTTATAACACATGTGTATTTTTCCTTTTTTAGAATGCAACTTCGACACTTGCCTTCCACAGATTCACATTGTCTTTGGAATTTTTTATAATATTTCATAATGTCAATCGAAAGAAAGGGATCCTGGTTACCGGGTGACATATCTACTGGATACTCACCAGTGCATGAAATAAAAGGTCACGTCCCTGTGGTTCGAATTACACGTAAAACTGGAGGTCCAATGGCTATGATCACTATTTCAACAGTCAGTAAGACTACAAGGTTGCTTGCTTTAAATGGAAACTAGTAACCCAACTTTGTCACCTTTGTCTTGCGTATAGGCCATGGTCACTTTTTAACTCGTATGAATTGTGAATATTCTCTTCACTAATGTAATAATAGGCTACCATCATTGAAGAGTATGATTGTCTTCCCCGGTTGCCGTCAGTCGTGTCCGTCGGATCTTTAGGTGGCTACAGTGTAAGCGTGTTCCTACCTCTGTTACTAAATTTACAGACATATAAAACTGCATTTAAAATGGAAAATTTGGAATTCTGCATTTAACTTGAAAATTATGAAAATTAATATTCATTAAATAAAATACACACTCGTCGGACCTTGTACTCACACTTACTTGTTACCTGCTTACTTACACATACGTTATTTGAAGGGCGCCAGCTGCCACTCAGTGCAGCAATAATAGAATGAGACTCTTGACTATCTATAGGGTGTGGGGTAATAAGCTTACTTTTGACAACATACCATATAAGTTCTGGGAAAAGGAGATTGGCGTTCGGTTTCCCCATTAATTTTGAGGTTAAAATACTTTACTGTCATTTAAATAAAACTATGAATTCGTTTGATAGAACAAAATATATTCTTTAAATAATATATAAAAAAATAGTGAGTCTTGCTGCGATAAAACAGATGAGAATATGAAATTATGACACTGCAACTGAAATAAACTAGGCATGAATTTGAATTCTTCTTGACCGGACATGTAACAATTTATACAAAATATATCCCTCACTGTTTCACTTGACTGTACCTTCGACACTTTGAGTGTAATTACGACGTATTCCTTAAATCTGGTGTTTACTGTAGATGTGTCACGCCTAATTTGGTGATGTATCCATGTAACTGCTTCTTCTCCATATCATCTGACTTCTTTGTAAGTCAATATGGTATTACCTCATAGCAGGTCCAGGGTTGCCCTCTCTGACTCCAAGGTAAGCCCTTGCGTTCGTGTCTTCAACTAAGTAACCGACCAACTAACTTTGGCCTCACTCTCTCAATGACCAATGATTACTGGCTCACTGAGTCTTCTCCATCTCTCGTTCACACTCGTTCACTGACCGACTGAGGCCTCTTCATCTCGTAGACTTCTTCACTGTTCAGCTTCCGTTTAACTAATGACTGACGCTACAATATGCAGCCACCTTTTATAGACGTTGGTTGACACAGCTACGTAATCTCCAGAAATAACAATGACATACTCCCACAACGCCTCAAACTGTTGCATATAATGGTGAAATCCCCTGGGGCTCCCTAAGAAACTCAAAGGAACAGAGCTCAATGCTAAGTGAGCACGATGACGTAGCCATGACGTGGCGATGACTTGGCAGAATCGCCAGTAGTGCAAAATATAACAACGTCACATCCACATCTGATATATCGAAACTCTCACTGTACAGGTATTTCATGTTAATCTACATATGTATATATGCATACACTCAATTACAAATACGCAAGCGAAAAGCAATGCATAATCGAATTGAATAATAATTATAAAAAAATAGTAATCTCACAGATAAAATAATAATAATACGGACATAATAATAATAATAATAATAATAATAATAATAATAATAATAATAATAATAATTGTTACCGTGTTTTGGTGGTAGGTAGAGGTGTAAGAAGGTGCGGGCGTGAATGGGTCTCAAACTACGGAATCAAAGTTAATGTAAAATTTAACAAGGTTATATTTTCTTTTCAATATTAAGTAATAACAAAGAACAGGTACTTAGTAGCCGAAACACAATTTGAAATGTACAATTACAGGGGTTACAGAGTTTGGGCTTCGAGCCCTGAGTTCACAATTCTTGAGCAACTAGCCCAACTTTCCGATATACAAATTTTAACAAAGGGGCAGAAGACCCCAATCAAACCCTGGAGCACTTGCTCCAAATTACACAGTAAAGCCTCCTCGAGGCACACAACACTCCGTTTCCAAAAGAGCCACTCGCTCTTTAATTTAAGCCTCTCCCAGGCCACACCAAACTCCACCTTCAAGTTGTCCTCAACGGACATAAACACAGGGGTAAAATACCCAATCTACTGAGGTCTATTAAATGAAAAGCAGGTTAATTAAATGACCTCTAAAACAATTTGAGAGGAGGCGAACTTGCACTCCTAATACACTTTGATTTTAAGACCTACTTTGGCTCTTAGGCCACTGATGCAAGGGCTAATCCCATACTACAGAGGTGACTTAGAAAAGAACAATTTGTTTTACGTTACCGAAGAATAGGTTCAGAAAAATAAGTTCACCTCAAAACAATATGAGTGGGAGCTCGAGAGGGTTAGCACTCTCTATCCCAGTATGTAGCTTTACAAGAGAATAGAAGAAAAGAGTAGTTACATTTTAGGAAAAGGTTACATGGTAGAACGCTTCGCACCCGCCCCGAGAGTTAAACTGCTGAGCAAGAAAAGAAAGAATTTATTAATCGGCCATTACCTTATTGTTGACCGCTGCCGAAGAAAGAGGCGCTTCCCGCCTCCTGCTATGTACTTAATACACTGAAAGATGGAACAGAAGTGGCCCGGAGACCCTAAAATCAGCAGTTTATATCCTCTCGCGGAAGGTTCTAGGCGTTAGGGGAATGAAAACACCCTCCCTCAACGTTTTTATTGGATAGGACCCCGCAACAGATTCAAGTTGGGGGAAGATACCCCTGATTGGTCAGAAATTAATTAAAGAAATTCGGGATTGGTTAAATACAAAACAAGGGGAAAAGAGAGGGGTATACAGCCAACTTAAACAATGACAGAAAGAAATTTAACAAAGAACAAACTCTTGAAATTAAATTTTCTCCAAAAAAATAGTTCTTTGACTCCTCACTAGGTTGCACTATTGTTGAACTTCAGTAGTGTCCTCTAGAAGAGAGAGTTCACACTTCTTACTTCAAGTGAAACAAAACCACATCAAAAATGACACAGTTCAAAAACTCAAAATTTTCCACGTGGTGACATCTTCTGAGAAAGTAGAGAATTAATAGCGTAGATAAAGTTCAGAGTTCCTCCAGCAGAGGAGTTTCAACTGGCGCACATTTTAAATTAGCGGAGTGGAGGTGTACCGCCCGGTACAGACCTCCCCCCCCAAAAGTTCCTCCAGGGATGACACATGAAGTCAGTTTGAAACAAGTTCCAAGTTATGATGTGAATATGAAGATAGATTGCAGAAGCATTTATGATATTTTCTTAATTTGGTTTGTTTTAGTTTCAAAATTTTGTTGTTGCAGATGAAGAATAGTTTTTAAGTTTGTAGAAGTAGAATTCTGAGGATAAACTTTTAATACTTAAAAGTGATGAAAAATTTTGCAATGTCCACCAAATATTGCTGTTGAATTCCCATGAAACGGTATTAAGGTTGAACAGGAATGTCTATGTAGTTGATGTAGGCTAAGTTTGATGGCCAGACCGGCCGTTACAGCTTGCGTCCAAAGGAAGCCGCTCGGACCCCTCAAGTACCCTGAGATACCGCTCGCCGGCACTATGAGGGGAGCAGAGGTGTTGAAACACGCCGCGCCCGCGGTGAACATATACAGGCTACGGGCAAGTAGCAGGTCGTGCGCCGCACATCAGCCTTGGCCGGGAGGAGAACTCCGGCTCGCCGTGCACATGTCGTCCTCGGGCCCAGTTGCCGCACGGCGCCGCGCGGCTGCGGGGGCACTGAAACATTAAAACTAGGCGGCAGAATTGTGTTGGACCATCATGTATCTTTTGAGGGCACAGGCATGTAGAGAGATTGAGGGGCCAGCGGCGTGGAGATATCCATGGCGTTTCATCTAAGCCAGCCACTGTGTGTAGTGGAGCAGGAGACGGGAGCGTGGTAATGGCCGTGACAAGGACAGGATGGCAGTTTAACAATCGGGGGAGGTTTACAAGAAATGCTTACATATAAAAAAAATAGAAGGAGCAGAATGCCTTAAGAGTGGAACTCAAAAAAAAATATAACCCACATATTCCTTTCAAATTATATGAAGCAAGTTGACACAAAATTTACACTGGTTTCACCTGTGACAGGTGAACCCTAAATATCCTCTCGGTGGCTGGATTGCTTACTAACAACGTAACTGGCGTAAGAAAATCGAGAATGATACAAGGCCCATGAAATCTGGGGGCAAGCTTGCCCGCGGGAACAAAATTCTTGACCATCACCTGGTCACCTACCTTCAAAGGGGTGGGTCTCCGTCCACGATCATACTTTTCCCTAACCTTTTCATGAGATACCATAAGATTGGCTTTAGCCTTCTTCCAAAGATCTTTGATATTATCCGGATCTATTGTCTCGGGTAGAATGTCACTCAGAGACCAGAGGTTAGAGAGCGGCGTGTTGGGAACAAACTTGAACATCAAGGAAGCTGGAGTGAACTTATGAGATTCATGAACCGCCGAATTCAAAGCAAAAGCTAACCAATGCAGGGACGTGTCCCACCTGGAAGGATCTTCATGATGATAGGCGATAAGTGCGGACCTGAGATTACGATTAACCCGTTCAGCCAGAGATGGTTGAGGGTAATAAGCAGAAGTGGTAACATGAGAGATGGACAAGTCAAAACAGAATTTACGAAAAAGATTTGATGTGAACGCCTTAGCATTATCAGATACAATATATTGGCACGGACCAAAAGAAGCAAAAATAGAATTTAGACAGGTAATGGTGGACTGAGCGGTAGCCAGCTTAGTCGGAAATAACCAAGAAAATCTGGTAAAACCATCTACACATACAAAGATGAATTTGTTGGCATTTCCCTTCGACTGGGGGAAGGGTCCTACATAATCAATATACAGGCGTTCCATGGGGCGCGACGCTTGATGAGAAGACAAAAGGCCTACTTTAGTGGACATGGTGGGTTTACTGAGCAAACAAGATTTACAAGCTTTTACAAGTTCCCGAATTTCACCGTCCACACCTTTCCAGATGAACCTTTCACGAATCTTTTCACGGGTTTTAAAGATTCCAAAATGCCCCCCCAATGGGGTCTCATGATAGTATTTGAAGATCATAGGCACCAGAACAGCTGGAACGACAACTTTCATCATCTTGTCATGCCTCGAAGGGCAACATAAAACACCATTCCTCAGAACATAAGGGACAACATGTTCCCCAGAAGAAAGGGTTTCCATTATCGGAGCCAGCGTCGGATCTTCACGTTGGTATTTCTCAATATCCCTAAAAAGCATGGGAGCATCTGTTAAAATGGCATTAACACCAGACAGCATGGACTCGGGTGGTGATGAACTGTCGACCTGTTCATGGTTCTCAACGTCGTCTGAAAACATACGGCTGAGTCCATCAGCAACAACATTTTCGGTACCTCTAATATGCCTGACATCAAATTGGAAGGCAGAAATACGGATGGCCCAACGGGCTATACGACCAGTACGACGCGGCCTACCTAAGACCCAGCTTAGGGCTTGATTATCTGTCTCCAGGTCGAATTTGACATGTTCCAGATAGAGACGGAACTTCTCTAAGGCGAATAAGACTGCCAAACCTTCGAGCTCATAGATGGAATACTTGGCTTCTTGAGCCGACAATGTCCTAGACGCATAGGCGATGGGGCGCCTCCCTAGTTCAGTCTCTTGAAGAAGGACTGCAGCTACCGCTGACGACGACGCGTCGGTTTGGACGATGAATTTCTTCGAGAAATCAGGCATAGCAAGTACAGGGGCATTACAAAGTGCTAATTTAAGGTCTTCAAAAGCGGCTTGTTGAGAGGGTCCCCACTCGAATTTGATGCCTTTCCTACGAAGAAGGTTTAAGGGCGCCGCTCTATTAGCGAAGTTAGGAATAAACTTCCTGAAGAAATTCACCATACCAATGAACCTGGCGATGCCTTTAATGTCCTTGGGAGGTTTGAAATCACGGATGGCCTGTGTTCTAGAATGATCGACTGCTACACCATCGGGTGACTCAATATGCCCTAGGAAGGACATAGAGGGCTTAGCGAAGGCAACCTTGGACAACTTAACAGTTAACCCAGCCTTACGAAGGCGATCGAGAACTTCTCGCAGATGATCTAGATGTTCTTCAAAATTCTCCGAAAATACGACGACATCATCCAAGTAGTGATATAAGTACTCAAATTTGATGTCGGAGAAGACCCTATCTAGTAGCCTAGTGAGTACAGCTGCTCCGGTGGGGAGCCCGAAAGGCACGCGGTTGTATTCGTATAAATTCCAGTCCGTAGCAAACGCTGTAAGGTGTTTAGACTCTTCGGCAAGGGGAATTTGATTATAGGCCTGATTCAAGTCCAAGATGGTGAAGAACTTGGCCTTACGAAACCATGAAAAACAAGAATGAAGGTCAGGAAGGGGCACAGATTGCAACACCACCTTCCGATTGAGAGCCCTGTAATCAATGACAGGCCTGAAGCCTCCTTGGGGTTTCGGGACTAGGAAAATAGGCGATGAGTACGCCGACTTAGAGGGCCTAATAATACCATCCTTCAACATCTGATCGATAATTTCTTTCAGAGCCTTCATTTTAGGTGGAGATAGCCTATAAGGTGGAAAACGGACAGGAATTGAATCCGTGACCTCAATTTTGTATTCAATAAGGTCAGTAACACCAAGAGTATCAGAGAACACCTCGGGAAACGACTGACACAGTTTGCGAATACTATCGGCCTGCTCCTCAGGTAGATGTCTAAGGTCTAACAACATCTCATCCTGGGTAGGCGAAATAGAAGAACATGACACAGAATTACACTTTAATAGTGGGATTTTACAACTAGAAGCAAATTTGAATGTGCACAACCTAGACTTGAGATCGAGCACAAGACCAGTGTGAGAAATAAAGTCAGCTCCCAATATAATGGGGCAAGACAATTGCTTGGCCACAAACAATTTAACTTTCCATGTAAACTTAAAAACACGAATTTTGACCAGTAAGGAACCTAGAATTTCTAATGGAGATGAATTAGCCGATACATATGGAACAGGAGAAGAGACATAGTCAGGAAGTTTACAAACCGTTTTCAATTTATAATACCATTCAGCCGAAATAATCGAACAAACACTTCCTGAATCTAAGAGAGCTGTTATAGGCTCGTTATTTAACTCAATCTTAAGAAAAGGAACAGGTGCGGGGGTATCCGCCGCAATCCTAAGACATTCTTTAGGGCATTCAAAAGATGAATTTGAAGGCTGATCGTCCTCTGAATTTACAACCTGTTTACCAGGGGCTGAGTCTCGGGAAGATGGATTAGTCGACTCAGCCGAAGCCACTAGTCACTTTTTGTTATTGGCGTAGGTGGAATTTGCACCAGAAGTTGAGCAGGAGGGGGTGCTATTCGAGTTTGGGCAATTCTTGGCGATATGTGAGAAGGCCCCACACTTAAAACAGCCTTGTGATGACCCGGCTCCATTCCTCGTCCCACTTGACTTGATCAGTGGACACTTGTTGCGCAGATGATCAGGCGACCCGCAAGCATAACATTTACGGGGATTGACTGGTCGGCGAGGTGGAGGCCGAGTGTTACTAAAGGAAGGCGGGGGTTCTTTCGCGACACGCAAAGAATCGGCGTATCTAACTCCTTCCGCTGAAACGGCCAATGCTTCAAGTTCAGAGAAAGTTTGCGGGCACGCCGCGAAACACAAATATGACCTATAGGGAGGTGAAATTCCCTCTACAATAGCCTGTACAATTTGATCTTCAGGAAAATGAAGGGCAAACACCCTAGTATAAAACTTAATGTCCTGTATGAAATCAGCCAAGTTTTCATCCAACCTCTGTACTCGATAATAGTATTTCTGAATCATAGATGACCTCGCGCGGGCAGGAATAAAATTTGCAAGTAGATGTGCATGAAAATCTTCGATGGATGACTGTTCAGCTATGGCTCTTACTATTTTGTCGGAGAGAATGCCAATTGCATAGGGATAGATGATTTGCAAAATTTGACATGGAGAAAGAGAAAACACGAGGGCATGATCCTGAAATTCCACTAGAAATCTTAAAAATGAAATTACGTCACTGGTGGTATTAACAGAAAACTTGGATATACCTCTGAGCAACATTGCCAATGGATGAGGCAAGCTGCTGAATCCGGGTGACATAGTGGGTAAAGGTTTAAGTGGCAAGGAAGTTAATTCAGAACGGATGTTACTCAATGATGCACGACGTTCAGATTCGTTGTCCAATGGGGCAGGGATAGTTTGAGCAGCAACGGTTATCCTATTAACTTCTCCCTTGGGAGGCGCTTCCTCACTACCTGCATTCACTATGGTGGGTTGATCAGATTTGGGAGGAACTTCCCCAGTTAACAATAGAGTGACCTTACTAGATAATTCGGAAATATTTTCCAGGAGCGTACTAGCTTCCTTCCTCTGAACGTCATTCAGTTTTAGAGACAACAGATCGTTAACCCTATTCGAAAAATGATATAGCCTGCCTTGCACGCGCTTAATTTGATTAGGAGACGGATCATTTTCATCAAAAAAACTAACTACAGAAGCTAGCCCAGTAATATTCTCGACGATCGTGGAAAGAGAGTCATCAATTTCTTTCTCTCCCAAATTGGGGATGGAAATGGGCAAATCAAGGGACTCTCTAAGCTTGTTAGTGTCTACTGCAACCGTGCCTCCAGATTGCACATTTCTGATAGTTAATTCATAGATCAACTCCTCTTTGCGCAAATAATTAAGATGGAGAACATCGCGAGGGCCTGGCATGATAACAGAACAATTTTGAACAAGTCAAAAAAAAATTCCAGCAACTGAGAAAATGGTTAGAGTTCGGATCAAAACAATGTGTAGCCGTCAAAAGGGGCTAAATTGAGACCCATTCAACCACGCTCTGCTACCACTTGTTACCGTGTTTTGGTGGTAGGTAGAGGTGTAAGAAGGTGCGGGCGTGAATGGGTCTCAAACTACGGAATCAAATTTAATGTAAAATTTAACAAGGTTATATTTTCTTTTCAATATTAAGTAATAACAAAGAACAGGTACTTAGTAGCCGAAACACAATTTGAAATGTACAATTACAGGGGTTACAGAGTTTGGGCTTCGAGCCCTGAGTTCACAATTCTTGAGCAACTAGCCCAACTTTCCGATATACAAATTTTAACAAAGGGGCAGAAGACCCCAATCAAACCCTGGAGCACTTGCTCCAAATTACACAGTAAAGCCTCCTCGAGGCACACAACACTCCGTTTCCAAAAGAGCCACTCGCTCTTTAATTTAAGCCTCTCCCAGGCCACACCAAACTCCACCTTCAAGTTGTCCTCAACGGACATAAACACAAGGGTAAAATACCCAATCTACTGAGGTCTATTAAATGAAAAGCAGGTTAATTAAATGACCTCTAAAACAATTTGAGAGGAGGCGAACTTGCACTCCTAATACACTTTGATTTTAAGACCTACTTTGGCTCTTAGGCCACTGATGCAAGGGCTAATCCCATACTACAGAGGTGACTTAGAAAAGAACAATTTGTTTTACGTTACCGAAGAATAGGTTCAGAAAAATAAGTTCACCTCAAAACAATATGAGTGGGAGCTCGAGAGGGTTAGCACTCTCTATCCCAGTATGTAGCTTTACAAGAGAATAGAAGAAAAGAGTAGTTACATTTTAGGAAAAGGTTACATGGTAGAACGCTTCGCACCCGCCCCGAGAGTTAAACTGCTGAGCAAGAAAAGAAAGAATTTATTAATCGGCCATTACCTTATTGTTGACCGCTGCCGAAGAAAGAGGCGCTTCCCGCCTCCTGCTATGTACTTAATACACTGAAAGATGGAACAGAAGTGGCCCGGAGACCCTAAAATCAGCAGTTTATATCCTCTCGCGGAAGGTTCTAGGCGTTAGGGGAATGAAAACACCCTCCCTCAACGTTTTTATTGGATAGGACCCCGCAACAGATTCAAGTTGGGGGAAGATACCCCTGATTGGTCAGAAATTAATTAAAGAAATTCGGGATTGGTTAAATACAAAACAAGGGGAAAAGAGAGGGGTATACAGCCAACTTAAACAATGACAGAAAGAAATTTAACAAAGAACAAACTCTTGAAATTAAATTTTCTCCAAAAAAATAGTTCTTTGACTCCTCACTAGGTTGCACTATTGTTGAACTTCAGTAGTGTCCTCTAGAAGAGAGAGTTCACACTTCTTACTTCAAGTGAAACAAAACCACATCAAAAATGACACAGTTCAAAAACTCAAAATTTTCCACGTGGTGACATCTTCTGAGAAAGTAGAGAATTAATAGCGTAGATAAAGTTCAGAGTTCCTCCAGCAGAGGAGTTTCAACTGGCGCACATTTTAAATTAGCGGAGTGGAGGTGTACCGCCCGGTACAATAATAATAATAATAATAATAATAATAATAATAATAATAATAATAATAATAGTACCAGGCGGTACACCTCCACGCCACGAATTCAAAGATTGCGCCAGTTGAAATCCCTCTACAGGAGGAAGCCTGAACTTTAACAAACTGTATTAACTCAATGGTTTCTCGGAAGATGTCTCTATTGTAAATTTTGAAGTGTTCTGAACTATGTCTATTTCGATTTGTATTTGTTTGCTCTGTAGCAAGAAGTGTGGACATTCTCTTCTAGATAGCACTACTTAAGAACTATAATTATGCACCCTAGTGCGAAGTGAAGGAACTGTTTTTTGAAGAAATTTGGTGTTCATAAGTTTGTTCTTTTTTAAATTTCTTTCATTCATTTTTTGGGTTGACAGTATAACCCTTCTCTTTCCGCCAGTTTTGAATTTAACCAATCAGTAATTTCTGTAATTAATTTTCCTCCAATCATGGCTTTCTTCCTCAGGTTTCCATGTGTAATTCCCAGTCTACCAATAAAGTTGAAGGGGTGTGTCGTTTTCATTCTTGAAAGGTCTCGAATTTTCCACGAGTGTATAAAAACTGCTGATTTTCTGGTCTCGGGGCCACTTCAGTAACATCTTTCGCAGTGTGTGAATATATATAGCAGGGGGCGGGAAGCGCCCCTTTCTCCAAGCAGCAGTTCATCTACAAGGTAATGGCCTGTTAACATCTTCATTTCTTGCTAGCTCAGCAGTTTAACTCTCGGGGAGGGTTCGAAACCTTTAGTATGTAAACTACCCTTTTAAAATGTAAATTATTTTCTGTCTATCTATAAATTACAAATCTGTAAAGCGGGGATAGAGAGTGCTTCACCCTCTCGAACTCCCCTTATTTTGAATTTGAGGTGACTGTGTTTTCGTAACCGTTTTTCTCTTCCTTCTTAAAGTCTTGAACTTATTTGCCAACTAGTCACCTCCCTAGTATGGGATTAGCCCCTGTATAACTGGCCGAGTGCCACCTAGGTTTTAAGAAGTTTCATGTAGAAGTGCAAGCTACGCCTCCAGTCAATTTGGTTTTTTGGGCCATTTAATTAACCCAGAGTTTTTCTTCATGTGAAGGCCCTGTAGGTTGGGTACAAGATACCCCTGTTTCACTGTATGTGTGCCTTAAGGGCAGTTAGGAATGAAGTTTGTTGTAGCCTTTGATAGGCTGCTAAAATTGAGAGCGGGTCTGCTCTTTTCCTCTTAACATTGTAATTAGGAGCAAGTGCTCCTCGTACTTAGGGGTTTTCTGCCCTTTAGCTATTGTGGTGGTGAGCTGAGAGCTCAAAAATTAATCTTGGGGCTCGAAGCCCAAATCTTGTAACAATTGTAATTTCTTAACTTGTTTTCCTGCTACTTGGTACCTGTTACTCTGTTGTTGTTATCTGTTGATTTTGAAAAGAAAATATAACCTTTGTTAAAGTTTTAAATTAACTTTACTTTGTAGTTGAGACCTATTCCAGCCAGCACCTTCTTTCACCTCTAACTACCACGGATAACTCCGTAACAATAATAATAATAATAATAATAATAATAATAATAATAATAATAATAATAATAATAATAATAATAACAATACATATATCATCTTGTAACGGGATTTGAACCGTTACAGCAGAGACAGCCCTACCGTGGAATCATAAACTATTCCTCATCGGTAGCACACATTGTCAAGATCATAAACCAGTTGATAAGAATTGTTTCTCCTGAAAAGCGTCCACTCTGTCCTAAAATTTCCTTTTGACGTAGAATACGTCCATGGTATCGGAACCGTGTGTTCTACAAAAGAATGGACGATTAAAAATCGAAATAATTTCGAAACAACATGTGCAACAATAGTGTTTAATATCTTATTTTGAAGGAGTAATTTATCTAGAAATAAGAGTCTGATCACGGTTTGTTGTCATCAGGTGAAGCAATAGTGCTGCCATCTTTAGGTACCAAACCCTCCGAGCCACTTCCGGCTGAAGTCTCGTTTGATTTATTGCCGTAGGTTCTACACACATGTAGCGAAAACATAAATAATTATTTCGTAAATTTTCGCGACATATGGACAGTAAAACTGCTTCAAAATGATCGAAAACGGTTTACAGAGAACAGATTCAGGATTGTCGATATTGTGTTAATAACCACGGGACCTCCAATCTTACGTGGAATATAAGCCACAGGGACGTGATTTTAATTTCAAAAATCCCACAGGCATTGATCGGGATTCTAGCCGCGATCGCGTTTGTGAGAAGCCAGTGGCAATGCCACTCCGTTACGACCGAAGTGAAGCTTTGTATAGGGGAATATTTGCTCTTAGCACACAGTAAGTAAACGACTGCATTATAAATCATAGAAGAATTGCTCTCGACACATTACTTACTACAGTGACAAAATGTAATAATAATGAAAATCTAGACAGAAGAATGCTAATCCTACCAGAGTAAAACAGGATTATAAGTGTTCCAATAGGCAGTTTTCTCGTGTTTACAGGTGATATAAATTTGATGTACTTTAGTGGGAGACAGATGATGTTTATTGGTGATAATATAGTAGGAAACGGTGGCCGTGGGAGAAGTAATTACATGTGTACTGGTAGTAAATATTTCAAGGGAATATTCACTGTTCTTAAACTGCTAATACAACCTCTGTGCGGATGCTATTCCAGATAACACCAAACAAGGAATTTCCATTTAGGTGCAACTGACATTACCTGTAAAGTTGATAGGCAGTTTAATATGACAACCTCCACTGAGGTAATAATTCCATAGAGAAAGGAAATAAAAGGACGTACTGAGCAATTCCACAAGTAATACGCGAATAAACTATGAATATCCACTAACCCGGTGTTAACGAAAAATCGTCCCCGTCTCTTTTGATACCCTGTGACGTAAACAATGACTGTAGCGTGTTGGAAACGCATGATGAGATAATTAACTAGGATATTTAATTTAATTTATTCTATTACATGCTACTGAATTTTATTTCACCTGCAGTAGTATTTACCGATACATCACATAAAAATGCATAATCATACCTTAATATTACCTAGCCCAAATAAAACTAAAACCCATTATACTTACAGTCCTGATGAGTTTCATAAAATTAAATCTAATCCAATCTAATTTAGTTCACACTAATCTAACAAAAGCCTGCTATAACAAATTATTTAAAAATGTTATTACTTGCAAGGATTAGACAAGGCTGTAATGTTTCACTTTTGTTGTTCGTAGTTTACATGGATCATCTGCTGATAGGTATAAAGTGGGAGGGAGGATTCAGTTGGGTGGAAATGTAGGAAGAAGTCTGGCCTATGCTGACGACTTGATCTTAATGGCAGATTGTGCCGAAAGCCTGCAGTCTAATATCTTGGAACTTGAAAATAGGTGCAATGAGTATGGTATGAAAATCAGCCTTTCCAAAACTATCTTTTTGCTAGTGGCTTTACGTCGCACCGACACATGTAGGTCTTATGGCGACGATGTGTTAGGAAAGGCCTAGGAGTTGGAAGGAAGCGGCCGTGGCCTTAATTAAGGTACAGCCCCAGCATTTGCCTGGTGTAAAACTGGTAAACCACAGAAAACCATTTTCAGGGCTGCCGACAGTGGGATTCGAACCCATCATCTCCCGGATGCAAGCTCACAGCCGCGCGCCCTTAAGGGCACGGCCAACTCGCCCGGTCCTCTCCAAAACTAAATTGATGTCTGTAGGTAAGAAATCCAAGAGCATTGCATGTCAGATTGGTGATACAAAATTGGAACAGGTTAGATAATTTCAAGTGTTTAAGATCTGTGTTCTTCCAGGATGATAATATAGTAAGTGAGATTGAATCAAGGTGCAGTAAAGCTAATGCAGCGAGGTCGCAGTTGCAATCAACAGTATTCTGTAAGAAGGAAATCGTTTCCCGGTTGAAACTTTTGTCTTTGCTATTTGCTTTACGTCGCACCGACACAGATAGGTTTTATGGCGACCATGGGATACGAAAGGCCTCGGAATGGGAAGGAAGCGGCCGTTTCCTTAATTAAGGTACAGCCCCAGCATTTGCCTGGTGTGAAAATGGGAAACCACGGGAAACCATCTTCAGGGCTGCCGACAGTGGGATTCGAACTCACTATCTCCCGGATGCAAGCTCACAGCTTCGCGCTCCTAACCGCATGGCCAACTTGACCGGTCCGGACGAAACAATCTCCACATCAGCCTGTTTTCTGACCAACTTTGCTTTACGGAAGCGAAAGCTGGGTGGACTCAGGATATCTTATTGATATGTTAGAGTAACAGACATGAAAGTTGCGAGAATGATTGCTGGTACAAACAGGCAAGAATGAGGAGATAAAGGCTTAGTTAAGAATGAATTCGATGGAAGTACAACTATCCTAGGCAACCATCGTCACCTAACGGTGTAGTAAAAACACCGCACAGTGATAGACATAACACGCATAATGAAACAAGCGCACAGCTAGTCCTTTGTGTACCGAGGTAAGATTACGTTTGTCTGGCTTCACCGAAAAGTTGTCCTATCTTCTTCCCTTCTAAATTCGTGGCAAATATAGCTGTTGAAATGCACTGATGGCTTACCCATCCCGTATTATTTGTCACCACTTCCATATCGACAAACTCTGCTAACTATACTGAATGACTTTCACAACAGAAATGACAAGGTGGTTTGGGGTGTAGGGCAGGGGTGTCGTCGCGATTGCGAACAGTCTCGGTTGCGGACACAAAATAATTGGGAAGAGTGCCAGACCGTTCCAGGGTTTTCCTCTTTCAGTTGCGTATTTATTGGGAACAGTCTCGATTGCGGACACCTCAATAATAGTCTCGATGTGCCTCAATTTCATGCACTACTTCCTACAGATAAGCCCCACGAACCTACTACGCTGGCGTAGGAGAGGGAGAGGTGATGCTCCCACGTGGCGCGTCCCAGGTGGCGGATAGGGGGTACTAACAGGCTTGCCAGCGGACTTCAGCGAAATAAAATAGCTCTCGCGGACCAAACACACAACCCCCTGTGGGTTGGGGACTCAGACGAAGTATACACCCACTGTATCCCCTCCCTGTCGTAAGAGGCGACTAAAAGGGGCGACCAATGGATGGTCGAATTAGAACCATGAGACTACTTGTAATTAGTACCACCACGCGAGAAACACAATGGGTCGCCTTTACTTGCGCGTAGTACCACTGTGTTAGGTACACAATAGCTTTGTGTTTAGTAGCGACAGTGTGTGAATCACGGTGGGTTTTACAGTACCTACCTGTGATTAGTACTACTATATGAGCGACACCATGTGCCTGCCTTGCCAATGATTAGTACCCACCATGTGAGGTACACCACGGGATAGTACGAGTCCCTGTGAGTAGTACACCTGTGTGAGGAACACCATAGGTTTGCGTTGCTTGTAAATTGCGCCGCAATATGAGAAACAACATAGGTCTGTGTTATATGTGTGCATTATTATACGCGAACCTTTTCTTGAGCCCAAATTTTTACGGGGTGAGGAGTAAGGAGGGAGCGCTGCCGGTTCCGGTTATACTGCCAACTGGATGGAAATGAAATCTGAATTGAATCGATAATATGATCGATCGATATGAATTTTGTAAACATTTATTATCTTACGCCAACAACTGTGTCACACATACATTATTTAACATTATATAACATTTCTTGATGCGAATCTTGTTCCTAGCATGAATTATATAGTTTGGCTTTGCTGTGTAAACAGCAACAGTACTAGTTCGTAAGGTGTACGCCAGATGTCGCACAGCGATGCATAAGCGATTCATAGTTTGTGTATCAAAGGTTGCCAATACGGTTGTCGAAGGTAACCGAGGTCTACAGATTCAGCACTAGGGAGCTCAGGGCTCAAGAAAAGGTTCGTGTATAGTACATTACCTGCGAGTAGTACCATAATGTGTGGAATGCCGCGAGTCGACGCTGTTTTGATTAGTACCGCAACATAACCGGTACCATGGTTCTACTTTCCTAGCGATAAGTACCATAATGAGAGGCCGATGACCTGGATTTTGAACCCCTTTAGACTGGAAGCATCATCGATTCAGTGTTGTGTTTTAGAAGCAGTCCCTTGATCAGTACTACTACTGCTGAAAACTATTTTTGGGAATGTGTGGCATTGTGGGTCGGATCCACTGATTGTTTTAAATTGAAATCCATCCATTCATTCTTCGTCATCACGTTTTGAATTCTGGTCAGTGGATGATTTTGGACTTTTAAATTATTATTACATTTATTCTCATTTCGTACCATTAGGGGCCGATGACCTAGATGTTAGGCCCCTTTAAACAACAAATAATTAAGACCTAGTCCCATAATTCACTTTTTTTGTTTTGTCAGAATAGTCTAACTATTTGCACATTTTAAGAAGTTTGTCGTTTTCCCTACTAATTATATACGGTTACATTTAGGCTTATAATTATTTCACATCTATAAGATTCGTCATAATTTTAAATACGTAATGTTAATAATACACTCTTATTTGCAACATACGATTTTTTAACGAAAGACACTTACATTTACTTCATTATGAGGGCAAATGACATTACGTCCAAAATCTTTATTTATTTTAGAAGTATATTAAAATCGCACGGACACAGATAGGTCTGGGACAGGAAAGGGCTACGAATGGGATGGAAGCGGCCATGGCCTTCATTAAGGTACAGAGCTAGCATTTGCGTGGTATGAAAATGGGAAACCTCGGAAAAAACATCTTCAGGGTTGCTGACAGTGGGGTTCGAACCCACCATCTACCGAGTGCAAGCAAGCTGCACGGCGAACTCGCTGGGTTATGACAACTAGAGCAGAACTGGATTGGTGAGACGTTTGGAAGAGGTGTGAAAAGAAAAACCCTGGAACGAGCTGGCACTCTTCCCAATATACTTTGTGTCCGCAATCCAGACTAGTTATGAGGTGTCCGTAATCAACACACAACCGGAGGGCAGGGAGGATGGCATTGGCATTTCCCGGTGCATTGTTTTCAGTACTGACTTAGCTTCCCAAATACAGAACGAACCAAAACTCGACGGCAAAAATTTAGGAATTGATTCATCACATAGAGGGAAGGAAAGAAGGAGCTGAAATGCTTTGAGCATGTATCAGAGGAATTGTTCAAAGTGACGACCTTCCGCTCGAATACAAGCTTTCCGCTCGTCGTCGCATGGTCGCATGGAGTTACGCACGCGATCAGAAAAGCCTGGTGTAGTGCGTACTGCCTGATAGGTTGTCACAACACGCTCACGTAAGGTTGCTTCAACAAGAAAAGTAGTCGCATACACGAGAGACTTAACGTGTCCCCACAGGTAAAAAAATTGTAAACGGTGTCTCGATTTTTTTTTTTTTTTTGCAGCGAACAGGACATGTACATTATTACTGACATTAACCCGTGTCACAAAGTTTGAATAAATCTGTGAGTATAGATTTCCGGACCCATGTTGTAATAACCTTCTTTCCTTCTCTCTATGTGATGAATCCATTCCGTTTGTTCGCTTATTTCACAAATTTATGTTTGTGCGCTAATTTCACTGTGCGTTTTTTTATATCTTCCTCTTAACACTTACTGTAATGCGAAAAGAAAACAACCCCTTCGAATGATGGAGGTATCGGCAACAGAAAGAGAAGGACCACTAAGGGAAAGACATTGAACTACTCATTAGGCATCCAGCGAGTGGCTGCTTGGTTTGGCTCATGTAGCTGTCAACTTATATTCGGTAGATAGTGGAGTCGGATGGTTTTCCGTGCTTTTTCATTTTCACAACAGGCAAATACTGCGGCTGTACCTTGCACCGCTCCCGCGTCCAGGTGGGGATACACGAGTTCCAGACTAGCTCTTAATAACGATTCCATCTACCAAATATTGCTGGGTTGTGAGTTCCGCGTGAGAAAGTACACCGAGGGCCTCTGGTAAATCCCAACCTACGTAGAAGGACGTCTCCAACACGCTATCAGTCGGATACCATACTTGCATGTTGCCGAAATTTATCGTCAAATTCAGGTTATTACGGCTTGTCAAGAAATTCGTACATGTCATCATCAAAATCGCAATCAGAAATAGTCATTATAGGCTTATATCTAGCTCTTATTCTAAGTAGGCATTAAAAGAATTTTAATATTTTCACTACTCAGCTTTTATTAATAAATCAGTCTAAGCATGATTTGAAAATCACGTAGAGTATCTTGAGAAATTATTTTATACATTGTGGCTGGTTTCATACGCAATCAGCATTTCTAAGCGTCGTAGTTATGTTGCATTGAAAGAAAATAGGTTTGGAAAACCTTTAACAAATAAATGAAATCAGGCCTCATTCATTGATACGCTAATCCTGGCCTGTCTAAGAATTGTATCCTAATTAAGTAGTATCCATGAAAATTAAATGAAAAGGAAAAATTAAATTATATATAATCAAGTAAAATTATTCAATATAGTTGTAATAATCAGATGCATCCAATTGGTTTAAGTAAATCATAGGTGGAAAAATTGACACATTAGAAGACTCTATCTTCATCTAAAATCCACATATGAAAGACTAAGTTACCAGTGATGTGTCAAACTGCTCCCATAAAACCATAAGTTAAGTTGCCGTATGTGAGAATACATGAAAACGATCGTAGATATGTCAGTGAAGGCCTAAATATTGACGTAATTGGCCTCTCGGCTCTTCTGATGATCCTACATACTCAATTAATCCTATACTGATGGCATTGAGATCGTATCCTAATCTGTATTATATATATTAGGGAATAAAAAATAGCAATTGAAAACAATACGTTTCAACATATACCTTAGCATGTGCAATTTACACATACTACCATCTCTCGAAGAATACTATGACCAACTTCCTAAATAACAATAACTATCACCATCATAATCTACTATCAACTCATATGATTATTTCATTCACCATTTATCACTTCAATTATCGCGTAGCATTCATATTAGTGCGTCTCAAGGCACTCGTTTCATCAAATACGCAGCATATGTGCCATAACCTACACATATAAAACCATTATCATTACTGTCATAGTATCAAAGAACGGCACATCATAACATTAAACTGTGCAACTATATTTTGTCTTAAACATTCCCTAAATACGATCTTTACGCTTGTTATTTTGGTTAAAGCCATCACGCATGTATATTAACTCCGCTTAATACTCTAACACTTCACTGACAACGATTTAAAAAAAAATATTAATCACTTCTCTAACACCATATTGACAAACTTGCGAACGACATTCACTGGTATTTACACCTATGTATGGGATTAACGGTAACTTCAGATGAATACCTACTTCCTTGTAACTACACTTGTATATTAACTACGCACACACAATGTCATAATGCACATCACATATTAACCAAAAGAATAAAGGTTTCTACTTACGACACGACTCATAGGGGACTTAACTTTGCTTATTGGGTAGTGATTTCCATCTCGCTGTTGTTCGTCAGGAATGGTAGGCCTCGCTTCATGGTTCGGCTTAGGTAATCGGGTCCATCTCGTCCTCTCAGCTGATTACCGCCCTCCTGGGTCATCAATCTCGTGAAGCGCCACCATAGCCGGAGTAGTCTCTGCCTCAGCTTCTTAGAACATCATAGTGGTCTTCATTACGTCAGGGACAGAATAACATAAGGCATTAGTTGATTTATACATATCGTAATCTGTTTCGTAGTGCTAATGAGAAAAGAATATATGTATTCTAGTCCGTCTAATTTGCTTATAACAGCTCTAAATGTCCTCTTATTTTCAGCTGCCTTGCTCGCCGAACAAATGTAAATTTTATGTGCTTTTGGAATTGCACTTAATATCCCGTTGAATTCTGCTTTCTTCACGTTGTGCAGTATCGGGCAAATATAATGTTCCGAGCCCAACCGTGACGTAGTACAGAACCAACTTGACGTTTTCTTACAGCTGGTCTATAATTTCACGTATATGTGTCAACCTACAGCTGACGTTAAGCGGGCTGTCGCAGATTTAATCTCTTCTTCGATAATTGATTAAAGAATCCGATAAGTAACTGGTTTCTTTACACGACTCCGTCCTTTCTTCGATGCAGTGCTGGATTGAGATTTTTTTCTAATGGAAGTCTTTTTTCAATAATCGGTTTTAAATAATCCGCTCTCGTCATTCTTTCGCACCGCCTTCTAAGAGTGGTTCTTTCCGTGATTGCCGGTTGAAATTATTATCTTTTCGGCTCGTACCGCTGTTAATTGCTTTTATATTGATACATTAATAGCTGGAACGCCATTTTTGTTCCTGATACTGCAACTATAGAACGGTGAAATGGCACATTTACTCCTCCCACGTTGATTTAAATATATGGCTTGCTATATATTTATCTCATCTATTTCTAATATCATAATGGGACTTTTCACTGTTCTTAAACAGAATTTTGAGCGTTATTGTAAATTTTTACAGATCAATTGGTTCGTTCTTGTCGTAGTCCATTCCAGTTCTCATTCCTTGTTTAACTGCGATGTTTGATAGACTCTAATCCCTTTGTTCCTTGAAGTATAACTTAATATTTGCGGCGTTGTATACTCCTTTACTTTTACCATTCAAGTCGTGAACTTCGTATGCGTTGTTCCCAAATGATCGATGTATAACGAATGGTCCATCGAATAAATGTACGAACTTTGCAAATATTTTAGTGGATACATTTGAGATTGCTGGCTTCTTTACTAATATTAGGTCTGATTTCCCACAAGTCTACTCGTGTTTTAATAACTATGAATTTTGAATTTTTCATTGCGTTTTCAACATTCTCCTTGTCTTTCTATAGATAAGTTAACATTCTTTTCTTTCTGTCTGGTAATCTTGACGTCCATTTTCGTTCGTCTTCTTCCCTTCTTGCTTTCGTCTTCACCTTCGAACATGGTTCGTTCTCTTCATACGTATTTGCTCGCCAATTCTCAGAAGTAACCTTTAGTTTTCTTACGGATCGTTTGGTAAGTACGGTGTTAGCCTCAAGTAAATGGATTTCTTCCTCTTCTTCATGCAAATCTGTCCTATGCATATTTATGTGATTCTGCATCTGCAACATTTCTGCTTGAACTATCCTGGTTTCCATTTTTCTTCTTTTTCTTTGTCTCTCCTCCATTCTTGCAATTTGCTTCAGCTGCTTTCGCTGCCATTCTTCTCGTATGTCTGGTCTTCCTGATCTTTCTCTTCTTCCTCCTTCTCTGAGTAGCTCTCGTCGATTCTCCTCTGGTTGTTCAATTATTTTCAGTAGCTTTTCTTCTCGGTTTTTAACATCATCTTCTTTCTTCTCCGGTTTCTCAGCTTCTTCTTGTGATGATCCTCGTTGATTCTCATGTTCTTCTTTCTTCATTCCTGCTTTAATTTCGGCTCTCCATTCATTTATGAAGTTATTGATCGCATTCGCCTTTGACCGTATTTTCAAGATCTCTTCCTTTATCTCCGTCACTATTGTTTTGTATCCCTCTTCTTGCTCTCGATGACCTCTCTTCATCTCCTCCTTCATCTGCTTCATCTCCTCCATCATTTGCTTATGTTTCTCTTCCTGTCTACTAATGATTTCTTCCATGAATCTCTGATATCTCTCTTCCTCTTCCTGTTTTTCCTTCTGTTTTCTCTCCTTTTCTTCCTGTTCTGCCTTCTGTTTTCTCTCTTTCTCTTCCTGCTCTGCCTTTTGTTTTCTCTCTTTCTCTTCCTGCTCTGCCTTCTGTTTTCTCTCTTTCTCTTCCTGTTCTTTCTTCTGTTTTCTCTCTTTCTCTTCCTGTTCTTTCTTCTCCCTCTCTTCTCGTTCTTCCTTCCATCTCTGCTTCATTTCTTCTATCATTTCTTTTAAGGCTTGCAATATTTCCCGTCGTTCCTCTTCCTGCTTTCTTTCCTTCTCTTCTTGTTTCTTCTTGTACTCTTCAAATTGTGCTCTAAATTCGCTTAACGTTGACATCTTTACTTTTACGTATTATTTCCGAAATCTCTACTATTTCTGATAATACTCTAATTCTGCCCTAGCTTCTCTATAATTCAATATTCTCCAATATTCTTATCCTTAACTCACTCAACTGTACTTGTACTATACTGAAATATAGGCTTAACTACTCTGACTAGGCTTTGCTTACGAGGTTGACCCAATTACACCATGAAATATGAAACATTTACCCTAATAACTAAGATTCCAAACCTTAATTCTGGCATGAATAATTAAAAAGGTTCAAATAACTTAATTTCTTACCGTCTACTTCCTATATCTAAGTTATTTCATAATGAATTGTGACTAACATATCAACAACATTCCTTAAATTCACTTCCAATTATTTATATTTACAATTATAAAGTCTTCATATTCTACCTCAGCTTCCTCTAGACAGAAATTCGATTGTTTCCCGTCGTCCTCAGATATTTTCTTCATCTCATCCATCCGTTTCTCCTCTCTCTTACCTCTGATTATTATTATTATTATTGGGCACCTACTCGACTTCACAGTCCATTGTCCTCCTGTGTTTTCTTCGATCCCAATATAAAAATTTATCTGGTTAAACGACAACTTCTTTTCCCAGATACAACTAAGTTTTGCACGATACTCCCATTTTCTTTCAATCATCTCGTCCATACGTTCAAAATCCTCTGTCAATCAACTCCTAAAATACCTTTCCTTCTTATCAAGGTTCTATCAGTAAAATTTTCTCTCAGACCGCCACATGTTTGCGTAATTCTTCAAGATTCGACGCCTCTATTTCTTGACCTTAATGCCTTTCTCTTCATTATGAATATGACGTGGCATCAAATGTACATGGTTTGATGACCAACGTCTCTCTCCCACGGTGTTTTTCTCTCAAATTTCCACGGGTATGAGCGACAAAATTACATGCCTTTGGAAACCATTCCAGTATCTTTCTCAAAATTGCCACACAATTGGGCACAAAAATTTACATGTTTTTGGCAACTCTACTCCCACGGTATTTTTCTCTATTTGCCACACAGTTGGATACCAACGGTTCTTGACCTCGGTGTCTTCCTAAATTGCCACACGTTGGGCTACAAAAACTACATGCACCGCTCCCGCGTCCAGGTGGGGATACACGAGTTCCAGACTAGCTCTTAATAACGATTCCATCTACCAAATATTGCTGGGTTGTGAGTTCCGCGTGAGAAAGTACACCGATGGCCTCTGATAAATCCCAACCTACGTAGAAGGACGTCTCCAACACGCTATCAGTCGGATACCATACTTGCATGTTGCCGAAATTTATCGTCAAATTCAGGTTATTACGGCTTGTCAAGAAATTCGTACATGTCATCATCAAAATCGCAATCAGAAATAGTCATTATAGGCTTATATCTAGCTCTTATTCTAAGTAGGCATTAAAAGAATTTTAATATTTTCACTACTCAGCTTTTATTAATAAATCAGTCTAAGCATGATTTGAAAATCACGTAGAGTATCTTGAGAAATTATTTTATACAATGTGGCTGGTTTCATACGCAATCAGCATTTCTAAGCGTCGTAGTTATGTTGCATTGAAAGAAAATAGGTTTGGAAAACCTTTAACAAATAAATGAAATCAGGCCTCATTCATTGATACGCTAATCCTGGCCTGTCTAAGAATTGTATCGTAATTAAGTAGTATCCATGAAAATTAAATGAAAAGGAAAAATTAAATTATATATAATCAAGTAAAATTATTCAATATAGTTGTAATAATCAGATGCATCCAATTGGTTTAAGTAAAACAAACTATACTCCCTACTATATACAATATTTCAACTTGGGGTTTCAATTGAAAATGTGAAAACGCAATGACGGTGGCCAATAATTAATCAATTAATTAATTAATTAAGATCTGGAATCTTTCCGTATTGAGGTGGATTGCTCCTCAAAAATTACCAAAAAAATTCAATCATTTGAACCTAAATTCACATGTGACTTGAGAAATGCATATCACTTGGCTTAAAACTTCACATCAATGTCCGTGCACAGTAGAAAAATCGTGTGAAAAAATAATGTTTGTTCTTAAGGATTTTCATTAGTTGAGGTTTCAAGTTTTCATAATGTTTCATATTTCATATTAACTGACCTCCATATAAGCAAATCTAAGTCCACTTTAAGTCGTAAGTAATCTCAAATTAAGTCCATCATAAGGCTTATGTGTCTAAAATCATTCAATTATTATTTTAATCCATGGTTGAAAATCAATTAAAGTGCGTATATGGCTTAATATAGCATTACCAAGTGTATTTAACTAACCTTCTAACGAATAATATCATAGGTGGAAAAATTGACACATTAGAAGACTCTATCTTCATCTAAAATCCACATATGAAAGACTAAGTTACCAGTGATGTGTCAAACTGCTCCCATAAAACCATAAGTTAAGTTGCCGTATGTGAGAATACATGAAAACGATCGTAGATATGTCAGTGAAGGCCTAAATATTGACGTAATTGGCCTCTCGGCTCTTCTGATGATCCTACATACTCAATTAATCCTATACTGATGGCATTGAGATCGTATCCTAATCTGTATTATATATATTAGGGAATAAAAATAGCAATTGAAAACAATACGTTTCAACATATACCTTAGCATGTGCAATTTACACATACTACCATCTCTCGAAGAATACTATGACCAACTTCCTAAATAACAATAACTATCACCATCATAATCTACTATCAACTCATATGATTATTTCATTCACCATTTATCACTTCAATTATCGCGTAGCATTCATATTAGTGCGTCTCAAGGCACTCGTTTCATCAAATACGCAGCATATGTGCCATAACCTACACATATAAAACCATTATCATTACTGTCATAGTATCAAAGAACGGCACATCATAACATTAAACTGTGCAACTATATTTTGTCTTAAACATTCCCTAAATACGATCTTTACGCTTGTTATTTTGGTTAAACCACGAACCTGCTACGCAGGCGTAGCAGGGGGAGAGGTGATACTCCCACGTGGCGCGTCCCAGGTGGCGGATAGGGGGGTCCTACCCGGCTTGCCGGCGGACTTGAGGGAAATAAAATACCTCTCGCGGACCAAACACACACCCCCTGTGGGTGGGGGAGGCTGACGAATAATACACCCACGGTATCCCCTGCCTGTCGTGCGAGGCGACTAAAAGGGGCGACCAAGGGATGAATGAATTAGAACCATGAAACTACTCTTGATTCGTACCATCATGCGGGGAACACCATGGGTTGCATGTACTTGCGAGTAGTATCACTAACATGGTACGAAATATGTTTGTGATTTGTTGCAGTAAAAAGCCTGGCCTGGTGGATTCCAGTACCCATGCGTTGTACCCATGTGGGCAACACCGCGGGTCTGGGCGTAGCCTGTGAGTTGTACCACTATATGAGCGACACCGTGGGTCTGCGTTGCCTGTGATTAGTACTCGCTATGTGCGGAACACCACGGGGCCCTTGGGACCGGCACCCGTGACTAGTACCCTAGGTGAGGAAACTCATCGGTTTGCGTTGGCTGTAGGTGGCGCCATTGTGTGCGAAACACCATAGGTCTGCGTTACCTGTACGAAGTACAGTACTTGTGAGTAGTACCATCTTTTGTGGAACACCGTGAGTCTTCGCTACTTCTGATTAATACCCCAACATGACACATACCATGGTTCTATTTTACTCGCGACATGTACCATTCTGTGGGGCCTTAGACGTGGATTTTGCACCCCCTTTAGACACCAAGCATCATTGTGCTTTATAAGTGGTTCCTTGGTCGGTAATAATATTATTTTCGATCTGTATTGAGTCGGATCCACTGGTTTTTGTTTGTTTGTTTTGTGTTTTGTTGAGTTCCTGTCCATCCATTCATTCTTCATGCCATATTTTATTTTTATTTTGGTCAGTGGATGCCTTTGTCATTTTTGTTCTTTCATTTCGTACCATTAGGGGCCGATGACCTTCGATGTTAGGCCCCTTAAAACAACAAGCATCATCATCATCATCATTTTGGTTAAAGCCATCACGCATGTATATTAACTCCGCTTAATACTCTAACACTTCACTGACAAGGATTAAAAAAAAAATATTAATCATTTCTCTAACACCATATTGACAAACTTGCGAACGACATTCACTGGTATTTACACCTATGTATGGGATTAACGGTAACTTCAGATGAATACCTACTTCCTTGTAACTACACTTGTTTATTAACTACGCACACAAAATGTCATAACGCACATCACATATTAACCAAAAGAATAAAGGTTTCTACTTACGACACGACTCATAGGGGACTTAACTTTGCTTATTGGGTAGTGATTTCCATCTCGCTGTTGTTCGTCAGGAATGGTAGGCCTCGCTCCATGGTTCGGCTTAGGTAATCGGGTCCATCTCGTCCTCTCAGCTGATTACCGCCCTCCTGGGTCATCAATCTCGTGAAGCGCCACCATAGCCGGAGTAGTCTCTGCCTCAGCTTCTTAGAACATCATAGTGGTCTTCACTACGTCAGGGACAGAATAACATAAGGCATTAGTTGATTTATACATATCGTAATCTGTTTCGTAGTGCTAATGAGAAAAGAATATATGTATTCTAGTCCGTCTAATTTGCTTATAACAGCTCTAAATGTCCTCTTATTTTCAGCTGCCTTGCTCGCCGAACAAATGTAAATTTTATGTGCTTTTGGAATTGCACTTAATATCCCGTTGAATTCTGCTTTCTTCACGTTGTGCAGTATCGGGCAAATATAATGTTCCGAGCCCAACCGTGACGTAGTACAGAACCAACTTGACGTTTTCTTACAGCTGGTCTATAATTTCACGTATATGTGTCAACCTACAGCTGACGTTAAGCGGGCTGTCGCAGATTTAATCTCTTCTTCGATAATTGATTAAAGAATCCGATAAGTAACTGGTTTCTTTACACGACTCCGTCCTTTCTTCGATGCAGTGCTGGATTGAGATTTTTTTCTAATGGAAGTCTTTTTTCAATAATCGGTTTTAAATAATCCGCTCTCGTCATTCTTTCGCACCGCCTTCTAAGAGTGGTTCTTTCCGTGATTGCCGGTTGAAATTATTATCTTTTCCGTTCGTACCGCTGTTAATTGCTTTTATATTGATACATTAATAGCTGGAACGCCATTTTTGTTCCTGATACTGCAACTATAGAACGGTGAAATGGCACAACCTTAATTAAGTTCACTGCCCCTTCCTTTCCGCTCCTAGTCCATTGCTATCCCATCGTCGCCATAAGACCTGTCTGTGTCGATGCAATGCAAACCAAATACTAAAATAAATTTTGGTTCCGTAGCTACCACACCGACGTCATCCTTCTTGCTGAATTGTTGACGCAGATGTGACTAATATACTTTCTTATCAACAGCTCTGTATTTTCCAATAATGTACAATATCCAACGTGGAGACTTTCCAGTTTCCATTCTTTCCTATATAGCTAAATTAATAAACTCAAACATAAACCGAACAAGTGGCTGTGTGCTTTGAGTCACGTAGGTTTCAACTTGCATTCGGGAGATAGTGAGTACGAAACCCACTGTCGGCATCCCTGAAGATCGTTTTCCATAGTTACCTAATTTTACACCATACAAAAGCAAATTGTAAAAATACTAATAATAAATATAATGCGTTATATTAAGTATGACGTATGGCCTCTGGACAGGTCTGGTGCAGGTCTTTTTCTAGTGGACGGCTTATGAGGCGACCTGCATGTCTGTGAATATGATGGCCCTACCTAGGATGATTACTAATGTTGAATATGCCACACACACCCAGCCCCCGAGCCATTGGAATTAACCAATTAGGGTTAATATTCCCTACCCGGCCGGGAATCGAACCCGGACCCTCTGAACCGAAGGCCAGTACGCCGACCAGTCAGCGAACGAGTCGGATATTAAGTACAGTGAGGGGCTGTGATATATGTGGGCCTACTATCACAACTTTTGCTACACTAAAATGTTATATTTTGAATATTTTTAGTGCCATAAAATCGGTATCAATTTGCCAGTGAACATCGGTTGTCTGGAAAGTCTGTTGACAAATTCTCGATAAATGAAATGCATATCGTGGCATGGATACATTTTTCTCGAAATCGGTTACAATATAAAAACAAATATTACGGTAAATCTTATAGCCAAGGACAGAAGTAATTACGAATCCATGTTTCTATACTAGGTTATTTATTAGCAGGCTCTGAAGAGATGTTTTAAACGGAGTTCGTGATTCTCTAATTGTTATTCTGGATTCCATGCCAGTGAATATA
Organism: Anabrus simplex; assembly: GCF_040414725.1. Classification (NCBI taxonomy): domain Eukaryota; kingdom Metazoa; phylum Arthropoda; class Insecta; order Orthoptera; family Tettigoniidae; genus Anabrus; species Anabrus simplex. Next base: position 267,021,806 of record NC_090268.1, read on the forward strand.
GCACATATTGAAGGGAAAATCGGCTAGTGCTGGATCAACGATTGAAATAATAGTGAACCTGAGGTGGTGGTGGTGGTGGTGATTATTGTTTTAAGAGGAAGTACAACTAGGCAACCATCCTCTATATAACACTAATCAGAGGAAAAAATGGAAGGGATCCGACACTTCGAAAAATGAAGATATCGGTCAAAGAAAGACAAGGGCCACGAAGGGCGTGAAAATGAAGGACTCCCTAGCCCTCGCAAACCTAATAGCGTCGGGGTCGGAAAGGAACAAGAGTTGACCAAGTGAGGTCAGATAGGATAGATGAAAGTGAGGAGCCTGGCACAAGTAAGTGGAAGCAATGCCAGGACTCAGCTGAGGGCCGCGTGGTCGCCAATCCACGCTCCAAATTCCAGAGCCCCTGGGCCCCTTTTAGTCGCCTCTTACGACAGGCAGAGGATACCGTGGGTGTTATTCTACCGCCCCCACGCACAGGGGGGTGAACCTGAGGAACACAGTGTATCGGTACTAAGCTTAGTTGTAGGATTTCACCAGTGACTTATATCCCTTTAATGACGAGATGATTGCCAAGGAAAGGTGCCATCATAACAGCAGTCAACGTTCAGTTGAAGCGTGTCAGTTCACAACGCCGTTCTCATTGCGGAGTCGGATCGCGGCTGCTTCGAAGCACGGAGCCTGCTTGTCACTGATATTGTCTGCACTACACATATACTTCAAAATGGTTTCACAGTCGGATAATGTAATATTTTTATCACTGTCATTAATTAAGTCAAATTCTTCACCTCTTGCCAGATTCCAACTTTCGTGGGCCTAAATATAGCTGTCAACTTACATTCGGTAGATAGTGGATTCGAGCCCCACATTCAACATGACTGACTAAATTTCGTCACATGTTTTTGTTAGTGGAGGTAGGAAGCACCGTCTTGCCGTGCATACCACTTCTCGTTTATTTTTGTCAGAAAAATGTAATATTTCTACACATGCAAATTGTCTTCATTGAGTGCTTGGTGTATAGACTAATTTTAGCAAGCAGTTCATATAAATCACTCTCTGCTTTGCGTTTGCAGGGGCACGGACTTCCTCCATATTGAACTTTTTTTCACCACTTTCATGATAGTGTATCCCCTCTTGCGTTTCTGATGTCAAATGATTCGTAACTATTTTAGCACCACAGAATTTGATTTGATTGTGACTAAGGCCTAACGGGTATTGCCAACCTACGCACTTACTATCTGGACAGGAAATACAGGTTCTTCAAGAAATAAAATTATCGTATAAAAATAGATCCTCGATTCATGCATCATTATTACTCGTCGAAAAACGACTTACTTTGGCGCAAATGCGCGCGCCACACACATGACGGCTACAACCCGGGTATTCAGTGGAATGGTCTTGTTTCTCTCCTGTATAGTCATTAAGTACAGTCACTATATATTTACTGGTATTTCCCAGGTTTTACATAGTTCCTATGTCTTGATATCTTTTCACTCTTGGGGCTCATAGTCAAATTAATTTCCGTCTTTCAACAACAATCACTATCATATCACCTTTCTTAAAATGAATTTTTACTAACTTGTTTGCACTCTTAAACTACGGCCTGACGAAATGCATTTATTTTCATGTCTTGTGCGCTTTCTCTAAATGGTTACATTGCAACTATGATCTGTTTTGACTGTCGTCATGATTAAATAGTAATCTGTAAAGTCTTTAGCCTGAAGGCTGGTTGGATCCTCAAATATGAACACCAAAGTTATGCTGTTGTAGAGAAACCGAAAAAAAAAATGACGGTGGACCATAAAGAGGCGTACACGTCATGATGAGCAGTGATACAGTTCACCACTGCTTTCTTACTGTACCAGAAAGCACTATTGTAGCACGCCCCACCCTATGAGTAGCACCTTTCAAAACACTCACGTACATTAGTTGTGCTTTGAACACCGTTAGTCAGTCCACCTGTACTTTAGCAGCTTCCATAGCACAACAGCCATAAATGAGACTGATACTTAGGTAGAAGCTCCATTTTACCGGGCGAGTTGGCCGTGCGCGTAGAGGCGCGTGGCTGTGGGCTTGCATCCGGGAGATAGTAGGTTCGAATCCCACTATCGGCAGCCCTGAAGATGGTTTTCCGTGGTTTCCCATTTTCACACCAGGCAAATGCTGGGGCTGTACCTTAATTAAGGCCACGGCCGCTTCCTTCCAACTCCTAGGCCTTTCCTATCCCATCGTCGCCATAAGACCTATCTGTGTCGGTGCGACGTAAAGCCCCTAGCAGAGAGAGAAGCTCCATTTTGGTCTGACTTGAGCCAAGAGCTGTCCGTGACTATTTTTTGATAGATAATGTACATTTTTTTCCGTCTCTTGCCTCAAGTCAGACCAAAATGTAGCTTCCACAGACCAAGAAACAGTAACAGGCGGGTAAATAGTAGTGTTAAATAAATAAATCTTCTAATACATAAAATATTCGTATCAACTGGACTAAAAAACTACTGGATCGATTTCACTGAAAATTTCACATTTTGTTTTTATTACTTCTGAGAGGGTTTAGGAAGTGGTTTGAATGAAATCCGACATGTAGTTTTTTAGGATGAGTAATTTTATATAATTTAATTGGAAAGCCACTCTAAGACTGGATCGACTTAATGGACAGACTGTCGCTAGGCGACAGCGAATTACTCCGTATCATGATAATCCGGTAAGAAATGCTGTACTGTATGTAGGAGGATGGGAACGGGCCGGCATGTTTCAAGAAATACCTTTCCACATCTCCTAAACTACTAGAGAAATTTCAACCAAACTTGGTCCACTTGTGACTTACTATCTTACTGGGGGGGGGGGGGGTAAGGCATCCCTAGGGGTGGGAGTGGGGAGGGGTTACATGTAAAAATAATCGGCTACGACCAGTATTAATGTCCAATCCATAGTTTTCTGGGTTGCTGAGATGTATAGCGACACCCCGGATGCCATTTAAGTCTATTTGTGATTTGCATAAGGGTAGAGAAGAGGTAAAAATGTATGTCCAAAATGGCAGAGTTTATGTATGTATGTGTGTGTTTCAGCATAGCTCTAAATCAAACTTAGTACACAAATGATTCAATATCTGAAGAAAAATACTGTAGGGGGATGGTCAGGGTTGAAATATAAACATAATAGAAAACTCCCAATATTAGTCCACAGTTTCTGGGGTCGCTAAGATGAATAGTGACTCTGGATGTCGTTTCAGTCAATGTTTATCCACCGTCGTCATGGGGGCTGAGAAGGGGCGAACAAGAATATGACCAAAATCACCGACATTTGTGTTGAATCCACAGTTGTGTGGGTCCCTAGCTTCATTGGTGACAGTTGGAGTTGTGTACGTCATATCTATTGCGCGAGGAGTAAATACATAGAGTTATAACTTACTTTTATTATTTGTTTGAAAGGATCGGCTACTTCCCTGACGATCTGGGCTGCCACAAGGAAGTAATTCAACGTGAACTTGTTATCTCAAACTAAAACTTAAAATTATGCACATAACAATAACTCTAAATTTACAACAGAGTTCGTAAACTGTCAGCCAACGTCACAATAAAGAAATCTGCAAATCAAAATCATTTCAAACAGTTAATACAAATCTTAAAATTAAACATTCAAAGAAAGTGCCCAAGCAGAACCGGGCACTAGAGCTAGTAAATAAATAAATAAATAAATAAATAAATAAATAAATAAATAAATAAATACAGGTGAATAAGTATATTTTACAAGTTGCTTTTCGACACGCCGACACATAGGTATTATTGCGACGATGGAACAGGAAAGGTCTAGGAGTGGGAAGGAAGCAGCCGAGGCTTTAATTAAGATACAGTCCCAGCATTTGTCGGGTGTGAAAATGGGAAACCACGGAAAACCATCTTTTGGGCTGCCGATAGTAGGGTTCGAACCCACTATCTCCCGAATACTGGAAGGAAACATTTTGATATGAAGGCCAAAGGCAGGCGTTTACACATGCTTCCCCCAGTGCACCGTCACTGCATTGTCCTACTTAAGAGGCTTGCAGTGGTGTCCCAATGGTGCATTAGCCGCCAGCGTCTTGGTAAATTGTAGCAATCCAATTGATGAGCTCACTGCTACAGTCGGGCGAAACGCTGGTAATTTCACGATTATAAAGCCTAAAGACTTAAAGAGCTTAAATGTTTTTAACAATAATATACTTTTTACATAAACGCTCAGTGGCATTTTGCTGGGAAGAAGGGACGTTTACTGGTAAGTTACAACTAAACGTACACCTTTTTTCTGAACATGCTCTGTTTTCCGCTTGTCTGATTTTAGAAAATTCGGTGCTAAAGTAAACGAAGAAATATTTCATTCATAGAGAACTGTAGTTACAATGTGTTACACTTCCTATGCTTGTGTGTTCGATAAGCCAGGAAGCGGGGTATGCTGACCAGAAAGACCCTTCTCCGATGTTTACATTATCATTGGCATGGTGTAATGCGGTTCTATGATGGAGAGGGAATACCTCTTGTTGAAAAGAACATTTAGTCAACTTATGTCTATTCTTTTGCCTTTCCACATCTCCGCGCCTGTTGTCCCGTGCTCTTCCAAGTGCGAACGCTTCGACGGGGGTTTATTTATTTGTTGGTTCAACAGTGTGGGGCTGTAGCCGAACCACTCGAGCAGATCTCTTTCACAGGAAATGTTTTACGGCGCTTACAAGATGGCAGATTTATTGGCACACACGAATAGGAAATAGGGCTGAACCATCTCTTATAGTATGAAAAGTTCATATTGACCTTTAGTTAAAGGTTAAAGGAGAGTCATATTGATTCTTAGGTCTCTTTATATCTTGCGAACGATGAGATAGTTCAGTTGCCATTGGCTCGTTCGCTGTAACTGTGAAGTAGTTTTTGAAAGGGGTTGTTGGACACTTGGCATATTTTTGATTTACTGTCAATTGTGAAGCAGACTTAGTATTGCTTTGTAAACATTCGGGGAAAGAAGGACGTAAACATGAAGGACTCCCTAGGTCTCGACACCTAATACCATCAAGGTCGGAGAAGAACAAAAGTTGACCAAGGGAGGTCGAGTGGGATAGATGAAAGTTAGGAGCTTGGCACAAGTAAGTGGAAGCAATGCTAGACTCGGCTAAGCGAACCGTGGTCAGCAACCCAAGTTGGGAGCCATGGTTCCCCTTTTAGTCACCTCTTACGACAGGCAGGTGATATCGTTGTGGTATTCTACGCACAGGGAGTGGATGAACCAAAGTTTCCTCGAAATATTTATTTAATCCTTCAGTGAGCATTTATGATCTGTCATGGAATAGTAGGCCTATTTCTTTGTAGATATACATTTTGACTCAGGAAGTTGAATGGTGCACATCGTAGAGAATCATACGATAGTAAACAGCTAGATGAGTGAAGTGGGGTGCAGTCATAACCCAGTACATTTTTCTTCTTAGATATTTTGTCCATCTTCCCTAATATCATCAAAAGCATGTCTTGTTGTTTCAGGGCAAAATAAAATGGCCTATGGCTTTTAGTGCCGGGAGAGTCCGAGGACATGTTCGGTTCGCCAGGTGCAGCTCTTTCGATTTGACACCCGTTGGCGACCTGCGCGTCATGATGAGGATGAAATGGTGATGAAGACGAAACCTGCAACCGCCCCCGTGTCAGAGAAATTAACCGATGGTGGTTAAAATTCCCGACCCTGCCGGGAATCTAACCCGGGACCCCTGTGACCACAGGCCAGCACGCTAACCATTTATCCACGGAGTCGGACAGTTTTCAGGGCATTGAGCTTGGAGCAACTTCTCACCCAATCTTACTCAAAGTGCTACTTTTTCTGCCATAGAATTTCAAAAGTTTATTGAACCTCAACGAATATTTCTGGAGTTTTCACTTAAACTTTCCAAGTTAATGGTGATCCGTTTAACAATGATGTCATGGCATATTTATGTATTTGAACCAGACAATGAAGGCATATGGTCATCAAGACAATGTATGTGACACTGAAATAAGTGGATCATTCGCACAAGAAGTTGAAGACGGTGTTATCAACGACGAGGATGATGAAGTGATAAGTGATTAAATAGAATTGATCACCAATTTAGCTCATTCAGGGGAGGAACTTCTGCCCAGAGATAATAATTCTAGTGGTGGTGTTGGGGCAAGTGCACTGACGACCTAAGAAGTAAGCCTAGATCATTTACCACACGAAGAACCCTCTGCTTGCAAAAAGTACTTGTACCCAGTAAAAATATAAATAAATTTGAGAGGTAAATCCATGGTTGAATGGTTAACGTGCTGGCTTTTAGTCACAGGAGTCCCGGGTTCGATTCCATAATTGTCTAAATTCGCTGGCACGGGGGCTGGGTGTATGTGTTGTCTTCATCGTCATTTCATCCTCCTCACGACGTGCAGGTCGCCTAAGGGTGTCAAATGAAAAGACCTGCACCGGGCGAGCTGAGCATGCTCTCGGACACTCCTAGTGCTAAATGCCATACGCCATTCCATTTTTCTCATTGAGAGGTAAAGTTGATATATATGTTCTATGAGGCCATCCTGAAAACTAGGTTGCACTCAGCAATGTAAATCGTCCCTGGATATTCCGGTTGTGTCTCAATGGCTACATCAACCTTCGTCCCAAACCCAGTATCAGCAGGTCGACCGTCAGCGAAACAACAAGACATGCTTTTGATGATATTAGGAGATCAGTTGATATTCTACGGATATATAAATGGCTCCTAATCGAAATTATCTCAAGAAGTATCAAGACAGCACTTGCAGCGCATATTAAGAAGGAAGTTCCAGTCAGCGCTCCTACTCACCGGCCCTCTGGATCTCACTGTCAGGATTGATGACCCACCTGCTCAAGGAGTAAAAACCAACGTATTCTGTGGTTTTCGTAGGAGAATAATATGTCGAGAACATAAAGTGACCACCTACAATAACTGCATTGGCTATAAAGTGTGAAAAAAGTGTTCTTTAACATAGCAATGTTATAAAACACTTCTTTTGTAACTGCCGTTCATTGTGGTTATATCTTGGCTAGAATTCTTGAATATTTTATTTGCATTTAATTGCTACTTAAATGCGACAAAGAGACTTTAACGGTATTTGAACTTAGTATTCTAAGACAAGAAAAAGATCTGGAAAAAATATATAGAAGATTTATTTCGTGACACTAGATGTACTTTTACACAAAATACAAATGAAATAAGCGGCACAGATATATTAGAAGAAGTTCAAACAGTCATCAATCAGATGAAGGACGGAAAGGCAGTGGGACCAGATAAAGTAGAAGCAGAGTTCTTAAAACTGATGGATGAACATCATGTAAAATGGCTGACCAAAATTTTCAACCGAATTTATGTATCCGGGAATATTCCATCGGAATGGCTCAAATCAGAATTCATCACCTTGCCAAAAAAGCAAAACGCAAACCAATGTGGAGATTACCGCACAATAAGCTTGATGAGTCATCTCTTGAAAGTGTTCTTGAGAGTGATACACAGAAGAATATACAGACTGTGTGAAGATCAGATAGCCCCTAATCAATTTGGGTTTATTAAAGCAGTAGGTACGAGAGAAGCCTTGTTCAGTGTGCAGGTCCTCTTTCAGAGATGTAGAGATGTAAATAAGAATGTATTTGCTTGTTTAATAGACTACCAGAAAGCCTTTGACTGTGTAAAACATGAAAAATTGATGGATATTTTGAGAAATATTGGAATGGAGGAAAGAGATCAAGACGCTGTACTGGAATCAAACAGCGGTGTTGCGTGTTGAAGGAGAACACACCGAAGCAGTCAAAATCCTGAGAGGAGTGAGGCAAGGATGTATCTTGTCACCTATACTATTTAATTTGTATTCAGAATACATATTTAGAGAAGCTTTGGAAGATATAGAAGAAGGAAGTTTGATAAATGGAGTGAGATTAAACAACATCCGGTATGCTGATGATACATTTGTATTTGCTGATACTATCCAAGCGCTACAATCACTAATGGATAGAATTGTAAGAGTCAGCAGCCAATACGGGCTTGAAATAAACACCGCAAAGACAAAACTCATGGTTATAAGTAAGGAAAATATTTCCGGAATAAACTTGGTTATAAATCAAAAGAGTATAGAAAGGGTAAAACAATATACATACCTTGAACCATAATAAATGAAGACTGGGATTGCTCACAAGAAGTCAAGGTGCGCATTGGAAAAGCAAGAAGTGTGTTCCAGAAAATGAGTAATGTGTTTAAAAGCCACAATCTAACTTTAGGGACTAAAATCAGACTTCTGCACTGTTATGTATTTTCTGTTCTTTTATATGGTGTAGAGACATGGACCTTAAATAAAAACACAGAGAAGAAGCTCGAGGCCTTTGAAACATGGCTTTATAGGCGGATCCTGAGAATATCCTGGACCCAGAGAATTACAAACGTGGAAGTAATGAGAAGGATGAACACAACACCTCAGTTGATCAAGATAGTGAAATGCCGAAAGCTGCAGTATCTGGGACATATAATGCGCAACACAGATAGATACAACCTACTCCAAAAAATACTCCAGGGGAAAATCAACAGCAAAAGAGGTCCTGGAAGAAGAAGAATATCTTGGCTTGACAATCTTAGAGGCTGGTGCAATATGTCATCAGTTGAACTGTTCCGCGCTGCCACAAACAAGACGAAAATGGCCATCATGATCGCCAACATCCGAAACGGATAGGCACCGAAAGAAGAAGAAGATTCTAAATCTTCAGTGTGTGGGGTTACTCATTGTGCCATAATAATAGCATCCAGGGAATATTCAAGTTTCATGCAAAATCGTTAGTGCCCACGGCAACATTAATTGAAGTGTGTCCTACTTTATTCTCTAATCCTTTGCGCGTAATAGTGTCATAGACCTGGAATAAAATCCAGATATCAAAGAAACTGAAAGAGAGAGAACTTCATGTTATAATCATCACTTTGCCAAATCTGTAGTTAGAGGTTAAGGCGTAGGAGGTCACTGATGAGGGTGTTGTGAAAAATAATACATAACAAGAAATTTAAACAGACTGATTGGTTCATTGACTGTAAATTTGAAGACTTCCAAGATTTGTCAGTCGCCAAGAAGATTTTAAAATGTCGCGATCCTGCAAAAAAAATCCTGCCTTTCGAGCATCATGAAATAGTTGTATTCCAGCAATAAATTTTGAAGAGTTATTATCATAATTCTAGAATCAAACTCAATAGCTAAATGGCCAGTGTCACAGCCTTAAATCCAGAGGGTCCTCGGTTCCCCTCCTGGCCGGGTCGAGGATTTTAACAGCCTCTGGTTAATTTCTCTCTATCGGCAGCAGGGTGCTCGCATTTGCCTCTATGCACATCTCTTCAGAGACAAGCAACACACGGAACTGCCAACCATCCGAGAGACACACAATAATGAAACAGACGTCTCCTGACAGGGGTAGTGTCAGGAAGAGCATACGGCCGGAAAGAAATGCAAGTCTGCATGTACGACACAGTTAACATCTGTGATCCCACTAAGGTGTGAGATAAAGTGGCAGAAGAAGATCATAAACATTCTATATTTTCCTTTTTTTTTTCAGTCTGCTTTACGTCGCACCGACACAGATAGGTCTTATGGCGACGTTGGGAGAGGAAAAGGCTAGGAGTGGGAAGGAAGCGGCCATGGACTTAATTAAGGTACAGCCCCAGCATTTGCCTGGTGTGAAAATGGGAAAAAACAACAAAAACATCTTCAGGGCTGCCGACAGTGGGGCGCGAGCCCACCATCTCTCGGATGCAAGCTTACAGCTGCGCACCCCTAACCGCACGGCCAACTCGCCCGGTATAAACATTCTAGAAGACATGGATATAAGGCAAGAAAAGACAACAAAGAGTAAAGAATAAGGACGGAAGGAAGGAATGAAAGAAAGGAGGAGGAACTGATCAGAATTTCAGGAAGTAGAAATTCTTTCACAAGTCAAAAGCAAATGGCGGAAGTCGTAAATTTTGTTAATGTCCATCGACATACAAAGTACGCCAGTTAACGGCAAGATCGTTAAAATATAATTCTAAGTAAAATACTTGAAATGTTATGAGTCCTATGAATCGAACTGCTAGGCATATGCTATCCGTTGCCAATGTTAAGAATCGATTCATTTCATGAACTGTGGGGGAACACAATGATCAAGGGCAAACACAGAATGTTTGATGGTGGTGTATGGGTAATAAAACAGGAAGTAATAGCTGTCAATAATTTACGGTACGATACAAATCTACATGAGAGTTGGAGAAATACGATCACCCTCATAGTGAAATCGCTGAGAACTCTGGGTTCACCCCGGCCAAGCTTCTCCCCACCTTCCCATCCCTTTGCTACATCTATGGGCTCTCCCTACTTCGCTGACTTCACTAAGGAGTCAATAGCCCGTAAACTTGATAAATAAGGCCAGCGTAATCAAACAATGATATCCATACCTACACAAAGCACTGTTTTTATATGAGGTGTGAATGTTACACTCCACTGCTTTGGACCCATCCACGGTACAGAAGTGAGTAACATGACCGAACAGCCAGTGTTACTACGACATCCAAACATATAGGGGTATCAGTTCAATTTATTTAAACTAAAAACATTTCCTGGTTTAATAGCCAACCATGCTCTTCCCTTTAATAATGGATGCTGTTGACACTTTTTTGCTAGGCTGGCCTTTTGTTCACGGACTTTTTATTATTTTCTTCTCTACTTAAAATGTTCCCCTCTTGAGTGTCAGAATACCTGTATACATTCTTAAGCGACTAGAAGAATCTGGTTAACGTTGTACGCACTATGTCTTGACCGCTATAACTTTTTTATGAGGACACATAGCATAAATTTTCTGAGGAGACAACACGTAACAAAACAACTTTTCTTTTTAGAACTTCTACCAAGTGTGTAACATTTTAACCGTCACTTTGGGTTATGTCAGCAATAAACACGCATTTGAGGGAAAGTTAATGATTTGAAAGTAATGAATTATAATTTTTGATTTAATTGTAAGGATCTCTCCAGGAGGCTAGGATAACGTAGGATCATTCGGTCACATATGAATCCATTGAGAGAAGTGTGACACTTCATAGATATTTCGTGGGGCAAATTATACATCTGAAGAAAATACACCATAGGTGAGTCGGAAACATTTTACATATAATGTTTAAATTACAGTGTTAATTATATCATAAAATACCTGCTTAAACCAGAGCGGTAAGTTAAAGGTTAATCTATAATTTATAAGCGAGTGAAAATATAAGAAAACATTTACATGTCAGAAATTTAATAGAAGTATTAGTTAAAGTATTAGTTATTCATGCAGTTAGATGTTGTTATGATAACCGAAAATCGACTGTATACTTCTGCAAAGTTAATAATTTCTGTGTTGAAGAATAGTTTATGTCCTTTCTCCTTTCTTTTAGAATTTGTATTACGCCTCACCGACACAGTCCTTATGGCGACGATGGGATAGGAAAGGGCTAGGCGTGGGAAGGAAGCGGCCGTGGCCTTAATTAAGGTACATCCCCAGCATTTGCCTGGGGTGAAAATGGAAAACCATGGAAAACCATCTTCAGGACTGCCGACTGTGGGGTTCGGACCCAATATCTCCCGGATGGAAACTCACAGCTGCACGCCCTTAACCACACGGCCAACTCACCCGGTGTCCAGTTTTTTATAAAAGTTTTATCTGCCCAGGAAGGGGAGTAATTTATTGCTGGGATTTGTCATTGTGTCTGAAGGAAATAAAACATGCATGAAATAACTAATGAAGTCCTAAACATTATTTTCTTCAGGAGAGGGGGAAGAAACCCAGAAACTGAAAGAATCATACAATTTTCATATGGTTGGTAGGTCATTGCACTTTTGCTCCCAAATTTAAATTTTTAAAATGATTTACTTGAATAGTATTTGGATAGCGTTTGTTATTCCGTATGGACTCTGGTAGGGATGTAAGATATTTTTGGATCGAATTATTTCATTAGTAATAGTTCTAAATTCGGCGGACTTATATTGGCAAACAATATTATGTAACAGCAATTACTGGAGTTTCCCCCCCCCCCCATAAAATACAGGATGAGGAAATTGGGTATTTCAAAACGGCCATATATATATATACCCACACTTCAAGTAGAAAGAGAAATAAAAATATCCTCCGTGAGATTAAATATAAAATAATTCTGTTCGTTTTACACCTGTTTCAGTTGGACTTAACATATACTGAAAAGAGCAGTGGTTTCCTAAGTCTTCAGATAATAACTCTTTTGATTTCTTTCTCCATTTTCAGGGTAAGAATTTTGTGCGATCATAATAACATTTTTGATTCCTACTGAATTTCTCTTGTAGTTTTTAAGTGTCTATGAAACTTCGTTCATTTTCCTAGCAGTCTTCAGCGTTTGTTCAAATTTAATCGAAAAATGAATTCAAGATATTCGTAATTATTCATTTTATTAAAAAATGTGCAGGCCTACTATTTTGACACGCCTTTCAATGAACAATGCCATAATTACTGAAGTTAGGTGATTGAAGAATTAGTTTTTCCAATTCTGCATTCTGTTCGTTGTTCCTCTTCGAAACTCGTTCCGTTTTCTATCTCTAAAAATAGCTGAAATGTGGGTATCGTAAGTTACGGCAGATAATATTAAATGGTAATTTAATGGCTTTTTCTGTAAACGTTAATGTAGTTGGGGAAGTATTTTTACAGAGTCTTAATATGACGCTTTTCTATTTCAAATTTTTTGAAATTATTAAAAAATCCAAGTTCATTATTTGCGCACCTTTGTCCGATATGGGGTGGAATGTCCCATATACAATCACAAAAGTGGCCTGCACACTATAAGTCATTGTATGGGGACCAAACGGACGAGCTAAACAACGGTAGACTGAAACGACTTGTACACCCCGACGTCACCCAGTACCGAATAAAATGGTGACTGTGGAACCACATAGCGTACCATGATGTATGATTAGAGTGTCTGCCTTTTAACTTGAGGCCCATGTGTAGATTCTCGTCAAGGTCAGGAATTTTTACTTGAGCTAGGGGCTGGTTTGAGGTCCACTAAGCCTACTATGCCGACGGTGAGATTATGACCCTTGCTTAGAAAGCCATGGATATCAGTGTAGATAATGTTTCCGTGTATTTTTGTTGCACTCTGTATAAACAAAAAACACGCAACAAAATGGAAATGTCATGTAGATCGTATGAACCCAAGCAGATGTGCCAAATTGCGTGTTATTAACCACTCTGTCAAGAGCGACGTAGGAACCAAGGAAGAGCATATCATTGGGCTTTATATTTCTCAAGAAGAAGAATAAAAATAATAATAAAACTAATAATATGATTGTTAGGATAATGATGATTATGATGATGATGCTAAAAGTTGTTGGAGTGTATAACTGAATACATTTTTAAATAGTCCTCTGCTTGAAAATGGTATGGTACTGGCATCTTCGACCAGTCATACATTCTAAAAATACAGTATACTGTATTTGATTTAATTGGTAAGCGTTTTGCTCCATGCAATTTGAGTCTGAAAATATTCTCTCTCGTTTGGAGACATGAATGCTCTGTCGGAAGGGGAACCAGGTAGCAAGAAGATCCAAGGGTCCATAATAAGACGAGTGGTGGTCAAAAATGACTGAAGCACAGTGTGTGGTTAATGTAAACTAAGCCTCTTGGCTTGTTTCATACCTGTCCATATTCTGAGAATTGTTTCCATAAAGCAAGTGGTGAAGAAGCTGTCAGGATAATCCTCAGTTCCGTTATGGGAAAGTGAGGGAGCGGGGTGGCCGTTGACCCTGGCTCGGCTTGTGATAACAAGCGGCCCCAGTCCCGTTACACGCCTGTCCACACACATGAGGATCATAATGATGATACTACCGACAGAGCGAGAGGATTTAATGGCCCGATCGGCATTCCGACACTAAAGCAGGGCAGCCCAAGCTGGCTCGCTCTCAGCGGGCCGCTAAGATTTAACTTCAACATTTCATTATTAGGTTACCAGCGAGACCATTGAGGGCATGAAAACGAATTCCCTTTCTGACATTCCATCACAATAGAAACGTAATGTGAATACCAATGTCAAATTTTACTTTGCGCGGATCATTAAACAATCAAATCTCAGTATCTCGAAAAGTATTCCTTCTTGAACACTTTTCACTAGGTAGTGAGAGTGGATTTGTCCGGCTCCATGCCTAAATGGTTAGCGTGATGGCCTTTGGTCACAGGTGTTCCGGGTTCGATTCCAGGCAGGGTCGGGAATTTTAACCATAATTGGTTAATTAACTTGGCACGGGAACTGGGTGTATGTGTCGTCTTTATCATGATTTCATCCTCATCACGACGCAAAGGTTGCCTACGGACGTTAAATGGAAAGACCTGAACCTGGCGAGCCGAAGTCCTCGGACACCTCCCGGCAATAAAAGCCATACGCCATTTAATTTCATACGATATTTTCAACAATATTACTGAACAGGGTAGAAAGCAAATCTTGATAGTCATTTGGGTCAATATCAGAATGGATTTAGAAAGGGCAGATCTTGCTCGGAACAGATATTCAACCTGAATTCCATAACCAGAAAGAGATTAATGAACTCCAAAGACACAGTAATAATACTTATAGATTTAAAAAAAAGGCTTTTAGCTCTATTGATAAGAAAACTCTAGATAAAATAGGGGCTGCCTGTAAAGACGTGTGCCCTGAAGGACGTGCGTTCGAATCCCCGTCAGGAAGTCGTAAAATTTAAAAAACGAGATTACCACCTCCGGTGGTGCATATGACCCTGAGATTCACTCAGCCTACACCAAAATTGAGTACCAGATTGATTCCTGGAGGCAAGGCGGCCAAGCGTAGAGCTAACCACTCTACCCATCAAGTGCCGAGGTTACCAATAGTGGAACCCTTTACCTTACACACCTCCAAGGGCCTTCATGGCCTGTACGGAGATGACCTTGCTTTTTGGTAGATAAAATATTCCGAGAGTGCGGAGTTAAAAGCAAATTGGCAAACCTAATCCGTGAAATCCTCACAGACACCATATTAAAAGTAAAATTTATGGGTGAAATATCTAAACCATTCAGAATAAATACAGGTGTAATGCAAGGTGATGGTTTATCTCCACTCCTATTCTATTTCATCCTGGAGAAAATTTGGAATGGAAAAACTGCAAGAACACAAGCTATCATCAATAAAACTTGGTAGAAAGAACGGAGGTGTTTAAATAAACTGTCACGCATTTGAAGGCGATTTTGCCAAACTTTCAGAAAACCTTAAAAATGCAGCAATATAAGTCAGTCTCTTTGAAGAAATATCCAACAGAAGAGGTTTAGGAATTTCTGTAGAAAAAAACACAAATTTATGATAAATATTAAAAAAATGTTCCAAAATTCCTAATAAAAGAAATTAGTAGAATAAGGAAGTACCAAATTACAGTCCGGCTCCATGGCTAAATGATTAGCGTGCTGGCCTATGGTCACTGGGGTCCCGGGTTTGATTCCGGGCGGGATCGGGAATTTTAACCATCATTGGTTAATTTCGCTGGCACGGAGGCTGTGTGTGTGTGTGTGTGTCGTCTTCATCATCATTTCATCATCATGAAGCGCAGGTTGCCTACAGGTGTCAAATCAAAAAACCTGCGCCTGGCGAGCCGAACATATCCTCGGAGAATCTCGGCACTAAAAGCCATACGCAATTTCATCTCATACCGAATTACAAGCTGGACAAATTACACGGAAAATACTCGGTCCGCTAAGAACTGGAAATCAAGAAGTAATGATAAAATATACCGGAACGTACAAAGCATAACAGATAAATGCGGAAGAGGCGATTGATATTTTTTTGACATTTATACAGAAAGGATGAGAACAAGTTAAGCAAACAGATCTTCAAATATCTGTGGAACAAGAAGTCAACAAACAACCTGGGTTCATGAAGTCTAGAAAAATTTGGAATGAAACAACATAAGGGAAGAAGAAGCAACAGTGAGAGAGAGAGATTTTTCGAAAGAAAGTGTTAAATATGGAAGGATTCCAAGGTCGGGAGGGAAACGAAACGGGGCTCAAAATGGTCGGACCACGAACCTGCTACGGTGGCGTAGCAGGGGGAGAGGTGATACTCCCACGTGGCGCGTCCCAGGTGGCGGATAGGGGGGTCCTAACCGGCTTGCCGGCGGACTTGAGGGAAATAAAATACCTCTCGCGGACCAAACACACTACCCCCTGCGGGTGGGGGACACACATGCAGAATACACCCGCGGTATCCCCTGCCTGTCGTAAGAGGCGACAAAAAGGGGCGACCTTGGCGTGGACATGGATTGCGGTTTGGTATAATGTGATGGACCTCCTGTGGATGGGAGAGGCTGAATACATCCATAGGTAATCCCTGCCTGTCGTAGAAGGCGACTTAAAGGGTCATGTGGCCATGGTCCCCTCTTTATTTTTTTATTATTTTTCCGAGGGTCAGATGTAGACCATTCAAAATTTGATGTGCGTGCTGCCCGGCGATGGAGCTCCTATGTGTGCGACTACGCTCGAAAGCCCGTGCCAGCAACCACCCAGGACGCGGCGGGTGGGAGTATCATGTACCCGGGCAGTGGTATCCGCCTGACAACGCAGGTCCCCGCACAGCCGAATGCCAGAAGGACATATTATTATTAATTATTTTTATTTATTTTTCCTATTGTTAGTGCTCTGTACACGCTATGGGGTACATGCTATTGCGGGTGACTGGAGGAAGGGAGTCCTAGTGCTCATTGCCTCAGTCATCTCGTATTAGGCATCGTTCAACATCGGACCCCGGGCAATACCTGCTACGACCAGGTGGGTATTGCCTTGGCTGCTTGGTTCGGCTACAGAGACCCCTGATCGGAGTGGGTGGCATTCGGGGAGGATGCTATCGGGCATGGCTTCCAAACGAAGTCGGCTCTCCCAAGGTGGTCGCCCACCTAAGTCTTTAACTTTTGCTTCCCTGAGGGGTTCAACTCCCTGGGAACATGCGCAGCGTGAAGGAATGGGATCCAGCTTCCCTAGGTTTCTGGTCGCTACCAGAACCGATGGGCACGATTTTAAGCTGGTGAAGTCGATCCTGTTTAGTAGACACATCGAAGGCGTCTATGGCGAACTGGAGGAACTAAAGAAAATGCGCAACGGTAGTTTGCTTCTAAAAACTCGTACAGCACTGCAAGCTGATCAGTTGCTTAAGTGCGAGCACTTTGGCGAAATCCCCGTCAAAGTGGAGGAGCACAAGTCCTTGAACCTGGTTCGCGGAGTAATCTTTCACCGCGACCTTATTTTGAACACTGACGACGAGTTGATGGAAGACATGAAGAACCGTGGCGTGACACACGTCCGGCGCATTACGCGCAAGGTCAACGGTGAAGACGTTGCCACTGGTGCCTTCATTGTCTCTTTCAAGTTGTCAGTGTTACCAGAGAAAGTCAAGGTAACAACTTATCGTTGCGATGTGAGGCCGTACATCCCGCCTCCTATGCGATGCTATCAATGCCAGCGATTCGGACATATGGTCTCTCGCTGTTCGAATCAGGCTGTATGTGGTACATGTGGACGAGTAGCTCACGGCGCGGAGGAGTGCACAACTCCATACAAGTGCACTAACTGCTCCGGTTTTCATTCTCCTCGGGATCGGAACTGTCCGACATACCTGAGTGAGAAGAAGATCCAGGAGATCAAGACCCTGGATGGTCTTTCCTACCAGGAAGCGCGCCGTAAGTTTAATTCTACCAATATACCTGCCCGTACACTCGACTATGGCTTGATAGCTCAGAGTCTTCCAGGTTCGTCATTTACGACCAAGACACCTGTCCAGACCGCTGCGCCCAAGGCGACTGTTGCTGCTCCCAGCAACGTCGCAAATAGTCAAAGCTCGAAGGGGGGGACCACCCCACCTTCGACCAACCAGAAGTCTGTGCCGGCTGGGAACTGCCAGCCGGCACAGCAAGGGGGGAAGACTAAGTCTCCCCCCCCTAGGAGGTCGACGAAAGTCGTGCCCCAGCCGGCGGAGGCGGCTTCGTTGACCAGGGCTGGGAAACCATCTCCCAGCCCGTCTAAACTTGAAAAGAAAAAGGGGAAGAAGAGCGCCCGTCCTGAGCGCTCTCGGACTTCCCCTGCGAAGGAGAAGTCATGTCCTCCATCTGGGGGATATGAGTCTGCGCCGGGAGGCACTCCTGCTCCCAAACCTGCGCGCTCTCCTCGTAGGGGACCCCCTCGCGCCCGAAAAGCGTCAAAGTTCTGGGCGGCACCCCTGCCATCTTTTGATGACGGGATGGATGTCGCGCTGTCCTCTACATCTACGGATGTAGAACTAGATAGTGTTTAGGCTTACGAGCATTTTGTCGCTCATAACCTAACACTCCTTCTATAGTCCACACTATGGCACTGTTACAGTGGAATTGTAACGGTTATGACAGGCATCTTGCTGAGTTACGTCAGCTCATTAGTGAGTACGCAGCGAGTATAGTCTGTATGCAGGAGACCAATTTCCGACCTGGTCATCACACGGTCTTGAGGAATTTCAAACTATACTCGACAGAACGATACTATGCTCACCGGGCTTCCGGAGGCGTTGGCATTTTTGTACGTTCTGATAGCTACAGCGAAGAGGTTCCATTAAGAACCCCTCTTGAGGCTGTAGCTGTTCGCGTTCCGCTGCCTGTCATAACAACAGTGTGTAATGTTTATTTTCCACCAGGTCACGCTCTTAACATAACTGATGTCACTGATCTTATAGATCAGCTTCCACCTCCCTTCCTCTTATTCGGCGATTTTAACGCCCATCACCCCATCTGGGGCTCTGAGACGCCTTGCCCCAGGGGGAGAGAGCTGGAAACATTAGTAACAGAGCTGGATTTATGTATTTTGAACACGGGGGAACCAACTCACTTTAGTGTACGTTACGGCACATATTCTCGCATAGACGTAAGTCTATGCAGCCGAACGTTGGTTCCACTGTTTCGGTGGTATACACACGATGATCTCTGTGACAGTGACCATTTTCCCATCATTCTTACTTTGATGAACCAAAAATCCGTCGAGGCTCCCCCTCGATGGATTTTGAAACATGCTGATTGGCCAAAGTACACATCGTTAGCTGTCTTTAACGATGATATCAGGCAGACCGTCGGCGAGGAAATAACTTCTATAACCCGAGTTATTCTTGCTGCTGCTGCGGAGTCCATTCCGTTCTACTCGGGGACTCCTCGCCGAAAGCTCGTTCCTTGGTGGAACGAAGAAATAGCCTCAGCTATCAAAGAACGCCGTCGCGCTCACAAACGTTACCGTCGACAGCCTACTGCGGCCAACTTGATAACATTCAAGAAACTCCGCGCTAAGGCGCGAGTTCTTATTCGCCAAAGTAAGAAGGCTTCATGGGAGAGATATGTGTCGTCTATGACGTCACATACTCCATCATCTCAAGTGTGGACTAAGCTTCGACGTATTTCGGGTATCCATGGATCATCTTCTGTACCGGGAATTTCCATTGCAGGTAATATCGTCACTGAATCCCTCCTGATTGCTGACCATCTAGCCAGTCATTTCGCGGATGTATCCGGCTCCGGGAATTACCATCCTGATTTCCTCGCTGTGAAGCGTGAGGCAGAACGTCATCACCTTAGTTTTGCCTCTCAAGCTTCAGAGGACTACAACGTGCCCTTTACGGAGTGGGAACTCCGCAGCGCCCTAGCGCTTTGCAAGGACACGTCTCCTGGACCGGACAACATCCACAACCAGATGTTGAAGCACCTTAGTGATGAAAGTCTACTCTATCTCCTTCGTGTGTTCAACCGTATCTGGATGGAGGGTGCTTTTCCGTTCAGTGGCGAGAGGGCATAGTCATTCCTGTCCTCAAGCCTGACAAAGATCCTAAGTATGCAGGAAGTTACAGGCCGATTTGTCTTACCAACTGCCTGTGTAAGCTATTTGAGAGGATGGTAAATCGCAGACTCGTGTGGTGTCTGGAGAAACAAGGACTCTTGTCCGAGTACCAATGTGGATTTCGAGCCGTTCGATCCACCACAGACCACTTGGTACGCCTGGAGAGCTCTATCCAGGATGCGTTTCTCCGCAAACAGCACTTGGTAGCTGTCTTCTTTGACTTGGAGAAGGCCTACGACACCACCTGGCGATATGGCATCCTTTCAGTCCTGCATCAATGGAGATTCCGAGGTAACTTGCCGGTATTTATTGCGAATTTTTTGTCCCTCCGTCTATTCCGTGTCCGAGTAGGGAGGTCATATTCGCAATACCACGTTCAAGAAAATGGAGTCCCACAGGGATCGGTTCTTAGTGTCACTCTGTTCGCGATTGCCATAAACGGTATTGTCGCTGCTGCTGGTCCAGCCGTAATACCGTCCCTATATGTGGATGATTTTGCTCTGCACTATAGCTCGTGCAGTATGGCAGTCGCAGAGCGACAGTTACAGCAAGCTATTAGGAGGGTGGAGAAGTGGACCTTAGAACATGGCTTTCGGTTTTCTGCCGTAAAGACCTCCGTTGTCCACTTTTGTCGTCAACGTACACTTCACCCTCATCCTGAGCTTTATCTAGGTAATGTCGTTCTTCCAGTTGTTGACACCTACCGATTTCTTGGGCTCCTTTTTGACAGTAAATTATCGTGGGAGCCACACGTGCGGGAGCTAAAAGTGCAATGCACCAAGAGGCTTAACCTCTTGAAGTTTCTTAGCAGCACTAATTGGGGAGCTGACCGCGTGGTGCTCCTGCGATTCTATCGGGCACACATTTTATCTCGGTTAGACTACGGCAGTGCAGCATATGGCTCCGCAAGACCAAGCGTTCTTGCGAAGCTGAACAGTATCCACCACAGCGGGTTTAGGTTGGCGACGGGAGCTTTTCGTACTAGCCCCATCGCTAGCCTGCTCGCCGAGTCTGGTGTGCCGCCTTTACACCTGAGGCGCCAGCAACTACTACTTATGTATGCTGCAAATTTGCGACAGATGCCACTTCATCCGAGCTATCCCTGCGTATTCAGCAATGGCAACCGTTTGTTGTACGTTGCTCATCCTCGTGCGACGCGGCCGGTTGGGATACGCTTGGATAGCAGTTATGAATTGTTTGACGTACCTTCGATTCCTTGCCTTGTCAGACAACCAAGTGGGGTACCTCCGTGGGTTGTACGACGACCTGAAATCATCCTGGATTTGCACACTGGCCCGAAGGGAGACACGGACCCTTCGATTTATCGGAGGATCTATCTGTCCGTTCTTGGCCGCTATCCAGGTTCAGTCGTCGTTTACACGGATGGTTCAAGGACAGATACGAAGGTGGGCTGTGCGTTCGTTGTCGACAATGATCGGTTTCTTTTTGCTCTCCCGGACACCTGTAGTGTGTACACGGCAGAGCTCTATGCTATCTGTGAGCCTCTGCGGTACGCACTAGACAATGAGCGCCGACACTTTCTCGTGTGTACTGACTCCTTGAGTTCGCTTCAGGCTATTGATACCTGTTTCCCTCGACACCCTCTGGTGCAGCGGATCCAGGACCTGCTGGCCGGGTGTTCGGATGCCGGCACCAGAATTACGTTTGTGTGGCTCCCCAGCCACATGGGCATAGAGGGAAACGAGTTAGCAGATCAGGCTGCCAAGGAGGCAGTTACACTGCCCTCGTTGCCTTTCAAGGTTCCAGCAAGTGATATTCGCTCTCAGCTGAGACATCTGGTTATGTCTCATTGGGAGATGGAGTGGCAGGCCATCCCACTTCCCAATAAGCTGAGAGCGATAAAAGGAACAACGAAGGTATGGAGGACTTTCCTTCGGGCTTCGCGGAGGGAAGCCGTGGTATTATGTCGCCTTCGGATCGGCCACGGTATCTTGACGCACTCCCATCTACTGAAAGGAGAACCCCCTCCGGTGTGTACCTGCGGCGACCATCTTACCGTGGTACACATCCTTACGGAGTGCGTGGACCTGGTCGATCTGCGCCGTAGTCTTAACCTTCCGAGTACTATCTCCCTTATCTTGCGCGATGACGAGCAGTCAGCAGACCTCGTCATCCGCTTTATGAGGGATAGCGGTCTGTTTTATCGTGTGTAATGATGTCCTTTGTGCTTGTATCTTTGTGTCAATTACGCTCTTATCCTATTGACTTCATTTTAGTTTGTGTTGCGTATTTTAATGTGTTCTTTTAACGTCCAATGTAAAGTATGTATATATATCTGTACTAGCAGGCAATGCCTTATTCCATTATCTCCTGTAATTTTTTTCTTTTGTTCCAAAATAAGGCATTGCGAATTAGATCCACTGATTATTTTAATTTCATACTCATTTTTCATCGCATTTTTTTAAAACTCTAATCAGTGGCTACGTTTTAAATTTTAACTGTCATATGTCATTTCGTCCATCTCGTTCCATTAGGGGCCGATGACCTTCGATGTTAGGCCCCTTTAAACAACAAACATCATCATCATCATCAAAATGGTCGGAGGAGAGGAAACGGAGACATAGTGAGCCGATGGAGGAGTATTGAGGGAAGAAGAACGAACAACAAAGGATGCAGCATTGAAATTTTTACGTGGCCCCTAGAACACCCTAACAGAGAAATAATAATAATAATAATAATAATAATAATAATAATAATAATAATAATAATAATAATAATAATAATCATCTAAAGGCTTAAGACTTGTCGATGCAACCACTCTCTCATTTCACTGGCTGTTCGTTTCAGTTCCATGTAATTGTCACAATCTTCCTCTTCCTTTCTTTCCTAGCACTTTCCCTTCAAGAATATTAGTGATGAAATTGTTGTGTCTGATGACATGTCCGATAAATTTTAAATTCCTGTTTTCCATTTCCTTTAAGAATCTTCTCTCCTCCCAAACATCCCTTAAGACTTACATGTTGGCTTTTCTTTCAGTCCAGCTCGGTCTGGTAATTTTCCACCATATCTACATTTCAGCAGCTTCAAGTTGATTCCTTTCTAATTTATCCAGAATCCAACTCTCACCTCTATACTGTAGTGTACTCCACACAAACTACTTTGCAAAGGATTTTCTTACATCTACAACCTGTGACAAGAAAGTTCGGTGAATAGTCCTGTACTATCAACATAGATGAACAATGCACGACAGTGACCTTACTGTCCTTCGAAATAGTCCCCTCCCATAACTATGCACTGCTGAGATCGGCGATATATGTACTGGAAACTTTTCAAGAAGGCTTCCTTGGGGATGGTGTTCAAAAGCCTCGTCACGTTTCGTTGGATGTCCGGAATATCGTCAAATCTCTTTCCTTTCAAAGCGTAGTTAATGTCTTCACCTTCTCAATGTTTTCGTCGCTGACAGCTGTCTTCCGCTACGGAGGTAGTCAGAAACACTTTCCCGGCCAGCTCGAAAAGGGCGAAACACTCGTACGCACACTTCAAGGACAGTACTTGATCTTCATAAACACGTACCAGCATCTTATGCGTTTCTTTCGGTGTCTTGCCAAACTTAAAACAAAACTGTACATGATCTTTTGGTCATTTATATTCCTGTTCGCAGTTCAGAACCAACGCACTAAACACGCACTGTGTCAAACAGGTCTTACACGGCACACACACCATGCTCAACTGAACAACGTTGGGAGCAGGTGGTCAAAACCTGCTGCAACGCAGGTGCAGCGTTACGTTTCGCCAGTGTAGCCGGATCGACCATTCTGACTTCATTCACCGAACTTTATTGTCACAGGTTGTATATTCGTGTGTGTGCTGGTTAAAATGCTTTTTTTAGTCATAAACGCCCGTTTTGCCAATGCTATCCTCTTTACTTCCAGGAAGCATCTACTATCCTCTGTTATCATACTACCAAGATAACAGAATTGTTTCATCTGATCAATTCTGACGTCATCAATTTTTACATTTGTTTTAATTTCTTCCATATTTTTCCGTACTACTGTTACTTTCGTTTCAATAACAATAATAATAATAATAATAATAATAATAATAATAATAATAATAATAATAATAATAATAATAATAATAATAATAATAATCGTCAGCTTATCCCATTTATTTCTGAGGTAGCTGGAGCCTCCCAGGTTCATTTTGGTTTTGATCCGGGGTTTAATGCCCGATGCCCTTCCTGGCGACACGTGAATTTTAAGACGTATATCTCAACCCAGGATCGGCCGGAATTTGAACCCCAGTCCTTCGGGTGGGAAGTCAGTCGGATACCATAGAAATTTAAAAACCATATCGACTTACCCAAAATATCTGTAACGAAATAATACATTTCCAAACACACAAAACTAAAATATTACAACAGGGCCTCTCAGGGTGCATGCACCTGGTGCATGCAGTGTGCACGATGCAAAAGACGACTTCGCTTGGCAGACCAGAGTGTAGATCCCCACTCCTCGATCTGGAGCAATAGCGCTGTCTCTCTCTTTCTCCACGCCTGTCTTGCTCGCTCCCCCTGTCTCCCTCTTCATCACTTGCGCCGTAGAGCTCCAAGTCCGAGCTGAGTTGAGGCGAGTTGAGCCGAGCTTAGCCCAGTAGCCCAGAGACGAAGCGTTGGTCCGAGCCGAGCCGAGCGGGACCGATGCACTGTGCACAGGAACTCTGCGCCGCTGTTTGCACGCGTGAGATTTTGGGCGTTTGAGAGGCCCTGTATTACAACATGGTCATTAACCAAGAACGACAGTATGGTATAGATCGGTAATACTAATTTAGAGCTGAAAAATAGACACAGAAAACACCGAGAAACAAGAACGTATAATAATTAGAGGAAGTAAAACAATACACAGACAAACGAGCGAGTTGTTCGTGCAGTAGGGGTCGCGTAGTTTTGAGCTTGCATTTGGGAGTTGGTGGGTTCGAATGCCACCATCGGCAGTCCTGAAGATACTTTTCTATTGTATACCATTTTCACACCAGGCGAATGCTGGGGCTGTACCTTAATTAAGCCATTAAATTTACCTTCCCAATCACAGTTACATCCAATCCTTGCACCGCAGAAAACCTTCCATATTAATATGAGGTTAAACTGCTAGAAAAAATATAGACGTTCACAGTGACAATATGAAACGCAAATCAAAATCAAAAGAGTGAACGCTGACATACTCGCAAACCAAATATTCAAATTTTACGAAAACATGAGAACTGCCTTCGTAATATACAGGCCGTACTGTAGAAAGCGCGCCAAGCCAATCAGCTGATCAATTGAGGCGAGCTAAGCGAATAATACAAATTGTACTTGTGAATGTAATCCATAAGGATTGGGAGCATTCTTAGGATAATTGTGACCGCTGAGAGACAAACATTTATATTCAAGTATATTGCATGTTTTTCTTTCAATTTGTCACATCAGGACTTACGTAAACAGCTGTTATTAAGATGAGACCTCATAGTTTAGGTTAGGCATGGTATCTTCACGTGGTGAGTAATGTAAATTCAAGGGACGTAATACTTCTCGTGAAATTTATTCATTTAATTGTTATCGTATAACATGTTTTGTAGAAATATATTGTGCTACAAATTTAAATACAGTGTGTAAAATTTCGCATTTGCCACAACGCTAAAAACTTGTGCGTACCACGGCGAAAATACAGCTATACAAGTAAATAGACGTTAATATTTTCATTTTCTTCGTATGGGGGCAGGCTGCCTTTATGATAAACGAAACTCCCAAGCGAAAAAGTACCTGTTACGAAGAATAAAGGTGAATGTGTCACTCATTTTCCAGAGCTGATAGTGAGTTCTGCTTTTGACTTTCTTGTTACACAGATTTACAGCAGAGCGTTTTATTGTTGATACAGAACAAGTATAAAAAGTGGACAGTAACCAATATATGGTTATTTCTTGTGTTCGTAATGTTGAGTACGCTCTGCCTTTTCTCCCTAAAATTAATGCGGGTAAAAACCATTCCTCGGCAGTTTCCGTGAATACGGCAAGTAACTAATACATCTGGCTGATCAGTGCATTAATATTTGAAAAAAACATGGGCTATTCCTAAACAAAAGTGATACAAATGTATGTGTAGAAGAAAGGGCTCAAGAAATTCTTCGAAGGATAGTGACAGAAGTATCAAACAACAACAACAACAACAAAAAAGCAAGAAATCGACTGTATTTATGGCCATCTAGAGGTATGGAAGTAAAGTTTATTATTGTACGTTTGTCGTTTCCATATTTGTATTAGTGCATAATAATTATTTGTTGGGTACATTGACGAGTAAAACACTCAAGCTATGACCGCGTAGATCGCACTTCAAACCTACTTCTCCTAAAATTACTTACGAGTTATGATGCGATTACAGGTTTTAGTGACCTCAGCTGTAATATTAATACAACATTTATAAATATTTCATAATTACAAAAGTTACAGACGCGTCATGTCTTTGCATTACACGGGCCGGACGGAGGAAACAGTTCGCCTCTTTGTGTGACGTCATCGGAGATACAGTACGGCCTGTACATCAGGAAGGCAGTGACATGAGTAAAGCCAAAAGGCATTACGAAATGGATCGGTGAAATGATGAAGAACCTTAAATTGACACAAATCACGCAAGAATATACTCATGATAGGAAATACTTAGATTAAATATTCACAAATGGCAAGATTACCAAGAGAACAAACCGAAGAAAATGACTTGAAAAGAACAGACAGAAAGGAAACCCACCCTAAAATAATGAATGAAACGTGGACTCGATGGAAGGTAAGCACATGCCTCTAAGTACTATGTGTAGTCCTAAACGTTATTTACCATAATTTTGTCCTGCAGGAGTTCTTTCACGTTCCGGTAAATGTACCGACACTGGACTCTCAACTACCACCGGACTTAGTCTGAAGTACTGAGGCCAGCATGCACCAGATAGTTTAAACGGTTTAAAATCAATGTATTTCATTCACCAACATTTTAAATTAGAAGGACTTTCTTTAAAATGGTAAGTATTGTTTTCTAGTGTTGTTTTCATCCAATGTACCTCCGATTAATATAGGTTTTAAGGTTTGCAGATAGTCGAATTTAAATCATTTTGTTCCTCTTTATCGTAATCGTAGCCATAGGACCTCCAATTTTACTTGAATCGCAACCACGGGAACGTAACATTTCGTTTGAGAAATCTTACATTCAGTTTCGGGATTCAAACCACTGCCAATTGATAAGAAGCTAATGACGATGCCACTCTTCTACTACGGTCGCAGCTCGAAATTTTGACTTTCTTGCGTTGCTTGACAAACTGGATAGTAACGGTACCGAATTGTAACAGTAGTTTGAAGACACCAGGTTGGAATCGAATCTGCTCACTTGGGAACTTGAGAACAAGATACATTCCAGTACTATTAATTCTTGTAATAGTGAATACTGCAAAATAGCTAGGGTTTCAACTTCTGGTAAAGATTAGATCTAGCTAAAACAAATGGCTAGAATAGAGATGGTCGGCTGTCTTAAGAGGAGACTAAAAGGGGCGATCAAGGGATGACTGACTCAGAACCATGAAAATACTTGTAATTATTACCATCACGCGAGGAACACCATGAGTCGCTTTTACTTGCGAGTGGTACCACTCTGTCAGGTACTCAATAGTTTTGTGATTCGTAGCAGTCCAGCGGGGTTCACTGTGGGTTTCCAGTATCCGTGATTCGTACCCATGTGAGCAACACAACGGGTCTGGGCGTTGCCTCTGGTTAGTAACACAATACGAGCGACACCGTGGGTCTTCGTTGTCTATGTTTAGTACCCACTATGTAAGGAACACCACGGGAATACCGGCGCCCGTGATTAGTACACCTAGGTGGGGAACAGTATGGGTTTGCGTTGCCTATGAGTAGCGACATTATGTAAGAAACACCAGGGGTCTGCGTCACCTGTACGATGTACAAAACTTGTGAGTAGTACCATGATGTTTGGAACACCGTGAGTTTACGCTACCTTTGATTAGTACCACAATTTGAAAAATACTATGGTTCTGCTTTACTAGCGATAAGTGTCATTATGAGGGACCGTTGACATGGATATTGAACCCTTTTAGACAAGCATCATCGATCCAGGATTGTGCTTTGGAAGCAATCCCTTGGTCAGTAATATTGTTTGTGGAATTGTGAGGCATTGCGGGTCAGATCCACTGATTGTTTTAAATTCATATTCATCAATTCATTCTTCATCATCACGTTTTGAATTCTGGTCAGTGATTGAATTTTGTACTTTTATATTGCATTTCGTCTCATTTCATACCATAGGGGCCGATAACCTCGATGTTGGGCCGCTTTAAACAACAAGCAGCAGCAGCAGCAGCAGCAGCAGAGATGGTCTGCTTCCAACTATTTTCAAGGAGACATCCGAGTTGGTTTCCAAGCTGCTGAAGGATCGATACAGAAGTTCGTTCTCCAGTAAACAAGTAACTTAAATATAATTTTTCTTCCCATTTTTAAGAGACTGGAATGGTGGATAAGGTACAAATGTTGTTATGCAGTATTATTGGCGCCAGCAAAGGGGGTGGGGGGCGGAATAGGTGGCGGCGATGCTCCTCTTATCGCCTCCCCACCCAACTCTGGAATGATTTACTGTTTGCATGAAGGAGCTATACAAAATTGGTGAGAAGTTGCTGCAGTAGCTTAAGTGTACAAAGGAAAGGGTGACAAACATAAGACGAATAATTGTAAAGCTAGTCAGCTTGACATGTATTGCTTGTAATCTCCAGGAAATCATATTCTGATTATATTAGACACTTTGAGAAATTACTAACTGATTTGCAAGAAGGTAGTTTGGGTTTAGTAAAGGTTATTCCAGTGAGGCTCAACTTGTTAGATTCCTGAAATACGTAGCAGCTATTTTAGATTCAGGTTGGTTCGAGCAGCCCTGAAGATGGTTTTCCGTGGTTTCCCATTTTTACACCAGGTAAATGTCGGGGCTGTACCTTAATTAAGGCCACGGCCGCTTCCTTCCAATTCGTAGGCCTTTCCTATCCCATCGTCGCCGTAAGACATATCTGTGTCGGTGCGACGTAAAGCAAATAGCAAAAAAAAAAAAAAGAAAAATAGATTCAGGTGATCAGATAGATTGCATGCATGGCTATTGACCTACCAAATGCTTTTGATAGGGTAGATCAACGGAGCCTACCGATGAAGATCAGGGCTACTGGGCTAGGCAAACGAGTGACAGAAAGGATGACTACATTTCTAAAACACAGATCTCATAGAATCAGAGTAGGTGAAGCATTATTTGATCCTATAATGTCTAAGAGGGGCGTTCCGTAAGATGATGTTATTGGACCTTTACAGTTTCTTATATACAGGCAAAAAGTGGATCACTTTTTACAGTCCTAATCGTTAACGCCTGCCAGTCTATCTCCTGAGGTGGGTTGACCGGCTGCTGCTGCTGGTTGTCGTCGTCCGACAAGTCGGAGGCAGTCAGGTCTATCCGGGACCGCGTCTGTTCGGACAGGTGCAGGGGTGCCCGCACTCAAGCTGAAGGATGCAGACATGGCCTTGATGCGCTTGTTCCCTGTACTGGTGGAATTCGTCTCCTTGAAGTATTGCGTAAGGGGATTCGACATTTCAGTTCACAAAGAAGATCTCCTTCTCTCCGCCACCAGCAGACTGCTCGTCACGGGTCCCCCGGGCTCGTCAGAGAAGGGTAGTGAAAGTTTTTACAAATAGTCCCGTTATGTTCGTGAATTGCCTGTCCACAAAGATCTAGTTAGTTGTTATTTATGTTGCCAATCAGCTGATTTCCCTGCTACTGCTATGCTGCATCTGCATAAGATATGTGAGGTCACGTGCCCGGATATGTTGGGTTCTTGACCCGACAGCTCTATCAACTTCAGTGTGTATATTCTGTGTGCTTTATTTTAGAGGTTTTGGTTATTTCATATACCTACTGTTTTTGTATGTTGTGTCCAGTGTGCTATTTTCTTTGTTGTGATGTTGTCATGTGTTCGATAATGCGGAGACATAGTCCGATGGTTATCTTTGAGAAGAGAGGTTCTGACCTTGTCTGTGATTGTGTGTTCGGACACATACGGTAGAGTCTGTGACCATTTTGGAAGGGTGATTCAGTTGCAGTCCTGAACAAGTGTTTCATATGTAAGTTTCGAGTGACCGGAATATGTATGTGATTTAGGCCATTATTAGTGGATCGGGTATTACAATCACATATCATGAACCGTTTAGAAATTGAGCCCTCAGGCAAAAAACTAGGGACATATTCCAGTCAACTACCAAATATCCTAATATCTCGGGGTCGTTACCCGCTTTGTTTGTAAATGATTTGTTTAACAATGTTAATTTTTGTAAAAATTCATGTGATTTTTCTTTGATTGACACAACCAGTGGTAGGTTGCTTATTTAATTTATTTTGGGTTTACTATGATTACTTTTATGTTTTAATTTCATAAATCCATTTTACCCGATTTTCTCGAGTTTTCAATCACGCGCAGCTATGAGCTTCCATCCGGGAGATAGTGGGTTCGAACCCCACTGTCGGGTTTTCCGTGGTTTCCCATTTTCACACCAGGCAAATGCTGGGGCTGTACCTTAATTAAGTCCACGGCCGCTTCTTTCCCATTCCTAAAGCTTTCCTATCCCATCGTCGCCATAAAACCTATCAGTGTCGGTGCGACGTAAAGCAAATAGCAAACATATATCTATCTATCTATATATATATATTTGTTTCTTGACCCTATTCGGACGCACTGCGTGCTTCTTCCCCTGAGCTAGGCCGAAATTAGGACAGGATACGGTACAGCACCTCTATTCGAATACTCTTAACTAAAAGAAAATATTTCCCAATAAGAGTGTTGTAGAAAGATTAACAATTTCCTACTAAAAGGGTTTTAAATTCCGGTCGAAAATAATAATCGAGGCCCACAGTCATGAAGCAGGTCTATTTGTAAACCCAGAAGCAATTTTAATGGAATTATGTTAATATTGTATGCTACGTCTTAGTTATACGGTAACAAGTGGTTTCCTTTATTGAGTAAGCATTTCATACATTATGGGTTTAAAATTGGTTAGTGTTTACTAAATATGGGCATAAGGGTTTAAAATTCGTTAGTGTGTACTAAATATGGGCTTGTTAGCTGTATACATTGACTTGCTACTCACCAAAGAAGTCGCGATTTGAATCCCCGGCCAGAGCATATGGCTCTTTTGTAATGAATAGCCACGTCCGGGTGGTTTGGATTCCACGTGAAACTAGAGGCACCTCAGCTATGATCATTACACAAAAAGTTACGTAAAACTACAAGCTTGCTTGTTCCTACGCTAAATACGAGCACTAGACCGAACATACTTGTCAAATGTGGCCCCCTAACCTTTGGACACTCCAACAAAAAAGAGTATGTAATAACCGATATGTCGTGACGAAGAACTGAGATGTGATGTGGATAACGGAGCTTCTCGTCTTCCAGTGATCTCAATGTGGCAGGCGATCAGGCAGGTCTTGTAACACCAGTCCGTCATATTCGCCTGAGTGACTCTCACCTGCAAGATAAAGAAAACATATTTGTCAAGGCGATACTATCTTAACTGTAATTGTTTATATTAGACGCGATATCCATTTAGATCAAATACATGTTAAACTGGCCGTGGTTACTTTCTCTACGGTACTTGAGCACATACAGTACCTACCGAATTCTAGGTGGTAAGCAGTATTTTAATAATAATAATAATAATAATATTAATAATAATAATAATAATAATAATAATAATAATAAGAAGAAGAAGAAGAAGAAGAAGAAGAAGAAGAAGAAGAAGAAATACTATAGCTGCAACAAACTAATCTATGGACTGATGACTCAAACAACAACACTATCACCTGTATAAAATGGATAACAGTAGGCTAACAAAGAAACATGTAAATCAAGTGTTAACTCTGAATAATCAAACCAATTACCTAGGAGAAAAAAACAAAGACTTGCAAGAAATTAGCATTAATGAAGAAACGATTCCAGACAGAACAGAATTCAGAACCCTAATAGAAAAAATTGCTGAAAATCCAAAACAAAAAACTGGTATCTTATAGGATAGAGAGAAACTCAACGAATGGATGAAGGGATACTAGGAAGAATAGAGGAAGCAGTGTGCTAAAAGAAGTTCACACGCGCTTCCTAGTTGTGCATAGCGAATAAAAACGACAACAGTAACAACAACAACAATAATGATAAATAATAATATTTCTTATTATCAATGGAAACCGACAAACCAAAGTTCGCTGGCTATTGGATGCGCAAAAGGACCTCGCAGAAGTCGACGTTGATCCAATAGCAACCACAAGGAATACGTACAGGTAAAAGATCAACACCCATAAATTTTCACCCAAGAATCCATCTGAGAAAAGCTTGAAACTCAAAAAATCATGGACACAAGAAAGACGGCAGGCCCTTAGTAAAGGGATGAGGAAGTATTGGGAAGATAAGAAGAACAAGAAGGTGAAGAATACCGGTGCTATTTAGTGGTTCCACGTGCTCCTTAAGGGGCTAAACGAATGTATGTAATAATAATAATAATAATAATAATAATAATAATAATAATAATAATAATAATAATAATAGCAGAGAAAGGGATGTCTTCTGGCTGACCTATGCTGGAATTTTGATTAATTTTGTCAGGTAAATGCCAAATATATTAGGAGAAGTCCCTTACTTCCGATATCGTACGACAAGGACGCCGAAAGGACTTTTACACCCTTCAAGAATCTCACAACTTCTGCTGGGTTTGAGTCCATGATCTTGGGGTCCAATGGCCAACTCTTTACCTCTGATTCACAGAGGAATTTAATAATAATAATAATAATAATAATAATAATAATAATAATAATAATAATTCATTATCTTTTAACGTCCGTACAACTGGAAACATCTTTCGAAACTTAAAAGTTCTGGAATTTCGTTCCGTAGTTCTTTAAATTCCTTTAGATCCATCAAATGCAATTAATGAAAACTGATAGGGCCTACTGTATAAAGAACTTGCCTCCACTGGACCGAGCTGGCGTAGATGGCCTACTCGTCCGCATTAATCAGCTGTTTGCATGCATGTTTACTGATTTGCTATTTGTACGAATATTGTCTTGTGGCTGTTGTTAGGCTGGTGCCGGCTTTGCAAACAGACCTTCTGGTGAGGGTGAGTGGAGTACGACTTGTATGGGAAACTGCGTGTTACTGTGATGAAATATAGTGTGTGTGTGTGTGTGTTGTATTAGTTTCAGTAATGTTGGGGACAGTACAAACACCCAGTCCCGAGCCAAGTTAATTAACAGTTTAACATTAGTGAATTCCCTCGTCCGCCTCTGTGGTGTAGTGGTTAGCGTGATTAGCTGCCACCCCCGGAGGCCCGGGTTCGATTCCCGGCTCTGCCACGAAATTTGAAAAGTGGTACGAGGGCTGGAACGGGGTCCACTCAGCCTCGGGAGGTCAACTGAGTAGAGGTGGGTTCTATTCCCACCTCAGCCATCTTGGAAGTGGTTTTCCGTGGTTTTCCACTTCTCCTCCAGGCGAATGGCGGGATGGTACCTAACTTAAGGCCACGGCCGCTTCCTTCCCTCTTCCTTGCCTATCCCTTCCAATCTTCCCATCCCTCCACAAGGCCCCTGTTCAGCATAGCAGGTGAGGCCGCCTGGGCGAGGTACTGGTCATACTCCCCAGTCCCCAGTTGTATCCCCCGACCAAGAGCCTGAAGCTCCAGGCGGTAGAGGTGGGATCCCTCGCTAAGTCCGAGGGAAAAACCGAACCTGGAGGGTAAACAGATGATGATGATGATGAATTCCCTCAACCAGGCCGAGAATTAAACCCAGGGCTCCAGGAAGAACGTCAAGATGCTTACCACTCAGTCATCTAGCTGAATAATTATTTTTTACGCTATTGAGGTAGATGTAACTGGCGTGGGATTGGAATGTAGGATCAGTTCTGTTTTTTTTCCCTATGTCCCAGAATGACGGTTAGAATCTCTTAGCATTGATCAAGATATGAAACAATGGTCTCTCATAATTTAAATATGTAAACAATTTCTGCGTGTGCTATGCAGCACCGAAGAATATTTGTACTTCTTTTTCTCTAGAAAAATTTATTGGAAACTTCGTTGTTGACTCTTTTATAGCCGGCCCCGTGGTGTAGGGGTAGCGTGCCTGCCTCTCACCCGGAGGCCCCGGGTTCGATTCCCGGCCAGGTCAGGGATTTTTACCTGAGGGCTGGTTCGAGGTCCACTCAGCCTACGTGATTAGAATTGAGGAGCTATCTTACGGTGAGATAGCGGCCCCGGTCTCGAAAGCCAAGAATAACGGCCGAGAGGATTCGTTGTGCTTACCACACTACACCTTGTAACCTGCAGGCCTTCGGGCTGAGCAGCGGTCGCTTGGTAGGCCAAGGCCCTCCAAGGGCTGTAGTGCCATGGGGTTTGGTTTGGTTTTTTGTTTACTCTTTGTATCGAATTTCATTTAGATAAAATAATTATTCATCTACATTTCAACGATTAATTCTTCAAATATGCTACGGCTATTTCAAAAGTTCATTAAAAAGGAATTTCTCATGTTCATTTTGAACGTGCGATTTGTTCACGTGCATGCATAAATATTAGATCTGAAATGACAGGTGAGAGGTCTTAATGCAATTTACAGAGCGACACGCAATGAAGTCCAAAGAGAAAACAGCTGGATGCTATACTGCTGAGGCTTGCTATTTATATGCAAAGTATTAACGTAAAGGAAATTTACATTGGTAATTCTAGTGTTACTCCGGAATAATTGTGAGAGAACACATATACTAACGAATATATAACTTCTAGTTCAATTTCTTTTTATGGACTATATTTCATTTTCATTGGTAATGTAATTCCTCTTATTCCTTTTTCTAATCTTTGTTCGTACTCTTAATGTATCCCTTCTTTTGTTCGATTTAGACATTGCACTGGCTTTATGCGCAACATTAACTTCACTGGTAACCGCATGAGCTGTCTACATAAAGAAAGACTCATGGGTAATGTCGTGAGATGGGTCCTCCCCATTTCACTTCAGGTTCAGAGGAGCTACGGAGTGATGGATCGTAAAGTGAAGTTGTTGAACAACTCTGTAAATGTGGGACTGATATATTTCAGAGCGGATACTTCGTCAAAAACCCCGACTTTGAAATGTCCACGTTTTCTCTCCCCGTTGATGCAGACTTTATTTGTCAGGTGGTCAGCGTGCTACTGTGTTGCTTCCGAAATCACCCGACCTAACTTAGTCGAAATGTTGAGGGCGAAAATATCTACAAAATGCAATGTCGTTCACGTAGTGAAGAAATAGGCTGACCATATGACAACGTTATTGGTTCTATATCCCAGTAATCTTTTGCTGTTTCTGAAGATGATGAGGTGCCGGAATGTTGTCTTGTCGGATTTCTTTTACGTGTCGGTAAATCTACCAATATGATGCTTCCGAATGTGATCACTGAATAGGGATCGAACTCGCCACCCTGAGGTCCAGAAAACCAGCGCTCTAACGTCAGAACCACTCAGATCGGCACTAGCCGTAAAGCTAACAGCTGAACGATAATAATAATAATAATAATAATAATAATAATAATAATAATCATCATCATCATCATCATCCACGAACCTGCTACGCAGGCGTAGCAGGGGGAGAGGTGATATTCCCACGTGGCGCGTCCCAGGTGGCGGATAGGGGGGTCCTAACCGGCTTGCCGGCGGACTTGAGGGAAATAAAATACTTCTCGCGGACCAAACACACTACCCCCTGCGGGTGGGGGACGCACATGTAGATTACACCCACGGTATTCCCTGCCTGTCGTAAGAGGCGACTAAAAGGGGCGACCTGGGGATGATTGGATTAGGACCATGAAACTACTTTTGATTCGTACCATCATGCGGGGAACACCATGGGTTGCCTGTACTTGCGAGTAGTACCACTACATTAGGTACGAAATAGGTTTGTGATTAGTAGCAGCAATAGGGGGTTCTCCTATGGGTTTCCAGTACCCGTGCGTCGTACCCATGTGAGCAACACCGCGGGTCTGGGCGTTGCCTGTGAGTTGTACCACTATATGAGAGACACCGTGGGTCTGCGTTGCCTATGATTAGTACCCACTATGTGAGGAACACCACGGGATAGTGCGAGCTCTGTGGTTAGTACACCTAGGTGAGGAGCCTCATTGGTTTGCGTTGGCTGTGAGTGGCGCCATTGTGTGAGAAACACCATAGGTTTGCGTTACCTGTAAGAAGTACAATACTTGTGAGTAGTACCATCTTGTGTGGAACACCGTGAGTCTTCGCTACTATTGATTAGTACCCCAACATGACAAATACCATGGTTCTACTTTACTCGCGACATGTACTATTTTGAGTGGCCTTAGACCTGGTTTTTGGACCCCTTTAGACATCAAGCACCCTCGATTCAGGACTGTGCTTTATAAGCGGTCCCTTGGTAAGTAATAGTGTCATATGACTTTTTGAGTCAGATCCACTGTTTTTTGTTTGTTTCTTGTTTGTTTTTGTTGTTTTGGGTTCATGTCCATCTATTCATTTTTCATGATTTTTTTTATTTTGGTCAGTGGACTTTTTTAAACTTTTTGTTGTCATTTCATTTCGTACCATTAGGGGACGATGACCTCGATGTTAGGCCCCTTTAAACAACAAGCATCATCATCATCACCAATAATAATAATAATAATAATAATAATAATAATAATAATAATAATAATATACACAGCAATTTTTTTGAAATATCAAGGATGTAATGAAATAATAGGTTATAGTAGTAGTAGGTAAGCAGAGGATACGATGCGTTACGGACCTGCATCAAACAAGTCTGCGGACTGATCACCCAAACAACAACAATGTAATAATTAAATTAAAGGATATTGTTTATTGTATCACAGAGACAAACTCAAATGTTTTTCTCCAGTATCTAACCTAAATACATTGTCATAATGAAAAGGTTACAGTTTTTGGTTTTGTAAAAGTTGTCCCTTTTTCACACTGCCTTAATACAAATTATGAACTGCTCTAGCATTGCTCAGGCCACTAACACGCTGTGGCATGCTTGCGATCAGTCATCTTGAGTAACAAGATCCCCATTCCATCTGCGCAGCTTTAATTGAGCACCATATTCATTCCTAAAGTGTTACACAGAACAGAGAACGGTCAATTTAGAAATCGAACTAACTGAGAACTGTATACTAAGATAGAGAAAATATCGGGCATCATACGGGAAAGGAGGGGCGTCTTATTCGGACACATTCTGAAAATGAACGAGGGGAGGTTTAAACTGCAAATAATACAGCTTCTTGTGAACAAGAGAACCAAAGTACTCTGGATCCAAGAAGTACAAACGGATCTAGAAGTAATGGGAATACAGGAAACACAATCTTAGGACTTCCCTATCCTTCCGTCGCCGAAAACCTTCAATATGCTAGAGCGACGTTAAACCAGTAGCCTTACTCACACATGTTCTCCGCTACACGGAAAAGCATTCAATCATGAACACATTTTTGGGCTTAGAAGAGGGATGAGCGAGTCCAGATTGTTTGGTTGTTCCCCTCTTAGTAGCCTCTTACGACTTACAACTCCACCCGCATGGGAGATAAGGAGTTGCAAAAAAGTAGTTATTTGCTCTACGTCGCACCGACACAGATAGGTCTTATGGCGACGATGGGGTAGGAAGGAAGCGGCCATGGCCTTAATTAAGGTACAGTCCCAGCATTTGCTTGGTGTGAAAATGGGAAACCACGGAAAACCATCTTCAGGGCTACCAACAGTGGGGTTCGAACCCACTATCTCCCGGATGCAAGCTCACAGCTGCGCGACCCTAACCGCACGGTCAGCTCACCCGGTCCACGAACCTGCTACGCAGGCGTAGCAGGGGGGAGAGGTGATACTCCTACGTGGCGCGTCTCAGGTGGCGGATAGGGGGGGTCCTAACCGGCTTGCTGGCGGACGTCAGGGAAATAAAATACCTCTCGCGGACCAAACACACACCCCCTGTGGGTGGGGGAGGCAGTCGAAGAATTCACGCACGGTATCCCCTGCCTGTCGTAAGAGGCGACTAAAGGGGCGGCCGAGGGATGATCCAATTAGAACCATGAAACTACTTATAATTAGTACCATCGCGCAGGGAACACCATGTGTTGCATTTACTTGCGCGTAGTACCACTATGTTAGGTACGCAATAGGTTTGTGATTAGTAGCGACAGTGTGTGAATCAGGATGGGGGTCCTACAGTACCTGTGATTCGTACCCCTATATGAGCGACGCCATGGGATGAGCGACACCATGGTTCTGCCTTACCTATGCTCAGTTCCCACTATGTGAGGGATTCCACGGGATAGTACGGGTCCCTGTGGTTAGTCCACTTATGTGAGGAACGCCATAGGTTTGCGTTGCCTATATAGGTTTGCGTTGCCTGCAAATAGCGCCGCAATGTGCGAAACACCTTAGGTCTGGGTTACGTGTGCGCATTACACTACCTTGAATAATACCATAAAGTGTGGAATACCGCGAGTCTCCGCTACTTTTAATTAGTACCGCAACATTACACATAGCATGGTTCTACTTTCCTAGCAATAAATACCATTATGAGGGGCTGGCGCCCTGGATTTTGGACCCGTTTCGACTATACGCATAATCGATTCAGCATCGTGCTATAGAAGGAGTCCCTTGGTCGGTAATACGATTGTTTTGTGCCAGCTTCTGTGCATGTGAGGCAATGTGGGTCGGATCCACTGATCGTTTTACATTCATATCCGTCCATCCATTCATTCTTCGTCCTCATGCTTTGAATTCTGGTCAGTGGAGGATTTTGGAATTTTGAGTTGTCATTTCATTTCGTCTCATTTCGTACCATTAGGGGCCGATGACTTCGATGTTAGGCCCCTTAAAACAACAAACATAAATCAATCAGCTCACCCAGTAAAAGAGAAAAGTCGAAGAAAAAGTCATTGCATCCACAAAAGAATGGTTAGGCTCATGAATTGTTATAAAATGAAAGGCATTCTAGTACTCGTAAGTATAATACTTATCTAATTATTATTATTTCGTTCCGGCCAGCTGTGGACACGCTATTTGAACCGTTTTCTGACTTGAGCTTTAATATTCGCCCAGTGAAAAGAA
The DNA here is from genome assembly GCF_040414725.1 of Anabrus simplex. Taxonomy (NCBI): domain Eukaryota; kingdom Metazoa; phylum Arthropoda; class Insecta; order Orthoptera; family Tettigoniidae; genus Anabrus; species Anabrus simplex. Next base: position 267,060,836 of record NC_090268.1, read on the forward strand.
ATGGCGCATGGCTTGTAGTGCCGGGAGTGTTCGAGGACATGTTCGGCTCGTCAGATGCAGGTCTTTTAATTTGACTCCCGTAGACGACCTGCGCGTCGTGATTAGGATGAAATGATGATGATGATGATACACCCAGCAGCCGTAAAAGCGAAACTAAATTATGATGGTTAAAATTCCCGGCCCTTGCCGGGAATCAAACCCGGGACCCTCTGACCAAAGGCCAGCACGCAAACCATGTAGCCACGGTGCCGGACATTCGCCCATTACTCCCGCGTCTTTCTTCCGTGAGCTTCCCTCCGTTCTTCAGTCGACGTCTTGCCTGTCTTTATTTTAGGTTTTGTTCGAATACTCTGTAGACCTTCAAGTTTCTTCTTTAAAGGGCCACGTTTTAAGATGTCATCACGTAAGATCCCCAATTCCTCTAAATCCTTTTCCATCTCGGCGAAGCAGACACTTTTAGTGTACAGAGTATACCTACTTTTCACAAGCAAAATATTTTATAACCCCCTGCGGGTGGGGGACGCACATGTAGAATACACCCGTGCTATCCCCTGCCTGTCGTAAGAGGCGACTAACAGGGGCCCAAGGGGCTCTCAACTTGGGAGTGTGGATTGGCGTCCACGGGGCCCTTAGCTGAGTCCTGGCATTGCTTCCACTTACTTGTGCCAGGCTCCTCACTTTCGTCTATCCTGACCGACCTCCCTTGGTCAATTCTTGTTCTTTTCCGACCCCTATGGTATTAGAGCATTCGAGGCCTAGGGAGTCTTTCATTTCACGCCCTTCGTGGCCCTTGCCTTTCTTCGTCCGTTACTTCATCTTTCGAAGTGACGGATCCATTCTTTCTTCTTCTTTTCTCTCTCTCTTTACCCCCTGTGGGTGGGGGACGCAGACGAATAATACACCCACGGTATCTCCTGCCTGTCGTGAGAGGTGACTAAAAGAGGCGACCAAGGGATGATTGAATTAGAACAATGAAACTACTTTTGATTCGTACCATCACGCGGGGAACACCATGGGTTGCCTGTACTTGCGAGTTGTACAACTATATTCGGTACGAAATGGGTTTGTGATTAGTAGCAGCAGAGAGTTGGTTCCCCTGTGGGTTTCCAGTACCCGTCAGTGGTACGGTACCATCTTGTGTGGAACGCCGTGATTCTTCGCTACTTTTGATTAGTACCCCAACATGACAAATACCATGGTTCTACTTTACTCGCGACATGTACCATTCTGAGAGGGCTTAGACCTGGATTTTGGACCCCTTTAGACATCAAGCATCCTCGATCCAGGATTGTGCTTCATGAGTGGTCCCTTGGTCAGTGATAAATTATCTATGATCTTTTTTTGAGTTGGATCCACCATCTTTAGTTTGCTCGTTTTTTGTTGTTTTTTGTTTTTTTGGTTCATGTCCATCCATTCCTTCTTCATGACGATTTTTTTTTTATTTTGGTCAGTGGATGATTTTGATTTTGTTGTTGTAATTTCGTTTCGTACCATTAGGGGCCGATGACGTCGATGTTAGGCCCCTTTAAACAACAAGCATCATCATCAATAATAATAACCTACTAACTATTGAGTTTTTTTTGTTTAATGGAACAGGTGTTCTAATACGTGCCGAGAAATTTTGCGTATTCGAGAACCTTCAAATACTTTGGGTTGATTTGGAATTGAAATTGCGCCAACTTGAACTCAGAACTCTATCGTCTGAGCCACTTAGTCCAGTACCGGGCGAGTTGGCCGTGCGGTCAAGGGCGCGCGGCTGTGAGCTTGCATCCGGGAGATAGTGGGTTCGAATCCCCCTGTCGGCAGCCCTGAAGATGGTTTTCCGTGGTTTCCCATTTTCATACCAGGCAAATGCTGGGGCTGTACCTTAATTAAGGCCACGGCCGCTTCCATCCAACTCCTAGGCCTCTCCTGTCCCATCGTCGCCATAAGACCTATCTGTGTTGGTGCGACGAAAAGCCACAAGCAAAACAAAATTTTTTTCCAGCGCTGAATACCTTTCGACAAGCTGAAAGATACACCTGTAGTTTGTATATCCAGAGAATTTGCTTTTCGACTTTATTTTTTAACATTTTTAGATGTTGTGAAGATAAAACAAGCCAGCGGTGTAAATATGCTGAAACACCGGATACTGTGATATCTCCGAAGTTAATCAACATTGTTCATGGTTACTACTTGGATGGGTAGCTTATGGTTAGAGGATGAGTAAAAAGGACTGGCTACCCTAACGCAAGTTAACTCCGATCGCATCGTCCAAGTTTTGGATACAAGGAACTTGGCTGAATGGAAGATAAAAGGCACAAAAATACACGAATTCCCCGCTGAAGCAAATTTATTTTCATAACAAGTAAATATAGTAGAATTAGCCCGGTTTCCTCTAAAATAGGTAAGCCTACTCCTTTTTTCATTAAGACACAGTCTGTTCCTACCTCCCCCCCCCCCCCCCTTCGCCGCCCCCAATCATGTAACAGCTCTACGTAGGTTATGAACCATTTCCCTTCTGATAAAGTACAATGACGTATGAGAAAAATAATTCCCGTCTCACTTGCAGACTGTTATTGGTAAGTAACATAACTTACACACTAACTTTGAGCTATAGCGTGGTTCCAATTTTTTTTTTTTTTGCTAGGGGCTTTACGTCGCACCGACACAGATAGGTCTTATGGCGACGATGGGATAGGAAAGGCCTAGGAGTTGGAAGGAAGCGGCCGTGGCCTTAATTAAGGTACAGTCCCAGCATTTGCCTGGTGTGAAAATGGGAAACCACGGAAAACCATCTTCAGGGCTGCCGATAGTGGGATTCGAACCGTTACAATTTGTCTTGGTTCTCATGTTCGTAATGTTTCTTGAACGACCTAACAAAAATATGTTTTAATGGTTACTAGAATAAAAAAATCATTTAACATAACACCTCCACAGCAGAATTTCACGTATATTTCTTTATATTCTTTCTGTTAAATTAAGTTTCGGAACACGTGTCCTGCCACAGGAAAATATAATGAGAGAACATTTTAACTGCAATTATTATTAGTGTTGATTACTATATTTCGTAATCGATCTAGCCATATATGATTTATGTCCCATTTTACTTTATTTCATTCTTGTTCCAATTGCTTTTAAGACAGATATTTCTTGGTACTCGGCATTGGAAGAGGTAGCTTAGTGAATCATTACTTATAATCTTAAGTGAACAATGAATAATTCAGAGCCACAATCTAGGCTGACTCATGCACGTTCATAGGTAATTATGCTAGAGGATGACGGGAGTAATTGGAAGATGTAAATACATCCTGAACATGTTCTGTAGAGTTCAAATGGTTTGTGAGAATCTATCCATAAGTAAGATTTCCAGGCAATTATCTTCAAACAAATGGTTTAAGGAATTGTGTCCTCCTTAGTTGTTGCTTATGACCGGGGCCCAAGAATTTATGACCTAAAAAGCAAGCAATTTTGAACTCAAAAACTGTGGAAATATGATCAAAATAAGACATAAGAAAAAACAGATTTTGCTGACTCATCTTAAAGATTTTATTCTTTAAAAGTTTCGAGCTTGTTCAAATGTTGACCCCTCATTTAAAATACTTTTCACTCAATACATCAGGCTTTTAAACAAAGAAGAAATTGATTTATAAATCCACTTTTTTCAGCGGTGTGGTGAAAAATAATCTTATAAATCAGCCGTTATATGTAACGTGCCGATAACCATCATACTAGTTGGAGACTACAGTACTGAACCCAAACTTACACACTCTAATTTTCAGGAAAGTGCAATTCAATCTAGATTATCTGCCCATCGAATTTTCCACGACTTCGGGCGGTACAAATATAGATTTAACTTTTGCCCGTAGTATTGATTGATTTATTTGATTATTGAACATAGATCTCTCACCATATCTTTGTTAATTCTCATACCGCAGGCCTACCTATTCGTCTTGAAAATGTGTAACTTTGTTTATAACAAAACTATTTTAAGCCCATTCTGACCAGATACATTATTTCGAAAATATCTGTCACGTGGTACGTATTCTGCATCAGAACTTGTTGCCATGGTACCAACGCAAAACTATTCGAATTTTTGAACATTTCATTTACAGTTTTCTCTATCCTTTCATCCAACTTTATGTAGTATGTCCTCGTCTTTCCTTTAAATTTTAGCTGCGTTTTCCTGTACATGCACGCTGAGTTCTCTGCTTCTGTTTGCAAGTAAAGAATGATTCTGGAGTTCCACCTTTCAACAGCATTAGCTGTCCGATGCTGTCTCCCGAACAACTACAAAGCTGAACAAGGATATCTTCATTCTCCAGTCACTCCTTGACGAAATAATGAAAACAGTCAGAAAGTGTTATAATATCAGGATCCTGCGAGTGAATCTCGAGCCAGCAATCCCGGACATCCTCAGGTTTAAGGATCTTCATACGGATGGTTACTTGCACTCACACTCTCATCCCCCTTGCTGCGAAACACTCCTCGATATATCTTCGACATATCATTTAAGCAGCGCCTTATTATCGTTCCGTCCTCATTTGTCCGTCTTACATGGTACGCAAATGACTTACATTTAATAGTTTATAGTACTTCCAACTACCAAGACACAAGACTTGATTTTACTATAAAATTCACTTGAAGTTTGCACCACACGAAAGAGGATAGGAATGATAAGACACACGAGTGTTTTTTTTTTTTTTTTTTGCTAGTTGCTTTACGTCGCACCGACATAGATAGGTCTTATGGCGACGATGGGATAGGAAAGGCCTAGGACTGGGAAGGAAGCGGCCGTGGTCTTAATTAAGGTACAGCCCCAGCATTTGCCTGGTGTTAAAATGGGAAACCACGGAAAACCATTTTCAGGGCTGCCGACAGTGGGGTTCGAACCTGCGCTCTCCCGAATACTGGATCCTGGACAAACGAGTGTGGGAGTTGCACTATCATCGGGGTTTTCGCTCTTCATTAGAATGTTCGTTAAGTAAGTGACAAGGAATATTTGGGAAAAGTATAAATACACGTTTATTTCATATGTTTCCACTTATGGTGCTTGTTTCTTGGTAGCTTTTTTTAAAAAATATTCAGTAAAGTATCTGAAACTTTAGAATACTATCGTAGGCGATGTTCATATAACAGGATTTAACCCAAACTCACCTTACGTAGAATCAATCTGTAAATTTTGAGGAGGAGGCTCACAAGTGTATTGTAGAAATAGGCTCATCTTATTCTTCCTGACATCATCATTCCGTCTCACGGAACAGATGGCACAAAAATACGAAACCAAATTAGCAGCACATAAGAACTATATTAAGAGAGTATGCGAAGGATTGCTAAGGCAGATGAGAATTACGAGTATAAAAACTCGAAGGGATGGTAGTTTGAGAACGTGTCAAAACGAGTGCTACCTGAGAAAGCAATGAGATCGGCAGTTTTGAAGCGGCAGATGGTTAATTGGGCATCCTATTAGTGGGCCGGTCACATACTGATCAACATTGAATTAAAGTGGCCATGCATTGCATCACTCACAACATTTAGCACGTCTAATAGAGCGTGGGAGCAAGCTCTTTAAAGCTCTCCGCCAGGTCATAATGAAGTGAAATGCTGAGCTCCTCTTGCAGCATAAATGATAATTGTATATCTGAACTTGCCTTATTTTTTTCATCCAACCTTGGTGAGACGGCGCCGTAGGAAAGCAGAGTGTTTTTCGGAAAGAGAATACATCATCCTGTTTATAGAATACTAAAAAAGTAGGATATTGTGGAAATAAACCCTTAAAAATTGTCCATCCTTGAAACCAAAGAAATAATAGGCATATACATAAAAAATACAGCAAAAAAGAAATAAAATAAAAATCAAATAAAATCAAAATCACTTTATTTACAAATGAGGTGTCTACCTCGGTGGAAAATGATACACAAAAATGAATTATTATCAAGCACTACATTTTAAATTAGAAAGAAAGGAAGACATTTCACTAAAATACAATTTTCACCAACAATGGAGGTTGATGTGCATCGACGTTTCTTGTAGATATGAAAATAAAAATAGATATAAATTAATAAGGTATCGAGACATACCGAGATCCTAGAAATTTAAAACTTGGTAACAGAGAATCCTATATGTTCAAGAACGCTAGTAAGTCGATAAGATCCAAAACACTCTCAGGGGACGGACTGTGAAGTTGGGGCTGAGCAGCAAAACAATACAAACACTCAAACCTAAACATTTATTCGTGTACTTGAAAACTCTTTATCGAGAAGTGATAACCTATACCTTTCCTAGGGCAAGCATTTTCCCAATATTTCATATTAATTTTAATATCAAACCCCGGAAAGTGTTAAGGGAAATTTTCAATTTATTGTGGAGGTAAGGATAAATTATTTACCATTAAAGGAAACTTCATTGAAGTGGTACCTTTAGTGGACAGTCCGACTCGTTGGCTGAATGGTCAGCGTACTGACCTTCGGTTCAGAGGTTCCCGGGTTCGATTTCCGGCCGGGTTGGAGATTTTAACCTTAATTGGTTAATTCCAATCGTTCGAGGGCTGGGTGTGTGTGGCGTATTCAATATTAGAAATCATCCTAGGTAGGGCCCTCATCTTCACAGACATGCAGGTCACCTACAGTAATAGGCCGTCTACTAGAAAAAAGACCTGCACCAGGCCTCTCCGAAGGCCATACGCCATTATTATTATTATTATTATTATTATTATTATAGTGGACAGTGGGTGATGGGAAGTGCTCCAAATACAGTATTAATCTGGGTTAACTGGAGGTTATTGATATTCGAAAGTAAAAATAACCTAGGTTTTTGGAATGCGGTATATTAAAACGGCGAACTTAAGAACATAACTCCATTCTTCTACTCATTACTGATTCAACATATTATTATACTTCATTATTTCAGTTTTCTTATGAGACCATTGTCATTAGTTATGTCTGCCTCCTCGTCCTACCGTTATTGCCTCAATTTCAAGACATCTCCATAAGGTGTCGCGCTACAAAGCTTCGTAGTGAAAATATGGGCACAAATTTTGCTTCCGTATTTATCTTGATCTCTAGTGGAGTATTTACCTTAGAGACCAGCACATAATCCCGTCACCAATTACACATCATTAGCATAACCAAATATTAGAACTTTCTCTACTATCTATGTCGAATTCCTACCATCAAACCGAGCCCGCTTTCGGACTGCAATGAGGAATAAATTACTCTAATTTACCTTTTACGAAATAGTGTGGTGTACTTCATTCAAAGAAATATCACTGACAGAATGTAAAGTACTGCGTGAGAACTCTGAATCCAAGATCCGTGTCTCGAATCACAGCGGAAATAAGAATGGATAACCACCTAGAATATGGTTTCCTTCGGATTATTTCTTGTTTCCTCCTCTTCTTCTACTACCGCTTTCCCCACATTCTGGTATTTTGGCCATATTTTACTGCCAGATGCCCTTCCTGACCATATGAGAAGCGATGTATTGAATATTGCGTTTTTCCCCGGTGTTTGTTAGTGTGGTGTGTTGTATGTATATGAAGAGGAAAGTATTGGGATAAACAGAAACACCAAGTCCCCGAGCAGGACGAATTAATCATATGCGATTAATCCCCGACACGGTGGAGAATGGAGCCTGAGATCCTCTGAACCAACGATCTCGACGCTAACCATTGAGTAACGGAGTCGGATGAGCTTTTTCTTCGCTCACCCTACGTAATTTGATGTTCCCACAATATTTCCCGTTTCTAATTCTACTCTAAAATAAATCAGAGAACTCAAAGTGAAGTGGTCTGCGAAGGGCGGTAGGATGCTCGGAACATGGAAGAGTATTGTGAGTGTCAGGCAGGTGGAGCGTAATTTCAGTGGAGAGAGAAGGAGGTCTTACCACTGCGTTACGCTATTAAGCGTTTCGGGTAAGCTCTAAGGCCTCGTCCACGACGTAGCAGTAAGAAGTCCTACAATGAACTGCAAAATGAGACGTGTTATCAAATGAGAGCGGTCGTAACAAAGCATTGCTCTTCGCACTTATATTGATACCGAGCTACGTACTAACACCTGCACCGAAGCCTGCAAATTGATCTATTTGCTTAGCCTAACTCAAGACCCAAGCGGTCCCTTTGAAGTTAGTCAGACTTCTGGTCAGTGAAAAGGCTTCCGCAGCGCTAAATAGTTCCTAGGTTTGTTGCTTGTTCCTGAAGTCAGGAACTTCTTTCAGTTTGATTAGATATTCTGGTGAAATGACTTGACGAATTAAAAAAAAAATGCCCTGTGTACGGAACGTATATCACAGGTTGTATGTTATTCGGGTTCGTTACCAACTCTTATACTTCATTCGTAGATGGCGGTGAATAGTTATTGTTTTCAGTGGTGTATGTAGCAAAATAAATAATTAATTAATATGAGATTGATATCTTGTCACACTGTGTAATTAGTAAGATTTGTTCGAGTTCGTTCCATTGCTGATAAGTTCGCATAATATTTACGACGTTGAAGATGGATCCAAGAAAACTGTTGGCAATACTGGTTGCAACAGCATGTTCAGTATTCCTAATGGCTGCCAGCTGTGAGAAACACGTGTGTGATACTGTGACGCTTGAGTCACCTGTGAAATACTTTAAAGCTAACAAAAGTGGAGAAAAATTAAGGGGGAAATCTAAACAAATTGTCTTAAACGTTTATAGTAGCCTACGAGATGAGAATCCGCTGTGGACTGTGGAAGTCGTGGTGAAAAATACCGTGCAGCTGACGGGCGTTTCTGCGTACAGTGTTTACGCCGCTCGCGTGGAATTTAAACTCCACGGAAAATCCCAGTCTCCAGTGAAAGGTCGACCGGCGTCCAAAGGGAAGAGAGTTCATGTGTCACAATATTGTGATTTGGTTTTAAGTGGCATAGGTCTTTTTAAGAACGAAATACCGACTGTCAAGAAAGTGACAACTGCAGTAAATGGGGATGCCGAGTTACTTGATTTCAGTGAAAGTACAATTCGGAGGTTAATGGTGGACTTAGGATTTACCTTTAAGAGGCGGAATGGAGCTTAAGCGTTGCTGGAACGAGCGAATTTAATTCAGTGGCATCACAGGTACCTAAGGTAAATCCAGGGTTATCGTAAACAGAAGCGCATGGTTTATTACCTTGATGAAACTTGGTGTAACGCTGGACATAAACCATCCAAGGTATGGCAGGACAGTACGATTAAAAATAAACGCCAGGCTTTCATTAGTGGTGTAAGTACCGGGTTGAAAGCCCAAGTGGAAAAGAGGGTCGTATAATCATAGTATTTTGTGGGAACGAGAACGGTTTCGTTGACAGTGCTGGACTTGTATTTAGAGCCAGAAAGTCCAGTGGAGATTATCACCAGGAAATAGACGGTTCCAGTTTCGAAAGAACTATTGCCTAAACTTCAGCCGAATAGTGTGATTGTGTTGGACAATGCCAGTTATCACTTACTCAAGCTTGAAAGGTTCCCTACATCGTCTTCCAAGAAAATTGACATGCAGAAGTTCCTAAGGGAGAAGGGAGTGTACTTGGAGGACAGCTGGATAAAAGCAGAACTCATGGGTTTAATTCAAACTGTGAAAAATAAGTATGAAGGTTACCGTATTGACAGCATTGTTGAACTCGCTGGGCATACTGTGCTTCATTTATCTCCATATCACTGTGAACTGAATCCGACAGAGCTAGTCTGGAGCCAGGTAAAGGGTTATATTGCTCTGAACAACAACACTTTTTAACTTGATGATGTCGAAAGGTTACCACACGAAGGAATCGCCGAAGTTACACCCGAAAAGTGGATGAACTGCGTCCGTCACATTATGGAAGAAGATAAGAAATTGTGGAAACTTGACTTCCTAATGGATGGAGAGGAAGATAGGCTTGTGATCAGCGTTGTTTGTGACAATGAATCGTCGAACGGTAGTCACAACGGAATAGAAGAAATGAATGGAGATTAGCTATGACACTCCTAAGTTGTACTGTTTTCAATACAAATTATATATAGTCTTAAGGGAATTCTCATGTTTACTTAGGGTACAATATCGTATGCTCTCCTGTGGTGGTTTATAATATGTCGTGAGTGTTTCGGATGACACGTTTCCCTAAGGCTGATGACACACGGAGCGGTGCTCGCCGATAAGCGGCAGATTTGCCGACTCGGCCTGTCATTTAGCTGGCGGTGCAGCGAGCGTTTTGAAGACTTTGTGCGCGCTCTAGCGCCACTGATGTAATACATTCAGCTGAATCACGGCAACTTGATGCGTCGCTCTAGCGAGGGATCCAGTCGGCCGTGGCTGAATTTACACGGCGATTGCATCATTGGTAGGTATTCCGGTATTAGATATCATGAAGTATCTTTGAAATTCAATAAAATACACGTAAAAGGACTTTTAGAATAAGAATAAGAACAATAATTTATTATTATATAATGTTAGCTAGCTTCCTCACCTAACGTCACGCTTACTAATGTGTTTTGTCCACTGCCTGCTCGATACGCACCCGATGACTGCTTATAAGCAGTCATTTTAGATGCAGACCGAGCAGGCAGTGGTTTCGTCACAGTCGGCAAAAATCGCTGTATCAATCACAGGTGGCGACCGACGGGGCTGCCGACTCGGAAAAAACCGCTCCGTGTGTCATCAGCCGTAAAGTCGCTGAACATTTAGTTTTAAGAAAGTATCTCAATTATGTAAACAAGCAATGAAGGCGATAAGGAAAATGTAATGTAATTCAACTATGCTGTATGCCACATTTACAGTATGTGATAGAAAACGTTTTATCGTTTGGCTGTTCGTCAGTATGCCTATATACGGCTCCATGGCTAAATGGTTAGCGTGCTGGTCTTTGGTCACAGGGGTCCCGGGTTCGATTCCCGGCAAGGTCGGGAATTTTAGCCACAATTGGTTAATTTCACTGGCACGGGGGCTGGTTGTATGTGTCGTCTCAATCATCATTTCATCCTCATCACGACGCGCAGGTCGCCTACAGGAGTCAAATCAAAAGACCTTCATCAGGCGAGCCGAACTTTCCCTCGGACACTCCCGGCACTGAAAGCCATACGCCATTTCATTTCATTTCAGTAGGCCTATGTGTCAGCTCAGTTCGAACTATGCACTCGCCGTAAATAAAACAGAGAACGTATAGGACGTTCAAACCACTGCCTGTCTGTGTGGATGTCCGAGGTGTTTTCTTATATCATATGACCATATGATAAAATTCTCAGCATTGCTATCGATTTTGGTTCAAAGGATAAATACAATTTTTTTCTTTAGCAGCAAAGTATCATGTAGCTAAAGTGGAATTAATTAATATTATATCTCGTCACATCATGTCGACCGATACTCGATTAATTAGCGTTAACGCTTCACTGCGGCCTCATTGATGCGAAGGATTAGAGTTCTCGGGTCGATTTACACAGATCTGACTGTACAGACCGTGTTTGTGCAGACAAGTCGTTGCGTGTAAATGAATCGCCGATCGTAATTTTGGTCTGTACTGCGGTCTGTGTTCGGCCTGTGCAAAGTCTGGTGGAGTTTGAATTAACACAGACCACGCGCAGACGAGTCTGAGCATGTAAAGCTTACGCAGACAACACTGCAGACAGATAGAACAGTCCTTCGTCTGGGAGCGTGTATGTAGTGTTGTACTGTAGCATAGTGTTTGCTCTCAATACAGAAACAGCTATGAGTGAGTTTACTGAAGATTCGCGTAATTGTACCCGTACATTTATGATTGAATTAATAGAACTCTATAAATCATTGCCAAGTGTTTGGAAGATCAAGAGCAAAGAATACAGTGTCCGCAATGAAGAAAACGCGGCATATGATGTAGGCTATTAGTTTCTAAACTAACATTTCCTTATCACAACTTGTCCATCTATCACGATATTAAACATTAAAATTAAGCCTACTAACTAGTTACAACCAATTTTGAAATTGTATTTTAATTAATTAATTAATTCATTGATTCATTGATTCATTCATTTTGTCCTAGATGTTAACAGTGTTATATGATCTAGGACAACATGCAGGCCATCTTAACACTTCGTGAGTTCAGTTAGTGCTTCATGTCACAATTCTGTACTTGATCCAGTTATACTACAATTACAACACTCATTGTGAATGACTGCATGAATAGATAAATGAATGAATGACTGCACGATTGAACTGTATTCATGCCTATTTGCATGACCCAATAAATACCGCTACTGTTCTCTCCCTGTCACGGATAACCACCAGATGAAAAGAGAGCCCTTATTATTGATGGATGGATGAATAAATGAAAGAATGAATGCACTCAACTTACAGCTACGAAACTCCAGCAGCTGAGGAAAGAACACGCAATCTATTTTACCTAAGCAAAATAATGCCTTTGAATTCTCACCTTCAAATATTCCTCTCTTAGAACGTCATATATAGCACGGCATGTTTCCGGAATGATGTGGCTTAAAGATGAAGGAGACACTATAGCAGAAAATTTAAGGTCCGCATAGCTTTTTCCCGTTGCCAGAAACCTCTATGTTACTACAAGTCTTTCTAAAGTGCTTAACAATTCTCTCATTACACTGTCTTCTCTCCTTATATACGATGTGACATACTGCAACAGCACTAAGATTTCTTTTCGTTCATTCTCAAGTAGTTAAAGCAGTCATCTTTTTCCAATTTTAACTCCTTCAAAAGATCAACGTGCGAAAGCGAAACGTGTTGTAGAAGCCAGTCTTTTGTCCACCTTCTACGTTGTGATTTCTTCCTCTTTTTAACTTCCGAAATAACAACACTAGACAGAAGTGCCACTTTGTAAGTTAATTGACTTAATGTGGCCATGGTCAGGAAATACTACCTGCGCTTGTCTCGATTAGAAATACGGGACTGTGCGAAAGCTGTACAAATGGTCGGAACGTGTAAACGCAGTGTGAACAGTGCAGACCAGATGTGCAGACGGTCGTTGCAAACGTGGTCTGTGCAGACAAGTCTGAACGTGTAAAGGGCCCTTAAGGGTTGTGCAAGAAACGGTGCGTCGATGTGGAAGAGGCTTAAGGATATAGCTTGCACTATGGCAGGATATCCTCGTGACGAAAGTTTGGTTTGATTAGACTTTGGTTAAGTTTACTTTCCATTCTGACCGTCTTATCTCACTGTATACAACTCTGGAAGAAAACAGAGATGTTTGTAAGTGAGTACAATTATCATAACAAAGTTTTAAAAAAGAAAGGAATAACCCCACGATATCTATGATATTGCTACATTTTAAACTAAGATTAATGCAGAAAATTATTATGTTTTTACCGGTAGTTTGTCTCAAAGAAGCAATCACATGTCTGAGAATTGGACTTGAAACGACCAGTTGGTAAGGTACTACAGTATTCTGACCTGCATATTGCGATGTATTTCACCGAGCTCGATAGCTGCAGTCGTTTAAGTGCGGCCATTATCCAGTATTCGGGAGAGTAGGTTCGAACCCCACTGTCGGCAGCCCTGAAAATGGTTTCCCATTTTCACACCAGGCAAATGCTGGGGCTGTACCTTAATTAAGGCCACGGCCGCTCCCTTCCAACTCCTAGCCCTTTCCCGTCCCATTGTCGCCATAAGACCTATCTGTGTCGGTGCGACGTAAAGCAACTAGCAAAAGCGATGTATTTCGCTAATTATCACTCACAATTGAAATGTGGGTTTACTAATCGAAATGCAAATATAATCCGAAACTGTTCGCTAAATAAAGTATCAAAAATTAAAATTGTATTCCTGTAAGATCTCCTGATCGCTTAATGACAGGTCGCTCCCGCTATCTTCGTCAAATATTCATGGGCGTAGAGAACGTTCAAACCACTGCCTGTCTGTGTGGATGTCCGAGGTGTTGGACCTCAACGCGGGCTGCATGCGAACCCTTCATTAGATCACTCCCACTCCACACGGCTCTTCCTTTTTAAATTGCGTGGCGAAATTCGTGCACATCATCCAGTTTATATATTCTAAGCACTCACGACGAGATGGTATGGCATGGCTACAGTATGTTTCTCAATGACCGGTCCGATTCCTGAAAGTACAGTAGCTTCACATTAAACCGCTGCGGGAATCACATCGTAGTGGTAAAAGCGGAATAAAACTTGCTTCCACAGATAGGCCTATCAAGAAGGCATTCCTGTCTTTTTTTAAAGAACTAAGGTCATTTTCGTCATAATTTTTCGGTATTTTACGTGGATGTGAGTACTGCATCCATTACCTGCATTATTTCACTTTTTTAATCACTAAAGACTATGCAAGAGCCGGCCAGGCGGTGTGGGGATAGCGCGCCTCTTACCCGGAGGCCCCGGGTGCGATTCCCGGCCAGGTCAGGGATTTTTACCTGCATCTGAAGGCTGGCTCTTGGTCCACTCAGCCTACGTGATTACAATTGAGGAGCTATCTGACGGTGAGATGGCGGTCCCGGTCTAGAAAGCCAAGAATAACGGCCGAGAAGATTCTACCGGCAACACGACACCTCGTAATCTGCAGACCTTCGGGCTGAGCAGCGGCCGCTTGGTACGCCATGGCCCTTCGGGACTGTTGTGCCATGGGCCTTTTTTTAAGACTATGCAAGTGTAGATAACATTATTTGAGATTTAATGCACTAAGACAGAGATAGCGAACCTATGACACGCGTACCACTAGATGACAAGCGAACACTATTTCTGTGGTACGTCAGAACACATACCACGTATTTTAATGTTTTAAAATGTAATTCATAGGTCGAAAATCTAGCAACGTAGCATATTTTAACATTACGCTTTTATAAATAAGCATGTCGGAACTAATTCTATTCCCATATATTTTATAAATTTTGCAATTAAACATGCAGGACGAGTGTTCGGATGTGATTCGATGATTAGACTTTCAGATTCCTCTGACCGCAAGTTTGGACAACAATCAATACAAGATGTGCCCACCACGAGCTGCAATACATTGATGAATTCGTCGAGGCATGGAGTCAATAAGGCCCTGGATCGCTTCCTGAGGAATTGTGGCCCATGCTTGCTGCACTGCACGGGTCAGTTGTTCCAGAGTTGTGGGTGGCTGAGGACGGTTGGCCAGTTGTCGACCCATCATGTCCCACACATGCTCAATAGGACTGAGGTCCGGGGATCTGCCGGGCCATTCTAAGGTCGTGATGTCATGGAGAGCTTCTCTGGAGATGCGTGCAGTGTGAACCCGGGCATTGTCCTGCTGAAACATCCCATTAGCAATATTCGCCATCATAGGGACAACCACTGGATTGAGTACCCTATCAACGTACTGTCGAGCAGTCATAGTGCCCTCAACAAGCACTAATTGTGATTTCACATTAAAGCAAATCGCTCCCCAGACCATAATGCTTGGTGTAGGCCCTGTCTGTCTCTCGACAAGAAGATCTGGGCGGCCCCTCTCCCCGGTACGTCTGCGCACACGATTCCGGCGATCACTGCGGGCAAGGCAGAAGCACGATTCATCACTAAAGACGACCCTATGCCATTCGTCGACCCACGTCGATCTTTCTCGACACCAGGCCAGCCTTACACGTCGCTGTTGTGGGGTCAATGGAACACCTTCTGCAGGGACACAGGTTCGTAAGCAGCTGCACGCAGGCGATTACCAACTGCTTGTTGTGTAACGTGGGGTGCCACAGCTGCTCGAATTTGCGCTGCTGTTGCATGGGGTTCCATCCGGGCCATCCGAATGATGCGGCGATCGTCTCTCACAGTTGTCTGTCGCGCTGGGCCTGTGCCAGGTCTACGAGTGTGGGTACCTTCATTTGACCACTGCTGCCATACACGTTGTACCGTAGATGCCTGTCGGCCAACACGTGCAGCGACAGTCCTTAGCGATAACTTAATCCAGCCTCATACAGCCCAATTATCCGAGCCCTCTCAAACGGCGACAGTTGTCGAGGCATGTTTGACGGGGAACACTTCACTGCACAGACTGCAAGTCAACTACGCTACACCAGAGTCCGTATACTGGAGTTGATTCCTCCGCGACCAATCACGTGGGGGGACCTGTAGCAACAATCCAAGGGGTCTGAAACTTTGAATGTTTACATACCATATCTTGAAAATCAACACAAACGACCAATGCCTTCATGGTGTTGCAATTTCCATTTTCTTAAGTGTATTCAGTCGAATGGGTTTATATAGTATGCAATGTAATACCTAACTGAAGTCAAATAAGAGGTTTCATGATGAGTTTAAAGGAAAATAACTGATGGCACACTAACCAGTAAAAAGTAACATACAATACCTTAACTGACACTCTAGTCGGTGAAGGGGTTACGTCTCAAAACTCACGGGCTGAAATAAGTAGCAAATAGTATCAAAACTCACGACTACAAACTAGTAGCTAAAGTAACATTCTAATGAGTCTCAAAATTCGCGACTCTGGACAGCAGGTGCCTGCGATGACCGCAGGAGGGATGAGGTGCGCGGTGACTCACTCACCAGGCCTCTCTGGAGGCCACACACCATTATTGTAAATTTATGTCAAAGGGAAATGATACGTGATATTAGCTTTAAGACCAAAGCAACATATTTTAATAATAATAATAATAATAATAATAATAATAAAAATAATAATAATAATAATAATAATAATAATAATAATAATAATAATAATAATAATAATAATACTCCACTGTCTCTTTCATTCACTAACCATTATTCTCCCCTGTGGAGTTGGGGTGGCAGAATAACATCCACAGTATCCCTACCTGCCGTAAGAGGTGACTAAAAGGGACCCCAGGGACTCTTAAATTGTTTAAGAAAAGGCTAGACAAACAACTGTTAAGCAATCTGCCACCATCGTGACTGCCCTACATGTATACCAGTGGTGATTGATCGATTGCTTGATTGCTTGATTGATTGATTGATTGATTGATTGATTGATTGATTGATTGATTGATTGAGCTTGCAACCGCGGGGCCCTTAGCTGAATCCAAGCATTGCTTCAAATCACTCCTGACAGGTTCCTTGCTTTCATCTACCCTAACCGACTTTCCTTAGTCAGCTCTTGCTCTTTTGCGGTCCCGACGGTATTAGGTTTCCAAGGCCTAGGGAGTCTTTCATTTTCACGCCCTTCGTGGCTCTTGTCTTTCTTTGCCAGATACCTTCATTTTTCGAAGTGTGAGACATCTTCCATGTTTTCCCTCTGATCAGTATTAACAGTTCCTGCTCCGTAGCGTAACGTTTAGTGTTATTAGCTGCCGTCCTCGGGGGCCCGGGTTCGATTCCCAGCACTGCCAGAAATTTAAGATTGGCAAGAGAGCTGGTGCGTGGTTAAAATGGTATATGCCCCGGTGTGGAAGAACATCATGTTTGAAAACGTTAATGCATTGTCTATCAAACACATACATGCCATTTGGTCCTATCGAGATTTGAACGTAGTGTTCAACGGAGAATGACTTGGAACTGAAACGAAACACTTCACTGTGCTGAGAGTTAAGGGGTGAAATCAAATCAAATAAAAATCCTCAATGTGTTGAGCACTGAGGGGTGAAAAACAATATGATCAAGCTCTTCACTCTGCTGAAGGTTAAGGGATGAAATAAAATAAAACTCTTCACTATTCCGAGAGTTCGCGGATGGAAAGAAAATAAAAAAAGTAAAATGTAGCTCCTCGCTGTGCTGAATTATAAACGATGAATGAAGATATTACGATGTGGTTGGATGTCGCATGATTAAGCAGTTTTTGATTTACAAGGTTTGGGGTCGATGAACTGCGATGTTAGGCCCCTTAAAACAACAAGCATCATCATCATCATGATTTACAAGATGTGTACAAATTACCACCCCGCAATCTGGACGCATCCTTTGGCACGACGAAGCCACCTTCCTCGCACACGTTTACACGGCTATGCATAATTTCTTATTGTGGCTACAACATCAAATACACGTCTTTGGAGGTCGTCACGGTCCTGTATCTCACTTCTGTAAAGTAATTCCTGCATATAGACCCAAGGGATTTTAATCAGGTCTTCTAGCTGCCACTGATCAGGCCCATTTTGACCAATCCAATGGTTCGGAAATGTGTCTAGAAACTCGCAAACAAGTCGAAACATGTAGGTGGGTGAATGCACCATCACGTAATAATCACATATCCCTACGTATTTTCAAAGGAGTGTTTTCCGTAACTTCTGGTAAGTTATCCGTGAGAATATGCAAGTACCGTTCTACTGTCAAACAGCGTGGGAATACAAACGGACTAATGGTGATTTCTCTACAATTCCTACGTATGTTTAAGGAGAACCACTCCTGAAAGCGTCTCTGGACAACATGGTGGTGTTTTTCTACACTTAAGATATGAGTGTTATGGAAATGCAATGCTGCACCTCTTGTGAAACAAGATTCGCCACTGGCAAAAATTCTGGTAAGAAAATCAGACTGTTGCTGTTCCGTACTCCCTTTGGGGAAAATCTGTTTCTCGAAGTTTCTGAGCACGTTGTACATTGCATGGATACAGAAACGGATCAGAAAGTGTTCGATGCACAATATACAGTAGTGAGACATATGCAATCCTCTGCCGTCGGTACATGTTGTTACCGTGAATGACCCTTCCCCTCAAATGTAGTCTGTACTTATCCAGTGTCTTGAAGTCTCTGAAGAAGAGCGACAACAGCCCGATTACTTCGATGTCTTCGGACGGAGAAATGTTCCCGATACATTCGTCCAGCCCTTGCTGAATTACATCTCGACTCACCATAAAATAAAATAACACACCTTTTGATCTGATAAAACTATTTCGCCTGTACCCAGAGCTCAGAGCTCTACCCGCCTGCAGGTCGCAGTGCACTGATCTCAAGGCACATTGACCTACATTGCACAGCCTTGGAGGGGATGGCGACCTGGAGAAATCACAGTTGTGCTGACGTTTTGTTTAACAAATTGGAGAGACTAAGGCCTACGCCTATTGACTTCTCAAAAACAACGACCTAAGTTTTGTGATTTATTTTCTCCTACACTAATTAAGATACGAGGAATATATTTGAGATATTTGTTTAGAATACTACTTTCCACCACCAATTCAAGTCATGTAGCTTATTTCAGTTATATCCTGTACATTGCTAAATGCATGAAAATGTTTACATAATAGTGCGAAGCAAAGAAAATAAGGAAATAATTGACGTAGCAGGCAAAATTACACTGAAGAAACTAGTGCACCTTCCATCAATTTACTTCAAATTTTCCTTTTAGAATTCAAATGAAAGTTACATCTCACTATTGCAAAAAAAGTAAATTTCAAAGGAAATGCGACTAATAAAATTTTCTGCCTGTTGGAGTTATTTATGGGGTCGCTGGGGCCATGCTCGATTTTGTGTATGAGTTCAAGAATGGATGCCCGTCTTGATTTTTCCGACAAAAGGCACACCCATATATCCATTGCGATTCGAAGGTAATCCTCTGTACAGATCAAGTTATAGCAACGGCAGTCTAACAGAGTTTCAACTATCCAAATATTCAAAATAACCAATTTCAAAGCAGCCACATTCTTCTTTAAGTGGATCCATATTCATATACTCAAGAATTTGTCTTTATTTAACCTTCATATCAACGAGAGTTACATATTTCTGAGAAGCGAATTTAGTTCCTCGTTCATCAAAAATTCAAGTCTAAATATGTTATTAAATTTATGTTCGGGGATATCAAAAGATCATAAATCAGTCTTTCAGTAAAATATGTGATGCGAAGTTACCTACCAGCCTTGCAGGTTGTGATGTGGAGTACTGATTGATGGCCATGACATAGCCCAGAGATCCACGGTGTGTGGAGCTTTCTTTACACAAATCTCGGATCTGTGCAGCTGTTAAGTGCTGTTGCTGGGTAACATGGCGTCACATATTTTGACATGTGGCACTATTTGTTACACAAATTTCGGATGACCAACGGCTCTAAGACATATACCTACTGTATATGTCAACATTCTGCTTGGCATGCTACGAAAAGATTCTTGGCTGAAGTGAAAGGAATTAGAAGGAAATGGTAACACTAAGAACAGAGATTCTTTGAACACATTTCTTCCGCTGAAGCAAGTTAACTTATTAGAGGTCATTTGCGTGCATGAAGAAAAGCCATAATGGAGTTCTGAAGAAATTTGGTGTGTGTGTGTAATTAGACCCATTTCGTAGTAGAATAATTGAATGTTAACGTGTATTAGGTGCTTTCTGATTAGCTCATATAGTAGATGAGTTCTGCTATTACACATGCAGACGTTATACGAGGCACTGATGAACTCCATTGGTGTAGAGTACCAAAAGATTTTTCCTTTCGTACTGGTGAGAAATATGACACCATTTCATCACACCTCTCTCAAATTGGCTAGGTATTAGAGTCATGGATATGTGAGCTTGCATTCAATAAATGGTGGATTGGATCTCCACTGTCGACAGCTCTGAAGATGATGGAACTTGTATTCCTAAGTGTCTTATTCCATAGTAACCGACCGCCTTGATGTTGTGAAGACTATAGGTGAATATGGTGTGAATGTTAAATTGGAATATTTGTATAAAATTATTGACTTTAACAAACTGAATTTATATTCATATTACGTATTACTTTAGGTCTGAAGTTTAAATTTTTCATGGGATGAAGATGAACAATTGGAATAGACTTCAATGTTAACACACGATATGGTACATTACAGATCATTTCAATCTTTATTAAATCGTTGTCTCAGAAATGTTTCACAATTTAATTCACAATTCACTTAAATCTAAGCTTATCACCGTGGTTTCTATTCAATTCCTTCCCTTTCAAAAATGGCTGAAAGATTTAAATTTAGGGAGTTCGAGACCTTGGAGGGAACCGAGACGTAGTCTCAGCAATGATGCAGACATTCGGAAGCGCCCGCATCAGTATTGGCCAATCTTCGGATTGTGCTCTGAATGAAACAACATTGTAATTATATTGTTTACCTGTGTAGCAAAATGTGACGTACATGTATTCTAATTATGACTAGCGTAAAGAAAAAGAATGACCTTCCCCCTGTGAAATGGCTATTCATGGAGATTCGCGTAGAAAATAATTCCTCCGATCGAGACAAAATTCAGTACATTTGCTAGTGTATTAAAAGACCACTTTTCGGGACAAAATAAAGAAATTTCTATATGTTCTGAAATCAATGGTTATTGAGGATGAAAATGTATGAAATCTTTGAAATACTGTTTGTATAATGATAGGAGAAAATCACATATAAAAGCTGTAATAAAAGCGCAACTAGACACAAAACGTCATTATATCATAAGCTGTATACCACCGACTAGGAATGATTTTCTGAGTCACGCTATAGACAAGAGAACGCCATAAAAGCTTGTCTTCTGACCGGTAATATTATTTTGATACTCATAAAAATCCGGAAGCTCAAAACAAAAACATGGGTATTGCTAAATGGAGTAAAATCAAGAACTAAACAAAGTTTAGCGGTATGTTTTGGCAAATATTTGGACCCAAAAAAAGGCATGCCTGTCTGTCTTTAATAACGATATAATTTCAGGTGTTACGTTTACTGATAATTCATCTGTCAGAATTTCTTAACAAATTAAGCCTTATGGTGACGATGGGATAGGACTGGAAGGGAAGTAAGAGTGGCCATAATTAATGCACAGCCCCTGAATTTGCCTGGTGCCAAAATGGAAAATGATTTTCAGGGAGTTCTACATTAGGAATCGAACCCACTCTCTCTCACAGCGAAACCACGTAGCGAACCCGTTCGATAAAGCAAGTCTGCTCCTGGGCTTAATATCAATTCAGTAATTAAAGTAGAAAATATAAAACCTTAGTTATCTTCCACGCCAAAGAAACTTCAATGTTCTACTTACTAAGAGGTTTGACAGAGGGGAGGGATGATAGATCGAAGAAGTCGTTTAATATAATTCATGAATTTATGTGGTATTTTTAAGGAAAACTTCCTCAGGCACTGACCTCCTAAACGAGCTCTATTGCTGCCACGTACTCACCCATTACCAATTAGAATATGGACAACAGTTTACCTCCTTCGGCACTGTAAAACTGGTTCCCACAATTAACCCACCGTTGTTCAGCGCACAATAAATAATGTCACGCCACTGGACTACGGTGTGAGCAACGCACGTTGTAACCTGCCGTTATATTTTTTCGTTCTGTTTAATTGATTCAACTGTAATATCCAATGAGGAATTCATTACCATCATGGTCTACGTAAGAAACATTAAAAAGACTCAATTGCATTTTTTTAAAAACAATTTTAACAATTGTCTTTACGTCACACCGTTATGTTGAGGATATAATTTTCAACTTAAGTGCTCCATTATTTTGCCTCTCTTAAATACCAGATCATAAAATAATTTAGTTCTATTGTAAGCTTTGTCAGTTTAGGCAGTGTCCAATTACGGGAAATCAGAATAAACAATTTATTCAAAATAAATATTGTATACATTAACATTATAAAGGTGTCGAGACTATAATGCTACACTTACAGTATATACTTCTTTAATTAATTTTCATTCACTGCGAAGGACAAGTTTTAAATGTTATTTTCATACAAAATTCCTTCTATGATTAAAATTAAGTGCCCATTAGTAAACTTTAAATTATTGCTTCCGACTGAGGATGTTAAATAAAAAAATCGTGTTATTCAGTTATAGAAATAACCAGTATTTCGCCCCAGTGTGGTATTATACACATTTGGAATACCGCACCTCTCCAAGAAAATCATCACTGCAAGCCATCCTGTCATAATGACAATGTAGTGACGATTTACAAGGGGAGATTATGTCTTTCCACTTGATATAACTTATATGTCCTACTTGGCGTTCATGAGCAAAAATGAATTAAGAAAACTTTAATTAATTTCTTCCTATTGAGACCATAAAATCAGAAATAATGTTACAGAATCGTGAAAAGCATTTCTAGTTTCATGACATAATAATAGTTGAAATTTCCTGTTACTAATGTGATGAAAACGATGATGAAGTTACGTTTTTGTGTGTTGGAAATGAAGAAGAGTAAACTGGCAGGATTGCGGAACAAATATCAGAATCTTGAAAGAGGCCAATACCACGAGCTTTGAGACAATAATTATCAAACATCAACACTGATAGGTCAGTCACGTCTCCCGCTTGCCTAACGCACGCCTTCGAAAGCAAGTAATATATTTTCACTTGAAGAATAGACGATAGACAATATAAGCGGGAGGACGGCCGGAAGTCCTATATGAAATAGTGTTAGACTGACATCGGCAAATGCGAGGATGTATCATCTCATCGGCTGAGGTAGCGACGTAGGCCTATATGTTACACAAAGGCTGACATCAGTTTGAACAATATTGACGAATGAACGAGTCCAATGAAGGAGATCATAGGAAAGAACTACGAAATCAGAGAACAAATGATCGCAAGACTCTATAACAACGAAGAGCTTTCGCTGATTTGATGTTCCAGTATTGCGGTAGAGCTTGTGTTTCCAGAACTAGTCTCTTCAACCATCGGTGATGGTGATTATTATTACTTTTAAAATCGAAAATACATCTTGGCTACCATCCCTTCCTTCAGCCATCTGAGAACATCATCGTGGTCGGCGGCTACTCGTTTCCGAGAATACGTTTTTCTCCTGAAATTCTTTTTATAGTCTGTTGGCTCTGTGGAGATGTCTGTGATGACTGATGAAGCCAATCTTTGCATGAAACATGCGGCTTCACAGGTCACATCTAAAGGTGGGAGGACTGCGAGGTTGGATCGGACGTAGTTTCCGCTTTTCATGAGTTTCAATTTCTTGTCTGCGAAGTGCCTGCTCAAACAGTGAGACACCTTCTGTAGTAGCTTTGCGCCAAATAACACGGTTTTGTGCAGTTGTTGCCAGGGTGTTAGCATTTATGTTGGTGCTATTCATAGTCTTCTTAATCTGGTATTTATAACGATTCAAAGGAGCACCTTGAGGCCTTTTGCCATGACCAGTCTCACCGTACAGAAGTTGTTTAGGCATTCTGCTATCATTCATACGCTGGATGTGACCAACCCATCTAAGAATATATAGCCATCTGAGAACAGGTAACCGACAATATTGACCCACACAAGTAATCGTTGTTTTTATTAAGGAGTGAATGCACGTGATGATACTAATGTTGAAAATGACGACAACGGCGACGATGATGATACAACTGCTAATGATGATGATGATGATGGGTGTTGTCTTAAAGCAATTAACATTTACGTCGTCGATACTTGGTGATAACAGCCTATTCATGGTTCGACGAAAATGAAAGGTGCGATAAATGAAAGAAATCGAGTTCTTCAGACTTGTGAACATAGTAATTCCGAGAAGACATGTTGGTAAGACAAAATCAAAGAGAGTCTGAATAAGTGTAATTGAATCCAGTTTCCGACTTCGCCAGCCAAGGACACGCATGGATGTGGCCCTCTTATAGCTCTTATAGCGAGGGTACGCCGCACGGAAGTAAGTCATTGACTATTTACTCAAACCGATAATCAAAACTTCTCTTTTTACAAGTTGTTTTACGTCGTACTGACACAGATAGGTCTTATGACGACGACGGAACATGAAAGGGCTAGGAGTGGGAAGGAAGCGGCCGTGGCCTTAATTAAGGTACAGTCCCAGCATTTTCTTGGTGTGAAAATGGGAAACCACGGAAAACCATTTTCAGGGCTGCCGATAGTGGGATTCGAACCTACTATCTCCCGGATGCAAGCTCACAGCCGCGCGCCTCTACACGCACGGCCAACTCGCCCGGTCGAAGATTTCTAACCCCTCAAAAAAAATTGACAAGTTTAGTTTTGATTAGAGCTAGTTCTGTGTGGTAAGGATCATGTACGTACAGTACATCTTACTTCGAGGCTTCATGCTCGATTCTTGTCTCCCTTCAGAATATTAATTATGGATTGACTGCAAACATAATCCTTTTTCAAAGTTTTTGAAAATGAATTCCTCTAATATTCTGGAAGTTGTAAATTTGATACGAATTGCAACTTTCTTTGGGTGGTTTTTGCTCCAATGGGAGATAAAATGATTTCAACACGTACGTCCTTTCTCACGCCGGATTTTCGATTTGCTGCAATTTATCTATCCCTGGTAGGCTATTAGTCTGTCCGGTGGGTAATCAGTCCGGCCGCTGGTTGTGTCCCTACCAGAGGTTATACAATTATACGGAAAACGAAACATCCGAAGGTGGCGCCAAAATGAAGCGTACTAGGGAAGTTGAGGAGTGAGGTAGTTTGCCACTGCAGTGCGGCTGATCCCAGAGTAACACCATTCATAACACTCAGCCATGGTTGAGACTAGGACTTCGGTGGAAGCTATATTTTGTTCTGGCCTGTGCCAAGAGACAGAACAAAATAATTGCATCCATTAAGAATGGTAACAGATGGAGGCTGTTAGTAGACGATTCATCATTTATGTTCAGCTGAAAAATCTGAAACTGTTTAAATTATATAAATTCATGGCAAAACAGCCTGCACTTATGATTAGGGGCGGCATGTCAGACTCGTACTCGGAAGTGCAAGATTTGATTATCGGTCCTTCTGGGGAGGAGATGAAAGGGGGTTCACTTAGCTTCATGATCAACCTAGGAGCTGTCTGGTATGAGAGGAATCGGTCGAGAAAACCAAGCAATTCACCTTAGGATAACGTCACGCTATCAACCTCTCATGCAGCTGAATGATCCCGTTGAACTTCTGCACGACGCTAAAGTATTCGTTAAAACAACACTGGTATGCAACTGATGAGACTTAGATCATTGTGATTTTGTTTGGTGTTCACTTGGGTACATTTTCAACCTTGTTTCCATAAGGAGTTGGAAACATTCTTTCGGATAGTGCGTGAATTACTTAAAAGCAAATCTTGTACATTCAACCCTTTATCTCATTCCATGCAAAGTACTGGAATTCCTCTTTGTTGCACGTCCAGTTCTTGTTATTGATGTACGAATATGAGGCACGTTTGCTGAGTTTTCAACCCTAAGGTTAGTTGGATACCAAACAGTTGTAGTATCGGCTGTCAAAGATAGCCTAGGCATCAGTGAAAAGGCGTACTACAGAAATGAGTAGCGATGTAGTTTCCCGTTGCTCTACTCACTGAGCCAGAATGTGCTATTGCATATCAATCTGCCGAGCCCACCAATCACCACCAACACTTTTATACCATTCATCACAGGAACTGGCTGTTTAAGAAATGACAATACTAGCATGCATCAGTCATTTTCATATTGCCGAGGATGAGACTCAGACAGGTCAGTGAAAGGAATTTAACCGGGCGAGTAGGACGAGCGGTTAGGGTCGCGCAGCTGTGAGCTTGCATTCGGGAGATAGTAGGTTCGAACCCCACTGTCGGCAGGCTTGAAGATGGTTTTCCATTTTCACACTAGGCAAATGCTGGGGCTGTACCTTAATTAAGGCCACGGCCGCTTCCTTCCCATTCCTAGGCCTTTCCTGTCCCATCGTCGCCATAAGACCTATCTGTGTCGGTGCGACGTAAAGCAAATAGCAAAAAAAAAAAAAAAAAAAGGAAAGGAATTTATTCTTTCCCATGCTACAAAACATATTGAACTGTGAACGCTGTGTTTTACAAAGAATGCAGCCATTCTTTCCAAGAATAATATTTATTCAATTAATATGTTCCTGGAAAGTAAATACTGAAATTTTAGGAACTATCTGTCCCATCTTCATGAGAAAGATAACTTGTTAGTCATCCTGTATCACGGCGCGCGCTTTGTTCCAGTTTTATGTCTGGCGAGCAGAGGCGTGGAGCTGCAGTATTCTACACGAGCTGCGAGGAATTTAATCAGCGCGCTGCAGTGTTTGAAGTTAGACGAGTTATGGCCGAATCGTGCTTCGGCCGACTTATTGTATTACAAAGGGAATCATCGTAGCCGTCAACACATCATTTTAGATACCTGTTCCGTGTTTCTTGGACGATTGCCAAATGTGTTTCACACTCAGAAAGAAACGTTTCAATGCCGATTATCGATATCATGCCTTTTTTAAATGTTTAAATCCAGCACTATCTCATCAAGAGTCAGTTTTATTTCAATGTTCGGATGCACAGCCGTTTTTAAGATGCCTGAAGATAAAAGTTTGAATAACGGGTCACCGTGCCCCTTAATGGCTAGTGTTAAATGAATACGGAAAATGTAAAGCGTCCTATTAAGGTGGTGGTCTGACTGAAACAGCAATGACGTCAAAGTTTTTACGTCCTAATAACTAACTTTATAGATTTCGGAGTCACCGAGCTGCCGGAAATGTTGGCTGGTGAATATATCTAAAAAAACAAAAAACAAAAAAAAAAAAAAAATACTTGAGGACTTTCAGACATTTTCAGACTGAAACGGGGTCGAACTGCGAGCTTCGACATAGACAGGCATACAGGTATATATGTCATCTGAGGCAATTCGCCCGGTTGGAAACATAGGATAAGTATAACAAAAGTGCTACACAACTTCGGGAATAGAATAATTACACATTTAATGAGCTATTGTCATAGGAGTGACTTGGGCGTCTATTTCAACGTTCCTTTCTTCCCAGCAGGTGGTGTCATGATAGAAGCAAGAAGTTACGATACAATAAACTCTGAGTAGATCAATTAGAATGCAAAGAAAATGAATACCAAATATACCTATGTTTCATCAGGATAATCCATGAATCTACTACCGAGCTCGATAGCTGCAGCCGCTTAAGTGCGGCCAATATCCAATATTCGGGAGATAGTAGGTTCGAATCTCATTGTCGGTAGCCCTGAAAATGGTTTCCCATGGTTTCCCATTTTCAAACCAGGCAAATGCTGGGGCTGTACCTTAATTAAGGCCACGGCCGCTTCCTTCCCACTCCCAGCCCTGTACCATCGTCGCCATAAGACCTATCTGTGTCGGTGCGACGTAAAGCAACTAGCAAAAAAAAAAAAAAGCATGAATCTACTACGCTGGCGTAGGAGGGGGAGAAGTGATACTCCCACGTGGCGTGTCCCAGGTTGCGGATAGCGAGGTCCTAACCGGCTTGCTGGC
Source organism: Anabrus simplex (assembly GCF_040414725.1). Lineage (NCBI taxonomy): Eukaryota > Metazoa > Arthropoda > Insecta > Orthoptera > Tettigoniidae > Anabrus > Anabrus simplex. The sequence continues at coordinate 267,088,789 of NC_090268.1, forward strand.
GGACTTGAGGGAAATAAAATACCTCTTGCCGACCAAACACACAACCCCCTCTGGTTGGGGGACGCAGATGACGAATACACCCACGGTATCCCCTGCCTGTCGTAAGAGGCGACTAAAAGGGCGCCCAAGGGATGATCAAATTAGAACCATGTTACTACTTGTAATTCGTACCACCACGCAGGGAACACCATGAGTCGCTTTTACTTGCGTGTATTACCACAATGTTAGGTGCATAATAGGTTTGTGATTAGTAGCGACAGTGATTAGTACCCACAATGTGAGGAACACCACGGAATAGTGCGAGTTCCTGTGGTTAGTCCACGTATGTGAAAAACGCCATAGGTTTGCGTTGCCTGTAAATAGCGACACAATGTGCGAAACACCATAGGTCTGTGTTACATGTACAAATGATATTACCTGTGAATAGCAGCCTACCATAATGTGTGGAATACCGCGAGTCTTACGCTACGTTTGATTAGCCGCAACATGACAAATACCATGGTTATACTTTCCTAGCGATAAGTACCATTACGAGGGGCCGATGACCTGGATTTTGGACCCGTTTAGACTACAAGCATGATCGATTCAGTATTGTGCTTTAGAAGCAGTCCCATGGTTAGTAATACTATTGTTGAACGCTAGTTTCTTGGAATGTGGGGCACTGCTTGTCGGATCCACTGATTGTTTTAACTTCATATCCATCCATTCATTCTTCGTCCTCACGTTTCGAATTATGGTCAGTGGAGGTTTATGGATTTTAATTGTCCTTACATTTAGTCTCCTTTCGTACCATTAGGGGCTGATGACCTAGCTGTTATGTCTCTTTAAACGAAAAGCATCATCATCATGGTAATTGATACGGTGCCACAATGGTCTTGTTCTAATATGGCATCGTTTCATTGCGCAGGCCTGTGTGCATGTAAAATTGGCGTTACGATAACAGCCTGTTCATCACAGACTGCAAATGATACATTCGATATTTCCATATCGCTATTTAGACCTAGTTCAAAACATCGGGGACTCGTGTTTTGAGCTCTGGATTACGAGCAGTCATTGCACTTCAGAGCGGCCACCCAAGTCTTCCAGTGGAATCAAGCAGCTAATTTCTTACATGCGATCATCTCGTAGCACATCGTTTATGTTACCAACGTTTCAAGGTAGGTTGAACTTCCTTGTGAATTCAAGTCAGTTCGTGGTATAACACCAAACACCAGTTTGATCCGTAAATTAATAATTGTAGCATTTTTATAATTGATACATTTAATTCGCCAACATCACTGGGATAGCAGCCTTTATAGCATCGAATTGTTGAATCGTTGTTCCACCGACGACGTGGGTTCGGCTCTTTGTATGGATTTAGCCTATTTTTATGGACGGATGACCTCCGTAACGCCAACAATATGTGATGGAATGCATTCATTATCGTTCGTTTCTGTGGATGTATTATGACAAACATGCAGCCCTCATGCTAGACGAATCAACAAAACCAGAATTGGATCCGGGTCCATCTAAACTGAAAACCAGTACGCTGACCATTCAGCCAAGCATCTGGACTCAAAAATCCACAGTTGTATTCCTTCAGGCAAGCAACTCAGTGTGGAAAACTTCCTAAGGATATGGGCTACGAATTTTAGGTGAATAAAATATAATTCAGTATGAGAATATATTTTATATTTATTCCTAAAGTTACACTCCTTTCCTTAATCATTGTTATCCGGGCGATTAGACTAGCAGTTTACCTTTTTCTACCACTACGAGCGCTTAAGTGAGTCAGTGCAGAATTTCGCTTAAGCCTTTATAACTACATTCGATGTAGACATTTTTCAAAAAATCAGAAAACCTGAGGGTATTGAACCAAGGAACGCATTGGAGAAATTATTATGTGAATAAGTTAATTGGGATAGGATTTGATTTTAAAAAACGAGTAAATAAAAAGGGGTTTTTAAGGTGTTTTTCCGAAACTGCATTTGGCCGGAAGTGATTTCCGAAATTTGTTTTTTAGTTTGATAGATCTATCCAAGACTCACAATTTGAAACCTTTATGGGCCTTTTTGCCCTTCAATTTCCGGTACAATTGAGGAAATTGATTAATTTTACGTTTTTGGTAGTATGAGGTCCCCTAATTTGTCTGCTGAGGAATGCTTACAACATTAAAATTACATTTCTCCATTAAATTTTTCCTTAATTTGCTGGAAATAGATCATTAATACTTCAAAAGCTATGTTTTTAACCTTCCATGTATGCCACTTTATACACTCCACTCGATCACATAATGTTCCATAATGTTCCATAATGTTCATATTTAAACGTGGTTTTCATCAAAATTCAAGTTTTTCTTGGCAATGTATTTTATTTATATGAAAAATATACTTCTTTAAACTTTTGAAAAACTATTAGTAGTACATAAATTAGAGCAAATTGATAATGAAGGTAATGACTACACATCAATAATGTTGTGATTTCACGTCCCTTTAATTATTATTACGGATTTTTGGAAAAGTAGAGTCGCCAGAATTTTGTCGCGTGGGAGTTTTTACGTACTTGAAAGTCTCCCGTCACAACTCTGGCGTATTGGATCATCTTCAGATATCGCGGATTGATTCAAGATCGAATTCGCCGACTGGACCTCAGGAGGCGAACGCTCCCACTGTCTATGCCTCTCAGCCCGGCAAAAGAATTATGAATGAATATCCTACAGATGTACAGTTTGTTGACTGAATTGCAGGCATACCCAATTTAACTGCATTTTAAAACTGTACAAATTTGATAATATTTGTGGAGGAGAAAATGCAAGGAAAATGTTGCTTGACTAGCATTTGTAATTGCTGAGCTATACAATTTTGAATTTTACAGCATTTAAACAAAGTGAAATATTTAGCTCCCCTCCCCCTTAAATTATCTTTGGCACGTCAAGGAAGACTGCGTTGCGAGTGAATCGGAATCAAGTCTTTAATCCGCCATAACGCGGCATGAACTAGCCATGAAGTGGTCAAAGCATCCATCACGTGAGTAAGCAGCATTTCAAGGCTTCTTTTTTCATAAGTTCTTTTTCCAGAGGCACGAGCCTTCAATGAAAGCGGAGTCAAGAACGAGATGGTGGACTATATTTCTTGAATCCCTGAAGTAGCCGCTGAAGGAAAAGTGGGTTTTGTGCAATGTCGTTTTTCTCCTTAACTTTCACCCTCCATCCTGACAAGAATAACCTAACTTATTTTTCCCTGACTTCTCTCCAGTTTATCGCGGTTGGCACTCGGTGTTTATTTGGCTCATTCTTCTGCCTGAATCTGTTCGTATGTGTAGGGATGTGCGAGCGATGTAAATAAAATAGTGACAGCGTAGTCCAGACACTCGCACGAGATCGGACATGAGCAAATAGGATATAGGAGCGGTCATGTGGCGCTGTAGTGTGGATTTGACGGGCATCCAGATTTGAGTGTTGTTGCTGTGTGGCATTGAAGTGGAGAGTGCCGATTTCCCAAGAACCTTGACAGAGGATTTGAACGTCAGATTGGTAACAGAAATGATGGTGCTGCCATACATTCGTAGTACACAAGGGGGGTGTTTTGGAACAGGATAAAGCTCGTCGTCAAAAGTACGCTGACTAGATAATTTATTTCTACAATACATGCCACATGGTATTTATTCTACATCAACATTTGCGAGCGACGTCAACACAGACCCTTTCGGTGTTTCCACATTTTTACTTCTCCTTAAAAGATAAACAGTATCACTGAGAGTAATGCCATCTAGTAGAGAGGAGTGGCTGCAGAAGAGACAGACAGATTTCTGTAAACAATAGTCAGACAGCGTAATGTTGTTGTTAATTAGCACAGCATAGTCGTATTTGAATGTAACGAAACGTGTCTGATATCAGCCTTAGAATTTCCGAACCTGCCCGGAACTTGAAATAAGGTACTATTCTGGTTTAAATTGTGAGGATTTATCCAGGGAAAAATTCAAAATCACTTTAATAATAATGTTATTGGCTTTACGTCCCACTAACTACTCTTTTACGGTTTTCTGAGACGCCGAAGTGCCGGAATTTAGTCCCGCGGGAGGTTTTTACGTGCCAGTAAATCTACCGACACGAGGCTGACGAATTTGAGCACCTTCAAATACCACCGAACTGAGCCAGGATCGAACCTGCCAAGTTGGGGCCAGAAGGCCAGTGCCTCAACCGTCTGAGCCACTCAGCCGCGCCACAATCACTTTGGCAACATCACAGATGCGGTGATGTTGTTGTTGTTGTTGATGCTGCTGCTGCTGCTGCTGCTGCTGATGATGATGATGATGATGATGGTGATGTTGAGATTAGTGGTACCACTTCGGTCACTTACTGATTCTGACTTGCTGATTTACTGATTCTTGAACTCACTTGAAATAACGATAATCATCTGGGCTATCCTTAATTTCGGTGGCAGAGTTCACCAAATGGATCATTCGAATTTAAGTAGAGCATGATAATTTTGTTCTTGTTTTCCAGAGCAGGTACGTAAGCCGTATTCTGATACATCAGCTGCGAACCTCACTTAATGCCCTGAAAACGATTAAACGGCTGGGAAATGCACCAAGTATATCTACCTCAAATAAAACTTCCATAATGACTTGGAATAGCCTAGCTATATTTTACCAAGACCTAATCCACGGATATCAGCGTCATCAAACACTAGAAACAGTAATATACTGTTAAGGGCTCATGCGATTGCCAGCCGTCTCTAAGCCCCCACCCCGCACAGGTGTTCCTTGGAAGGGCTGACGGAGGCCATGTGACGATGATGGTGATGGTGATGTTGAGACTAGTGGTACCACTTCGGTCACTTACTGATTCTGATTTACTGATTTACTGATTCTTGAACTCACTTGAAATAATTATAATCATCTGGGCTATCCTTAATTTCGGTGGCAGAGTTCACCAAATGGAGCATTCGAATTTAAGTAGAGCATGATGTGATGGCCTCCGCTTCCGTTGTGATTTTCGTCTGGTTTCTTCGTGGATTTTTCTGGAAGATGAAAGTGAAACGTTCGTATTCTGGCCAGGATACTAGTACTTCATCACCAGGTACATAGAAGCAAGCTTGCCGCGAACAAGTTGTTGGTTGTAGTTGAGTTGTTGGTCCCGACTGTGTTTTGTTGTTGTCTTGTCGAGTGCTATGTATGAGTAGTTCAGTGTGTGGAGCAGTCACGTGTGTTGAATGTGCGAGTTATCGGTCTTGTCTGAAGTCGAGGAAAGTGTATGGCAATCGTGCTTGTGAAAGTCAACAGACGTACTGTACGTTCGAACCTGTCTACATGGAGCTGTTGTGTGAAGTGATTGGTGTGTTCGTAGCCAAGTGAGAGGCGAGACATTCAATCAAAATTACGGAAGGATCGTCCGTTCCAGATAAATTCCAACCAGCCGGAGACCCGCAGCGAGAACAAGAAACTTCTGTAAATGGACACTAATTAGTGAAATTTTGTCATTCATTCACAAGTATAATTGTGCACACTGAATGGGTCGTCCTAGAATAAATTACTCCAGTAAAATAGTCCGTGTTTTATTCTTAACAATATATAACCCTTCCAAATAAGCATACGAAAGACAGGGCAGTTTTTCTCCAACACATTAACATATCAACACAAATCTAAAGATGAAATAAATGCATGAAAATTCAAGCATTACGTTCCATTACCATTTGTAGAAATTGTGTAAACAACGGCGCACATTAACACCATCAATACACTTCAATACTTTGAACAAAATACACAATTTTCAGTGACTGTTCCACCGACAGATTACCCGATTATTACTTTCTTTAGCCCCTCACTGATTATAGCGCAAGTATAACAATACTGTTCACTTTTCAAAAACACAGGTATCATCCACAAGAGTCATCTATGTCTTTAAGTAGGGCTGTAGTCTGGAACAGTTCGACAACCCTTACCAGTTGTCAAACAGCAGACAATAGATACTGTACTCTAGACAGACCATGAACATTGTTCAACGGAATACAAAGGATAAATAGTAGACAATTCAACGACGGACTTTTGATTATTGACTGCACCAAACACATTCTTATATAGGCTTCAAATCAATAGACTCGTCTCTTCATCAACAGTTGGCATATATTAATTTTTCATTGTTGTCACTGACATTTATTTAACTTTTCAGGTAGTAGTTAGCTTTAATTTTACCACGCACAGTAGAAACCTTATCTTATAAATCTTATAAATAAAATTCTAGGGTGTCCGTTGTCTGTAATGTCATTTATTTCACAAAATTTTGATATATTTATCTGTTTCAGGTCAATTCAATATCATATCAGTAGTTTTTTGGCTTTCGTGTCTGTTTGTCTGTTTGTTTGTTCCACCATCACGAAACTTCAAACTTAGCGAGTCTACTTATTCAGGATAAAGTTTCTATATGCATATCATTTAAAATCACAGAATAGACTTGGGGTTTATAGGAAGACTACACAAGAGTTTCTTTTTCAATTTTCTCTTACACTATTGAATATATTTAGACAAAACTTCAAATTTAGGTCTACTTGTCCAAACATAGGTTTTGATATGAATATTATTTACAAATCACTGAACAGACTGGGGGTTTATACGAAGACCGGAAGAGATTTTTCCGTTTTCTCTTACACTATTGATTATATCTCAACCAAACATTATATTTAGAGTCTGTTCATCCAAGCTCAGGTATAGGTATGCATATCATTTTAAATTCACCGAACAGACTGGGGGTTCATAGAAGACCAGAAGAGGTAATTTTCCAGTTTCTCTTACACTATTGGTTGTATCTCGACCAAACTTCATATTTAGAGTCTACTCATCCAGGAGTATGTTTCAATATGCATATCATTTAAAAATCACTACATAGACTGGAGGTTTACAGGAATAACAGAAGAGTTTTCTTGAATTTTCTCTTACACTATTAGTTATACCTCGGCCAAACTTCATACCTAGAGTCTACTCATCCAGGAGCAGGCTATGCATATAATTCAAAACATCATTGAATAGACAGGGAGTTTATAGGAAGACCAGAAGTTTTTTCAATTTTCTCTTACGCTATTGCTTTAAAAAAAATGCTATTTGTTCGGGGCGTCGACCTAGACAAATCTTTTGCCCCTACCTGCACCATATGTGAGGAACCTGCGTGTATGTTATAAATGGCGGAAGTGTAAAGTGTTGAATATGAGGAAAGGAACGTTAGGGATGCCACAAACACCCAGTCTCCAGGCCAGGGATATTAATAATTTACAATTAAAAACCCCTGACCCGGCCGGGAATTCGAACCAGGACCGCCGGATGACAGGCGGACGCGTTGCCCCCTACACGGAGGGGACGGACTACACTATTGTTTATATGTAAAATTTGTAGACTATATGTGAAAAGCCCCTTCATTTTAAATAATTTCGCTTACTCTTCAAATAACGGCAAAAAATACTATTTTTTACGGGCTTCATGCTCTGCAGGCAAGGACGGACAACCTCGCAGACGTACAGTTATTTGAAAGATCCATTACAGGGGTGTCTGTCTGTCTGTCTGTCTGTCTGTCTGTCTGTCTGTCTGTCTGTCTGTCTGTCTGTCTGTCTGTCTGTCTTCTGTCTGTCTGTCTGTCTGTCTGTCTGTCTGTCTGTCTGGTTATCTATCTATCTGTAATTTTCTAAAAGTGGAAAACTACTGGACTTATTTCAACCAAACTACATATTTGGATTCTACTCACTCAGAATTGGTGTTGTTATGTGCGTATGGTGTCATGGTAATGACATGGAGTTGGTATTTATAGGAAGATTTTTCTCAAATATTTTCGGTAACATTAGGTCTATCAAAAGACGTTTAAGAATATGTAATTTCCGTTCCTTTGTGCCGTGTACTTATTTATCGTACGACGGATAATAACGCAGATGGTTTCGAAAAATTGAATTTTTAGCCCAAGTCCCGTGGGACATGTTGTGCATGTTACATCAAGGCGGGCAACGATAAAATCTAAAGAGAAATTTTACTCTTTTCGATAGGACAGATATTAAGGGAGGTATCATCAAGTCAGAGCTTCACGAAAGTGGTCAGAGATACAATATGCAACCTGAGAACCATGGAAAAATTCGCAAAACTTTGGACCAGGAACTGTACCGTACAAGAAGTTCGGAAATCGTCATCATTCTCTCTCGACTTTGTTCAGCTTCGTCATATTTCACGTTATTGCCACGTGATTTCGTACGAAAATATCATTGTAACATGTCGCATTAAACGTGTGATAGAGCATCAAAGTAACATGTAATCCATTGTGAATTCCCGTGCTTTGAACGGGTAAAAATTCTAGTTTAACATAAGAATAACTTAATACAAAATAGACGCGATAATTAATACAATGCATCGGTGTGATAGATGCCCTATCAATTATTATTCATTCATTCATTCATTCATTCATTCATTCATATCATTTTTTGCCCTTATGGACAGTGTTTGAACTAGAATAGCTCATGATGACAATTTTCACTTCTTTCCCTTCTTCCTCTTCTCTTCCCAAAATCTCGTCATCCTTTGACTGTGTTCCTGTTTCCCTTGTTCTGTCTACAATGGTACTGTCTTCTTCTTCTGCTTCTCATCTACTATAAATTTTGTATTCCTAATTTTGTTTTTGAATTATTTTCTCTATCCTATCATTTGCCTGTTGATCCACACCTGCCTTAAGTCTTTCTCTATTTCATGATACCAATTTGTTTTCTTGCTTTAACTGTTTACTACGTTCTATTTTTTCTGTCTCTATGCTGCCTGATACTCCAGTTGTGGTCGTTTCTGACGCGTCCAGTGCTTCTGGTAATACGACTGTTTTGTAGTGTCTCATTTTATCCTGTCTTGATATACTTTCTTTATTAGAATGTGACCATGTGAGTTTGTATGCTTTCTGGAGTTTTTCCGTTCGTTCTACAGTATGTTAGACGCCTTGTTTGATCCTGCTATTTGTATGTATTCTCCTAAATATTTAAAATTTTCTACTATTTTTACGGATACCTACACAGTACGAATGGTGTGCATATTGTTGTTCTGTCGTTCCATATATTGGGTCTTCTCGTAAGATATTTGTAGACCTGTTTTGGCAGCTATTTCATGCAAGCCTTCCAGTGCTTCCATTGCCCCCTTTGTATTATTGCAGAGTATGGCTATGTTACCTGCAAATGCCAGACATTTTGTTATTGTTTTCGATTCACGCGTTCTTACCAGCTGTAGTCCTTTAACTCGTTCCACCCACTGCTGAATAATTTTGTCTAATACCATGTTGAACAGGACTGGTGAGAGCTCGTCTCCTTGTCGGACACCTGTGTGTATCTGGAGGGTTCCGAAATTTCTCCCATGAGCTTGATCTTGGAGGTGGTGTCTGTAAGCGTATGTTATATAAGTGCTCTGGTTTTTCGGTCAATGACATATTCTTCCAGTATGTCAAAGAGCGTCTGTCTCTCTATGGAGTCGTACGCTTTTTTAAAGCTTTTTAAAAGTGTTTCTTGTTTGTCTGACTTTCAAACGTGTTCTCAAGTTCCAGATCTGTTCGATGCATGATCTCGCTTTTCTGATGCCTGCCTGGTATTCCCCTATCTGCGGATCTGCTTGTGGCTTTAGTCTGTTTAATAACACCTTAGAGAAAATTTTGTACATACCTGATGCTAGCGAAGTACCTCTGCAATTATTTGGATCTGACTTAACACCCGTTTTATGTACAGGATGGATTAATGCACATTTCCATTCCTCTGGCACTATCTTTGCGACCCAAATTTCTATGATAATCTTATGGGTTTTTTGGTGATGTTTTCATCTTGTAGATTCCATATCTCGGCGACAACACCATCCTCTCCTGCTGCTCTGTTATTTTTCATTTGCTTTATGATTTCCTATATCCCTTCTATTTCGGGCGGATTAGAATCGGGGTTGGATGTAGTTTTTTGGAATGTTAGTTTTTCTACGAGTTTCTTGCAATTAAGAAGTTTATCAAAGTAATATTTGAGGATTTTACAGTTTTCTTTCGTGTTTGTTTCCAGGGATCCATCTGTTTTACGGAAGCAGAGGCTAGGAGTTTGATAGCACTTAATATTTTTCTTTGAAAGTTCTGTAAAATTTTCTTGTGTTATTTCTCTTGAAATCTTCCTCAGTTTCGTTTAGTCTGTTATTGTAGTATGCTCGTTTTTCTCTTCTGATTTATTTCAATGATTGTTTCTGAACTGAGTGAAATTACTTCCATGTTTCTGATGTTCTGTTACTGCTGAACATCTCCCATGCTTGTTTTCTCCTCTCAATGGATTGATCACAAATTACGTTCCACCATCTATGTTTTCGTTTTCTAGGAGGTTGTCCCCAGCGCATTGCCTTCTGAACTGTCTTCACAAGATCTGTCTAAGTGTCTGTTGAATGCCTATGAATTTCTTCAACGATTTTATCCCTGTTTACCTTCAAGTATTCTGGATCAGGTTTGGGTACTTTTTATTGCGCTATCTTTTTCTGTCTTGGGATTGGCCTAATCTCAACTTGTAGTAAATAATAATCAGACTCAATGGATCCTTTACGCGTTCTGACATTTAAAATTTCCCGCGTATTTTTCTTGGAAATGGCCACATGATCAATCTGTAATTCACCCCACACAGTGTAGGGTGCTTTCCATGTTGTGAGTTTTCGTCTTGGCTTTTGACATTGCGTTGGCATAATTTTGAGGTTGAAATTTTGACAATATTTTATGTGGTGTTCCCCGTTTTTTGTTTGTGCGAATGTGTGCTGAGCACATGCCTGTTATTTGTCTGTATTTTCTCTCCTTACTTAATTGCGCATTGATATCTTCCGTTAAAATTTTCTCATGACTTTCTGGTACGTTGTTGGTTAATTCTTCCATGTCTTCCCAGAAGTCATCAATTTCTTGTGGCTTCTTTCCGTTGTGGTCATTTGTAGGTGCATGTGCATTGATAATAGTGTATGCTTTATTACCTGATTTGAGGGAGAGTGTGAAGATAGGTTCTGATATGGAATTGAAGTCTAGGATGTTATCCACAATTGATTAGTGTACTGCAAATCCTGTACCAAACAATAGTTATATGCCTCTTCTGACAGCAGGTTTATCATTGTAAATCCTGTAATTTTTTGTATCGAAATGGTTTTCATCTATGAACCGTGTCTCTTGAATGGCGAGTATTTTGATGTGAAATTTTTCTAGCATGTCTGTGAGTTGCTTTAGTTTTCCAAGTTTGAAGGGGGTGTTTGCATTGAGGGTGCCAATGTAGTGTTTGCGAAGAGATTTCAAGAAGCTCAGATTCGTATCCTCATGATGTTCCTGGTCCCCAAGAATCCGATGACAAGGAAAGTCCAGTGCGTTGACTTGGGCCTGGGGTAGCAGATTTCTGTCCTTTTGTTCCGTCATGATTACTTAAAGTTGAAGTTGGTTGTGGTGATCTTTAATAAAGATCACGGCAATTACAGACTTGAATATTTACCGGGCGAGTTGGCCGTGCGCGTAGGGGCGCGCGGCTGTGAGCTTGCATCCGGGAGATAGTAGGTTCGAATCCCACTATCGGCAGCCCTGAAAATGGTTTTCCGTGGTTTCCCATTTTCACACCAGGCAAATGCTGGGGCTGTGCATTAATTAAGGCCACGGCCGCTTCCTTCCAACTCCTAAGCCTTTCCTATCCCATCGTCGCCACAAGACCTATCTGTGTCTGTGCGACGTAAAGCCCCTAGCAAACAAACAAAAAAAAAGACTTGATTGTTGAGATCAAGCCATATTTCACTGCTCCACCAACTAGATGAACAGACGCAGACCACTAGTCGCTGGATTCCAGAACAGACATTAGTGGTTTTCTTGATGTTGTGTGTTTGGTCCGCGAGAGCTATTTTATTTCGCTCAAGTCCGCCGGCAAGCCGGTGAGGAGCCCCCTATCCACCACCTGGGACGCGCCACATCGGAGTATCACCGCTACGCCTGCTACGACTCCGTAGTAGGTTCGTATTATTATTATTATTATTATTATTACTATTATTATTATTGCAAGGAAAAGGCAGAAACGGCTTTTCGTTGATATATCAGTAATGGCTCGTCCTACTAGGAAATAAATTCAACAAATATAATTAAAATATCGTTTTGTAAAAATTACGTTACCTGACCTGATTTTTTTTAGAAAATTTAACAGTTGTCGAAATATAGCTGAAACACGTAGCAGCTCCCGGTAAGTCCATCTTACACTTACGGCAGCCAAATATGTGAACAAGTGGACGAAAAGCGAAAGGGTAGTTGGTCATTATACACTTTCTTTGAGAAAAAAGCATATTATAATCCGGAATTTTAAAGACAGATATACAATTTTGCTTATATAGATCAAGGCCATGCCACGGATTTCAAATTTATCCAAAAATGTAATGCTGAATATCGGGTGTAGGCAATAGGGGTTTTTACTCAGGAATGTAATGTACAAAGAAGGTTTTTGTTCTCATTCTCACGGTGGAACGAAAGTGTAACTAGGTTCTAAAGTAAGCAATATCACTTCTCTGAACGGAACCTGATAGTATAATTATCACGCCAGCTGGACCTAATTAAATCTAAAATAAACCATGGTCTAAGCGGTGTCAGTTAACAAGGACACTAATGAGGAACCAGTCCACTCCATTGGCTGTTAACAATAATGGCATTTTAATTGGTTTCTAAAGATAAACAGTACTTCGTAACTACCTGTTAGTTATGTAATATCAGACTTATCTCTCACTGTTTCTGAGATTTCTTTCGGAACAGGACTTTTATGAATTAAGGAACCTGTTTGATTAGCTTTTAAAATACAAATGACTGAACAATCGATCTTAATAGATAATTAACTACTCTAACAACAAATTGGAAATTTACATTCACTATATCGTTATTCACCTATCCGAGGCTTTTGATAGGGTAAATCATGATAGACTACTGGCAAAAATGAGGGCTATCAGACAAGACAAAAGAATGACTGAAAGTGTGGCTACATTTCTAGAAAATAGAACTCAGAGAATTAGTGTATGTGAAGCATTATCCGATTGTGTAATTATTAAGAGGGACGTTTCTCGGGGCAATATGATTGGGCTTTTATGTTTTACACTTTTGTGTTTTAAAGAACTGGCATCAGAGATAAGGGTTTATTCTGATGATGTTACAATGTATAATGAATCAGTTAGACGATTGTGAGCGACTGCAAGAAGACCTCGCCAATGTTTTGAGATGGACAGCAGATAATGGCATGATGGTAAACGGAATGAAATGTCAGGTTGTAAATTTCACCAAGCGGAAAAGTCCTCTCAGTTGCAATTACAGTACTGTATTAATGGGGTGATATCATTGGGGTAATTATCTTAACGTTGTTGTAAATAAATATTACATAACTCATCGTATGGTTCTAAGAGCGTATGTTAGGCAAAATGCCCAAAATGTATTATTATTATTATTTGTTTTTGTTGTTATTACCGTATTTTGTTAGGTTGCAGAGGTGTAAGAAGGTGCGGACGTAAATGGGTGGACAGAGAAAATATCGAAGCATAATTTAAAACACTAAAATTGAAAATTTTGTTTTTCCTTTTTTTAAATTTTATTTTAAACTTTGTTAAACAACAACAGCAAATCAGAAACCCTCGGCTCAAATAACAAGAAAGATCAAAGTTCAGGTACAGAATCACTTGTAGAAAGAGCTTGTAGCTCCAATGTTACAGTGTTCAAACGAACACCCTTCAATCAATACTCTAGGAGACTACGCTCCGAAAGTTATTTCAATCTAGCCTCTCCAAGGCACAATTCTAATCCAAATTTTACTTTAGATCATTTCAAAAGAGTTTACTGTGTTACCCGCTCGACAGTCTGATGTACCCTTGACTATGAATAGTTAAAATTTAACAGAGGCAGTAAGTGCCCATTCTACATGGCCTTAGTGATCAAAGAGAAAAGATTCAAGATATCGGCCGTAAACAAAATGCTAGAAGAACACTTGCAGTCGTTTGGAAATACACCTTAAAACACAATAACCTATGTGAGCTTATGGCCCTGAGTCATAGAGGCTATGCCTATACTACACAGGGTTACTACGTGGAGAAAAACATTAAGTTCCAAAAGAAGAGACAAAGTTTAAAGTTTTTCAAAATCATAGTCATCCCAACCAAGTTGATTGGGAATTAAAAGAGGGTGAACACTCTTTAGTCCCTAAATTAGAATACAGTCCTCAGACTTTCTTAAAGCTTTACATTTAGAAGATGATGTTAAACTTCAGAATTTTACATTAAGAATGAATTTTGAAAGCTTCCCCTGAAGTCAGCTTTCTGACATTATCACATGATTAAAAGATACCTGCCAATACCTTGAGCTGGTGGGCCTTCCGACGACGGGCACGGCTCTCCCTCTGCCTCCACTACTCTAAACCTCGAGCGATAGAAAAGACAATATGTCCCAAAATCTCCCAGCTTTTATAGTAGAAGAGAAGGTTCCAGAACTCTCTAGACCGAAGGCCTGTACACACCCTAAATTTTGACTGGCTAATTAAATAAATAACCAAAATTTCTAATTGGCTAATGATTTCATTAAGAAGGAAGAGATAGGCTAGTAACCTTATAACTCAAAAACAATCTACAAACACTTCAGTTTAGAAAACCCCTAAACAGAAACATTCTTTTGAAAATTAATTGTCCATTCTCTCACCAGAGGGGACACAGAAATCAGTAGTAAAGACATCTGAAGATAAAGTTCGAAACTTCTTCTGATACACAGTTCAAGGTTCACATTACAGATTGCCTTCTAAAAGGCGGTCAGTTTAAATGTACGCAGTAGGTGTACCTCCGGTGCAATTATTTTTATAATTATTATTACAAAAAGGAAATACGTTCATAGATAGATACTAGGGTTGCTTATAGGAAATAATATACCCTGGCCTATTTTGTCTATTTCTGTGTATATCATCAAATCAATCAATACTGATCTGCATTTAGGGCAGTCGCCCAGGTGGCAGATTCCCTATTTGTTGTTTTCCTAGCCTTTTCCTAAATGATTTCAAAGAAATTGGAAATTTATTGAACATCTCTCTTGGTAAGTTATTCCAATCCCTAACTCCCCTTCCTATAAATGAATATTTGCCCCAGTTTGTCCTCTTGAATTCCAACTTTATCTTCATATTGTGATCTTTCCTACTTTTATAAACGCCATTCAAACTTATTCGTCTACTAATGTCATTCCACGCCATCTCTCCGCTGACAGCCCGGAACATACCACTTAGACGAGCAGCTCTTCTTCTTTCTCTCAATTCTTCCCAACCCAAACATTGCAACATTTTTGTAACGCTACTCTTTTGTCGGAAATCGCCCAGAACAAATCGAGCTGCTTTTCTTTGGATTTTTTCCAGTTCTTGAATCAGGTAATCCTGGTGAGGGTCCCATACACTGGAACCATACTCTAGTTGGGGTCTTACCAGAGACTTATATGCCCTCTCCTTTACATCCTGAAAATGGTTTTCCGTGGTTTCCCATTTTCACACCAGGCAAATGCTGGGGCTGTACCTTAATTAAGGCCACGGCCGCTTCCTTCCAACTCCTACGCCTTTCCTATCCCATCGTCGCCATAAGACCTATCTGTGTCGGTGCGACGTAAAGCCCCTAGCAAAAAAAAAAAAGCCTTTACATCCTTACTACAACCCCTAAACACCCTCATAACCATGTGCAGAGATCTGTACCCTTTATTTACAATCCCATTTATGTGATTACCCCAATGAAGATCTTCCCTTATATTAACACCTAGATACTTACAATGATCCCCAAAAAGAACTTTCACCCCATCAACGCAGTAATTAAAACTGAGAGGACTTTTCCTATTTGTAAAACTCACAACCTGACTTTTAACCCCGTTTATCAACATACCATTGCCTGCTGTCCATCTCACAACATTTTCGAGGTCACGTTACAGTTGCTCACAATCTTGTAACTTATTTATCACTCTATAGAGAATAACATCATCCGCAAAAAGCCTTACCTCCGATTCCACTCCTTTACTCATATCATTTATATATATAAGAAAACATAAAGGTCCGATAATACTGCCTTGAGGAATTCCCCTCTTAATTATTACAGGGTCAGATAAAGCTTTACCTACTCTAATTCTCTGAGATCTATTTTCTATGAAAGCCAATTTAGGCCTGCCGGATTTTCGAAATTCTACTCAAATCGTTGAAAAGTTCGGAATGTATCATACTTTCACCGTGTATTGTAAACTTTCTGCTTTGTATTGTTCAGTGATCTGAAACTTATTTTGCAGTGGCACGTTATTCTGCTAGATTTATGGCCCCGATTATTCACAGACAGCTGCTTGAAAGGCGCGGCAGTACATCCTTCATTCCTTCCTTCCTTCCTTCCTTCCTTCCTTCCTTCCTTCCTTCCTTCCTTCCTTCCTTCCTTCCTTAAGGGGTCCTTGTAGGTAATTAATGACCCATTTAATCCAATGAAGAAAGTGGACATGTTTTGGCACACTTTGTAGACAAAATAACCATTAACATTAAACAAAAAGTTCCGGATCTAGGAATGAGGTCTGAGTAATAAAATAAATAAGTAGGCGATGCATTTCCTCCTAAAATATGAAAATTTTCAATGCTCTTCACACAAGTATTTAAACTTCTACACTACATATTGACCTAAATTTGTATCACTTTCAAAATTTCAGTATGAAAAGTAAGTTTTGTAAGTTTCATGATCGTAGCTCTTTTACGTTTCTAGAAATACGCACCTAAAATCGAAAAAAACATGTTTGTGTTAATTTCAATTTAAAAGTTACACACATGAAAAAACTGTATTGCTTTCGTATTTAGAACTATCCTGCCCCATAATCTGGATCATCTCCTTCATTGGCTTCTGTCTTCTTCCTTTTCGTTTTTCTCTGATGCATTCCCCCCCCCCCCTGTAGGCGGGGGACACAGGCGATGAATACACACACGGTATCCCCTGCCTATCGTGAAAGGCCACTAAAAGGGGCTCCAGGGGCTCTCAACTTCGGAAAGAATACACCGACGGTATCCCCTGCCTATTATAAGAGGCGAATAAAAAAGGCGACCGAGGGATAATACTTTTGGAACCATGAGCCCATTTGTGATTTGTACCATTACGGAAGTGAACACCATGGGTCGACTTTACCTGTAATTTGTACTACTACATGTGCCTGGTTGTGCTCCCTTTCAGAGCAATAATCTCTACTACCAGAGGAAATTGTACCGCTACTGCCACCAGCTGGGTTTGTGATTAGTATTATCAGGGGAGGATCTCTAAGGGAGTAGTACCATTATATGAAGAACGCCACGGGTCTGTGCTGCTAAGGGGTTGTGCTATAATGTGTGATACACCCTGGGTCTACACTGCCTATGATTAGTACCACCATGAGTATACGGGGCCTGTGATTAGTGCCGTTGTATGAGGAACATCATGGGTCTACGTTGTTTGTGAGTAGTACCCTTATGTGGAGAACATCATGGGTTAGTGTGACCTGTGAATAGTGCTGTTATGTTTGACATTCCCTGGGTCTACATTACCTGTAGTTAGTACCACCATGCGAGGAACATCATAATTATTCGTTACCTGTGATTAGTACTACTATAGAAGAAATATTATGGCTCTGCTTTACCATTGATTAGAACTATTATTAGAGGCTGGTTACCTGGAATTTGGACCCCTTTGGACAACAAGCATCATCCCAGATAACAAGGCATTTTGAATATCCAATGATTGTTTTGGAATCATTGATAATTTTTTTCGTCACCTTTCGTTTTAGATTCTAGTCAGTGGATATATTTTGAAGTTTTAATCATCGTTTCATTTTGTTGCACCTCGTATCATTAGGGGCCGATAACCTAGCTGTTAGACTCCTTTAAACAACACACATCATCATCATCATCATCATCATCATCATCATCGTCGTCGTAATCATAACCATTTGATGCTTTCTGGTATCCTGCCAAGTAACGTTGATTCGTTTTTCAGCCTCCATCACTCAACGGTGGTCTATATCATTGAAGGCTGATTGTGTGTTGACACGCGGTTCACTACCTAAAAACTTTAACACTTTTTTCTTGCCAGATACTCTCGCCATTGAAACACAAAACTGCATCATACACACACATTTTCATTGTTTCCAATCCCATATACACATTTTTGGTAACCTTGTTCATATTACAGAATTGAAGCATTCTTTTGGATTCTGTGTGTCACTATTCAAGCATATTTTTATGGAGATACGGTTTGCTTAGTTCTTTGTAAGTAGGCTTTACAGCCTCCATTACTGGACGTGGTAAGGAATGTTTGTGGTCATAGGTCCTTCTTTCCTTTTCAATTATTTTGGAACCTGCACCATGTTTCAGAAGATAAATACTGTAGTGCTGTGCTATTTCATTTGTGGACAAATTATGGAAGAAAGTTGCCGAAAGTTCTTTCCACATTTCGTCGACATTGGTTAGATTATTGCGAACAGCGGAGCCACAATAATTCTGTAAAAGGTCTATTTCAGCACCGGACTGTATATTTTTACTATGTAATTTCTTACCATCACTCAGAGGTCTGTCATTCACGTCCCTTGATAAGCGTCGCAGTCTAGTACCCATTCTCATTTGGATATGACTCACACATTCCAACTTCTCACTAGTAATAGCTGGGCCATATGGTTGGTCCTTTACCACTTTGTTGTATTCTTTAATGTCTCCATCACCAGGATAGTTTACATACACTGCACCTCTACTATCTTTTGATCTTCTGAAAATATTTATAGCACCAAAATGTTTCCATGTCTCCACTTCTACTTTCATAGTTTTCCTTTCATTGATGTTTTCCACCTGAATTTGTACGGCAGACTTTACTGAACTTAGCCATGCTATCCACATTTATCACCTTTCCTGTATCAACTAATTTAACAGAGACAACACTATTAAGAAATGTGTGTCCACGCTTCTGCCAAGTTCCGTCCATGTGAAGATTATCTTCATTTTTCCTTTCCTTACAGCTTCTATTGACGCTAACTGCATGCATACATCACTAGTTTCATAAACAGTACTCCTAATAACTTGGTTGTATTTGGAAAATATTACTGCGGGTAGGGGTAGATTTAGTAAACCACAGAATATTTTTCCTGCAGCACTGCCTATCCCAATTAATCTTAGAGCATACACCATTCTTACATTGTCTTTCGTTTTGGTAACTTCAGAAGTTTTGGTTTTGGCACTGAATCCACAATAATCACAATCACAAGTTCACTTACTAGACCAGCTATCTTGTCGACATTTTCAAAGAGTTTCATGTCTTCACTACAACCTCGACAGACTGCATGTTGGTTCAAAAATGTAAACAATATGTTCGAACAAACAATAATATTTCAACCTTGCATTATTTTTTCATTTTCCACATTTTCACATTCACTGTTGTCTTCATTTTTACTGGTTTCCTCCTCCAGATCAGTGTGTGTTCTTGGAAGCACTTGGTTTGTCTTGGAAGTTGAGTTCACTTTTGCACTACTGCTACTTATTTTCAATAATAGTTCCTTTAGACTCACTACACATTTGTTAGAAGTGCACTGATTACCTCTAAATGTAGATTTGGGTGTAAACTTCTTTATCCTAGGCAGTGTAAGATCTATATTTTTCACAGAATTCAACACGTGCACACAAATACCGAACAAGCTGAGAACTGACATTCATTTCTGCTCAAACTCTCTATCCAGAGAATAAACAAGCAAACTGCGCATACAATACTGCCAACACACGTAGTTAATTATTATCTTTAAGAGCAATATGCTTCTATGCCACTGCTTTACAGAGATATATGTGTTTTGGTTTCGGCATGTATAAAAGGGCCGTGGCATCCCTTGTGCACTATGGCACAAACTAATTTATGTTTGAAAAACTAACAGTCCGATCTTCATGAAACAAACTTAGATTTATTCCGAAATATGTGAGTAATCAAGATTAAATATCGAAAGTTAACCACTTTAGGCTACATGTTTGTAGTTTCAGCTTCTTCAACAAAGCAAATATCACGCATTTTGCTGTCGCAATATGTCGCATGTCTGCAGCTACGGGTTTCTTACAAACGTTGCAAAGTAATAGAGTTCCGTCAATTTTAAAAATGTTTCCAAGCTGCCGCACAAAACGGTTCAAAGAAACTCTCTTCACACTGTTGGGACGCATCTTATTCGTTGAAACGAGAACTCCACACAGCCAGTCTACTGTATATCTTACATGCTTGTCAGACCACTGTAATTTCAAGTAACATTTCCTGTTAGGGTAAGGACCAGTGGAGGGGTAAAGGAGGCTTAATGTGGCTGACAGCTCCAGCTATCTGTTGTCCTTAATGACCGGGATTTTTTACCTTGAATTATAATACAGAGACGAGGGTGTTCTGACGAAATTGCTAGAATTCTCTATTCTCTATTTCCCGGGTTCAAAAACGTGGCCGGGAGACATCTAAGGAGCGGAACATAACAAATACACCAGAATATGTATTTAATTATAAAAAACGGGAAAGTGTGTAACTAAATCATATTTAGTTAAATGAAATGTCGTATGGCTTTTAGTGCCGGGATATCCCAGGACGGGTTCGGCTTGCCAGGTGCAGGTCTTTCTATTTGACTCCTGTAGGCGACCTGCGCGTCGTGATGAGGATGAAATTACGATGAAGACAACACATACACCCAGCCCCCGTGCCATTGGAATTAACCAATTAAGGTTAAAATCCCCGACCCGGCCGGGAATCGAACCCGGGACCCTCTGAACCGAAGGCCAGTACGCTGACCGTTCAGCCAACGAGTCGGACTTTAGTTAATAAATAATAAATGTTTCTGTTTCTGTTTCATATTTAGTGCGCGCATGATTCAGCTGTTTTGCCACGAACTTTCCGTAATTCTTGTTATAAAATAATAATTAAATCACTTTTACAGTGTCAATTTTATTGTCGATTAAAAAATGAGTGCCTTATTACCTGTCTGTTTAGCGATTTCTGTGCCTAACGTCCACTCACTAGAGTGTATTTAGGGTTTGTAGTAAGTATATAAAGGAGAGAATATACAAGTTACTGGTAAGAACCCACTTAGGGTATGGCTTCAATGTATGGGACACTCATTAGTATTGGGTACTTAATTCGAGAACTGAAAAAATCCCAAAGGAAAGCAGCATGATAAGTAGTGGGTGATTTCTAACTAAAGAGTAGTGTTACGAAAATCTTGCAAACGTTGGACTTGGAAGTCTTGGGATTTAGAAGCCGAGCTGCTGGACTAAGGAGTATGTTCACGAGCTGTCAATTGATAGAAGGTGAGGAATGCCTTTAGTAAATACGAATAAGCTTGAATGAAGCTTTTAAAGAGAGAAAAGGTCATAGTATGAAGACAAAGCTGGAATTCAAGAGGATAAAATGGGGCTAATATTAATTCTTACGAAGGACAATTAGGGATTGAATTAGTTTACGAAGGGAAATCTTATAAATAAAGTTGTAGGGGGGCCGCTGTCTGTAATTTCGTTTGTTTTGCCAATTTTTCAGTTATTTATCCGTTTTAGGTCAACTCAAGACCGAATCGGTGGTTTTTACTTTTCGTGTCTGTTTGTTTGTTTGTTCCACCAACACGGCAAATCGGCTGGATAGATTTCAACCAAACTTCATATTTGGAGTATACTCACCCGGAGGAAGGCTTCTATATGCATTTCATTTTAAAATCTTTGATTAGACGGGGAGTTATAGGAAAACCAGAACGGTTTTCCTCCATTTCCTCTTATACTATTGATTTCCTGTAAACTCCGTGGACCGCATGTGAAACGTCTCTTCATTATAAACAACTTTCGTTATGTTCATAATTTACCTTAATATTAAATGACGGAGAAATTTACTATTTTCTGCGGGTATCATGGTCCGCGTGTGTGACCGACAGACCGACAACGAACGTACAGGTTGCCATGGCAACGTCTCTGACTGCTTGCCAGCAGGGAAGTAGCGTATTGCCATTTTCCTCATCTTACCTTTAAATTCATGGTTGTTCCTTCGGTAGAAGGCAAGAGAGGGCGTCAATCGGCCATTCTGCGGGATATTGGCGGAATATCGTTGGAGTTTATAGCCGTCCTCGAATAGCTTAAGTAATAACACCATTAGTCATCTTATCTGTTGACCTAAGAATGCCTGCGCCTAAATTTCTCCTCTGTTACCTCTTTAGTAGTATAATTGGAAAGTTCGGGCGCCACCTCCACCTCAGGCTCCCAGATGCCTCCTCCACCTCCTCCCGCCGCCTCCTCCTCCGCCGCCGCCGCCCGCGGGAAATTTGAATTTTGGCGGGAAATTTGAATTTTGGCGCGAGATTTGAATTTGTAAACAAAGCCACGTGCTTTTTGACAGCTGTCATCGACAACAACGCATCGCTAACCTCACTGCTGCCATCTTGACGGGCCTAAACCTCACTAGTGCCAACTTAACCTAACTAGCGTGAGGTAAACAAAGCCACGTGTTTTTTGACAGCCACGTGCTTTTTGACAGACAACAACGCATCGCTAACCTCAGTACTGCCATCTTGACGGGCCTAAACCTCAATAGTGCCAACTTAACCTAACTAGCGCGAGGTAAACAAAGCCACGTGCTTTTTGACAGCCACGTGCTTTTTGACAGATTTGTAAACAAAGCCACGTGCTTTTTGACAGACAACAACGCATCGCTAACCTCAGTACTGCCATCTTGACGGGCCTAAACCTTAGTGGTACCAACTTAACCTAACTAGCATGAGATAAACAAAGCCACGTGCTTTTTGACAGCCACGTGCTTTTTTGACAGCTGTCATCCGCCATCTTTAAACTACAGAGCACCGTGCTGCCCTCTTTCGTCACCTGTCATCGGCAGTGCTGCCATCTTGACGGGCCTAAACCTTAGTGCTACCAACTTAACCTCACTAGCTCGAGATAAACAAATCCACGTGCTTTTTGACAGCCACGTGCTTTTTTGATAGCTGTCATCCGCCATCTTTGAGCACAGTGCTGCCCTCTTTAGCTACTTACCTTTGAAATGTGGTGGCGGATAATTTGAAAAATGCTTTTCGACAAGCAGCCATCTTTAATCCAGAGAGAACAGTGCTGCCCTCTATGTGGTGGCGGCAAATTGAAAAATTCCACGTGCTCTTGTTTGAAAACAAACTCACGTGCTTTTTTGACAGCTGTCATCTGCCATCTTTAATCTATAGAGCACAGTGCTGCCCTCTTTAGTTTGAAATGTGGTGGTGGTAAATTCCACGTGCTCTTGTTTGGAAACAAAGCCACGTGCAGCTGTCATCCGCCATCTTTAATCAACAGAGCACTGTGCTACTATCATGCGGGCAATTTCATCACCTGTCATCCGCCATCTTTAATCCACAGAACACCGTGCTGCCCTCTTTATGGCTACTACCTTAAGCACGTAGTAGCGGACAATTTGAAAAGTTCTGTTAGCTATCATCCGCCATCTTTAATCAAGAGAGCACCGTGCTGCCATCTTTAGCTAGATACCTTTGAAATGTGGTGGCGGCAAATTGAAAAATTCCACGTGCTCTTGTTTGGAAACAAACTCACGTGCTTTTTCGACAGCTACCATCCGCCATCTTTAATCAACAGAGCATAGTGCTGCCCTCTTTGGTTTGAAATGTGATGGCGGCAAATTCCACGTGCTCTTGTTTGGTAAACATAGCCATGTGCTTTTTTGACAGCTGTCATCCGCCATCTTTAATACAGAGAGCACCGTGCTGCCCTCTTTATCGTAGTAGATGTAAATTCGTCACCTGTCATCCGCGGTGCTGCCATCTTTAGCTAGATACCTTTGAAAAGTGGTGGCGGATAATTTAAAAAGAAAAATTCTACAGCAGCCCTCTCTCGACGCTAATTGCATAAGATGGTGGCTATACATGACTCCTTAAGGGTGCTTACGCAAGATGGCTGCTATACACAGGTTCTTATGAGACGCCCTTGGGATGCTTGCGCAAGATGGCAGTTATACATGGCTCCTTATGAGATACCCTAGGGATGCTTGCGCAAGATAGCGGCTGATCTTATGGGATGGCTTAAGGGTCCTTGCACAAGATGGCTTGAGACGCCCTAAGGATGCTTGCGCAAGATGGCGGACACAAGATGGCAGCTATACATAACTCCTTATGAGACGCTTTAAGGGTGCTTGCGCAAGATAGTTGCTACTCTTAGCTTAGAGGCTAACGTGTCGTGATAGTTCGATTCATTAAATTTAGGGCTTAAATGCAAAATGTTAAATATATCGAAAACGGTGCACCGTAGAGCAAAACGGACAAAATTTTTCTGCCTAATACCTAGGTTCGCAGTATGAGGAACAAGAAAATCATAGTCTAATGATGGGATCAACGGTTCGGTTCCTACTTAGGCCCTTTGGCATTTGCTCTGTTTTAGCTTGTATTGAAGCGAGTCTTCGTAACATGATCAGGTCTAGCTATGGTAGAGAGTATAACGTACCGTGCAGGTTCGATTCATTAAATTTGGAGGCTTAAATGCAAAATGTTAAATATCTCGAAAACGATGCATCGTAGAGCAAAACGGACAAAATTTTTCCGCCTAATACGTAGGTTCGTAGTATCAGGAACAAGAAAAAACATAGTCTAATGATGAGATCAACGGTTCGATTCCTACTTAAGTCCTTTGGCATTCGCAGCTATCTATTTCTACAAGATGGTGGCTGCTCTTATGAGAAACAAGATGCCTTGAGACGTCCTAGGGATGCTTACGCAAGATGGCAGACACAAAATGGTGACTATACATAGCTCCTTATGAGACGGCCTAGGGGTGCTCGCACAAGATGGCGGCTACTCTTATGAAGAAAGCTAGCTTAGAGGCTACTGCGCAAGATAACAGCTGCTGTTATGCATGTGGTGGAGGGAAATTTGAAATTCTATGTGCTTAATCAACAGAGCACCCTGCTGCCCTCTTAAGCTGAAATGTGGTGGTGGATAATTTGAAAAATTCTTTTGACAGCTATCATCTTTAAAAACAATGGCGACTATACATAGGCTGTTAAGGTCTTATCATTCTCCTCCTCCTCCTCCTCCTCCTCCTCCCCGTCCTCCTTCTCTACCTCCTCCTCCGCCTCTTATGTCAAGGCATAGCTTTATATCGAACAAGTTTAAACCTGCATCGCGAAGGCAAGCGTGTGCAGCGATAACATTATTGTGCATGTTTAGACTTTCGAAACATAAGAAGAGTAGAATCAAACGCTGTACTCGATACGACATGTGATCAGAACATTGATTGATGCGTTCAGAAAAACAAAATAAGTGATCAAGACTAGAATCGAACAATGTACTCAATACATCATGTGTTTAGAATATGTCAGGGGATACGCTTGTTCTAAGAAGATCAGATTGAAACATAACAAGACTAGAATAGAACACTGTAATCGATGTTGTTAACTTCAACATGTGATCAGAACATTGATTGATGTGTTCAGAACACAAAATAAGTGATCATGACTAGAATCGAACACTGTACTCAATACAACATGTGATCAGAACATTGATCGATGTGTTCAGAACACGAAATAAGTGATCAAGACTAGAATCGAACACTGTACTCAATACAACATGTGTTTAGAACATGTTAGGGGGTACCCTTGTTCTAAGAAGATCAGAATGAAACATAACAAGACTAGAATCGAACACTGTAATCGATGTTGTTAACCTCAACATATGATCAGAACATTGTTTGATGTGTTCAGAGCAAAAGTACAATTTTGATGATTTGCTTAGTGTAAAATCAAAAACTATGGAAACACACTGTGCACATATCGCGTAGCTAACTCGCTCAGTAAGCAATATTGCAAAACTACAACTTCAATGATTTGCATAGTGTAAAAATCAAAAACACATTGTACCCATACTGCGCAGCTAACTCGCTCGGTAAACGATATAGCCAAAGTATAACTTCAAATTATTTACCTTCCATCATTCGTCTTGTGTGTAAAAATCAGTCGAACAAGTTATCGCATAAACATGGCTGAAAAAAAATCGTGATAGGGTATGGAACCCAGGGGTTACATCTTATCAGAAGGGCAAAAAGGATGAAAGGACTCTTCCTCCTCCTTACCGCACATTCCTTGAAGGGCTTATTGGCTGAAGGGCTAAAGGGCTAAAGGGCTAATGGGCTAAAGGGCTAATGGGCTAAAGGGCTAATGGGCTAAAGGGCTAAAGGAGCAACAACCTCGTCGATCGCTATCAGCAAGAACGCTTGTACTTTGTTATGTGTAGAAAATTAATCTTTATTTGTAAATGGTTTCATGTTCAGAACAAGGAATGGAAAATCCCCGAGGTGCGATGAGTTACGTTTTTCGAACTAGTGTTTGGAACACTGAACTTTTCAAGATGATAGCAGAGAGTTTAGCAATGTTCTGTTGTTGGATTTTAAATTCCGCGCTACAACATGCATAAGGTGGTAGCCTTGAGGTTTACCGCCGTAAAGATGGCAAGAGTGAGGTTAACAATGTTCTGTTGTTGGATTTTAAATTCCGCGCTACAACATGCATAAGGTGGCAGCCTTGAGGTTTACCGCCGTAAAGATGGCAAGAGTGAGGTTAACAATGTTCTGCTGTTGGATTTTAAATTCCGCGCTATAACATGCATAAGGTGGCAGCCTTGAGGTTTACCGCCGTAAAGATGGCAGCAGTGAGGTTAGCGACGCTTTATTGTCCTTCAAAGTGAGGTTAGGGTTCGTCAAGAAGACAGCTGTCAAAAAAGCACGTGGCTATGTTTACCAAACAAGAGCACGTGGTCGTGACGTCACGGTCACGTAGGATGTTGCCTCAGCATGTAAAGTTCAATGTCTACACCTACGTAGTTAACACTCTGCTATGTTCACAAGATTTTGTACACATAACTATTCTTTATGCTTTAAGTTCATGCACATAGGCTATGCTAAGATAGCAGTACAAACACATGCGAACTTTGTACATTCTAATGGAATAAGTTTAGTACTGTGTATCATGGATACATGATGTGTGCACGCATTTAATCTTGACTATACGTAATGCTGCTGCTTTGTTTACAAGATTTTTATACATTGCTATTCTTTATGCTTTAAGTTCGTGCACGCACAAGCGATACTCGTACGCTCTAGCAGGAGAAGTTTAGTACGATATTCGATACATACATTATCGATAGGTGATGTGTACACGCTTTAGAACATAGCTCATCTTTATGCTTTAAGTTCGTGCACAGGGGTTTGGGATACACAAAAGCGATTGCTACATGCTCTAGCGGAAGAAGTCTAGTACGATAGTCGATGCATGTAAAATCGATAGGTTATGCTAAGATAGCAGCACACTTACATGATTTTAGCACAATCTAGTGGAAAAAGTTTAGTATGATAGTCGTTTCGTGCAAAATCATTAGGTAATGTGTAAACGCTTTGAAACAAGGCTATTCTTTGTACTTTAAGTTCATGTGTATGAGTTATGCTAAGATAGCAGCACAACCTAGCGGAAGAAGTTTTGTACGAGAGTCGATACATGCAAAGTCGATAGGTAATGTGTACACGCTTTGAAACATGGCTATTCTTTGTACCTTAAAGTCATACGTATAGGTTATGCTAAGATAGCAGCACAATCTGGCGGAAGAAGTTCAGGGTGATCTGTACACGCTTTGAAACAAGGCTATTCTTTGTACTTTAAGTTCATGCGTCTTAGTTATGCTTGCGATAGTCGATGCATGTAAAATCGATAGATTATGCTAAGATAGCAGCACACTTACACGATTTTAGCACAATCTAGTGGAAGAAGTTTAGTACGAGAGTCGATGCTTGCAAAATCATTAGGTAATGTGTACACGCTTTGAAACAAGGCTATTCTTTGTACTTTAAGTTCATGCGTCTTAGTTATGCTAAGATAGCAGCACAATCTACCTGAAGAAGTTTTGCACGAGAGTCGATACATGCAAAATCGATAGTTGATGCGTACACGCTTTAAAACATGACTATTCATTGTACTTTAAGTTCATGGGTATAGGTTATGCTAAGATAGCAGCACAATCTAGCGGAAGAAATTTAGTACGAGATTCGATGAATGCAAAATCAATAAGTAATGTGTACACGCTTTGAAACATGGCTATTCTTCGTACTTTAAGTTAATGTGTATAAGTTATGCTAAGATACCAGCACAACCTAGCGGAAGAAGTTTAGTACGATATTTGTTGCATGCAAAGTCGATAGGTAATGTGTACACGCTTTGAAACATGGCTATTCTTTGTACCTTAAGGTCATGCGTATAGGTTACGCTAAGATAGCAGCACAATCTAGCGGAAGAAGTTTAGTACGAGAGTCGATGCTTGAAAAATCGATAGGTAATGTGTACACGTTTTGAGACATAGCTCTTCTTTGTTCTTTAAGTTCATGCGTCTTAGTTATGCTGAGATAGCAGCACAATCTACCTGCAGAAGTTTAGTACGAGAGTCGATACATGCAAATTCGATAGTTGATGTGTACACGCTTTGAAACATGACTATTCATTATATATAAGTTCATGGGTATAGGTTATGCTAAGATAGCAGCACAATCTAGCGGAAGAAATTTAGTACGATATTTGATGCATGCAAAATCAATAAGTAATGTGTACACGCTTTGAAACATGGCTATTCTTTGTACTTTAAGTTCATGTGTATAAGTTATGCTAAGATAGCAGCACAACCTAGCGGAAGAAGTTTAGTACGATATTTGTTGCATGCAAAGTCGATAGGTAATGTGTACACGCTTTGAAACATGGCTATTCTTTGTACCTTAAGGTCACCCGTATAGGTTATGCTAAGATAGCAGCACAATCTAGCGGAAGAAGTTTAGTACGAGAGTCGATGTGTGCAAAATCGATAGGTGATGTGTACACGCTTTGAACATGGCTATTCATTGTACTTTAATTTTATGGGTATAGGTTATGCTAAGATAGCAGCACGATCTAGCGGATGAAGTTTAGTTCGATGGTCGATGCATGTAAAATCGATAGGTCATGTGTACACGCTTTGAAACATAGCAATTCATACTGCTGCTCTGTTCCCAAGACTTTTAAGCATAGCTAACCCTAATACTGCTCTTAACGACGTCGAGCTAAGGATTGATTACGTGACCGTGACGTCACGACCACGTGCTCTTGTTTGGTAAACATAGCCACGTGCTTTTTTGACAGCTGTCTTCTTGACGAACCCTAACCTCACTTTGAAGGACAATAAAGCGTCGCTAACCTCACTGCTGCCATCTTTACGGCGGTAAACCTCAAGGCTGCCACCTTATGCATGTTATAGCGCGGAATTTAAAATCCAACAGCAGAACATTGTTAACCTCACTCTTGCCATCTTTACGGCGGTAAACCTCAAGGCTGCCACCTTATGCATGTTGTAGCGCGGAATTTAAAATCCAACAACAGAACATTGTTAACCTCACTCTTGCCATCTTTACGGCGGTAAACCTCAAGGCTACCACCTTATGCATGTTGTAGCGCGGAATTTAAAATCCAACAACAGAACATTGCTAAACTCTCTGCTATCATCTTGAAAAGTTCAGTGTTCCAAACACTAGTTCGAAAAACGTAACTCATCGCACCTCGGGGATTTTCCATTCCTTGTTCTGAACATGAAACCATTTACAAATAAAGATTAATTTTCTACACATAACAAAGTACAAGCGTTCTTGCTGATAGCGATCGACGAGGTTGTTGCTCCTTTAGCCCTTTAGCCCATTAGCCCTTTAGCCCATTAGCCCTTTAGCCCTTTAGCCCTTCAGCCAATTAGCCCTTCAAGGAATGTGCGGTAAGGAGGAGGAAGAGTCCTTTCATCCTTTTTGCCCTTCTGATAAGATGTAACCCCTGGGTTCCATACCCTATCACGATTTTTTTTCAGCCATGTTTATGCGATAACTTGTTCGACTGATTTTTACACACAAGACGAATGATGGAAGGTAAATAATTTGAAGTTATACTTTGGCTATATCGTTTACCGAGCGAGTTAGCTGCGCAGTATGGGTACAATGTGTTTTTGATTTTTACACTATGCAAATCATTGAAGTTGTAGTTTTGCAATATTGCTTACTGAGCGAGTTAGCTACGCGATATGTGCACAGTGTGTTTCCATAGTTTTTGATTTTACACTAAGCAAATCATCAAAATTGTACTTTTGCTCTGAACACATCAAACAATGTTCTGATCATATGTTGAGGTTAACAACATCGATTACAGTGTTCGATTCTAGTCTTGTTATGTTTCATTCTGATCTTCTTAGAACAAGGGTACCCCCTAACATGTTCTAAACACATGTTGTATTGAGTACAGTGTTCGATTCTAGTCTTGATCACTTATTTCGTGTTCTGAACACATCGATCAATGTTCTGATCACATGTTGTATTGAGTACAGTGTTCGATTCTAGTCATGATCACTTATTTTGTGTTCTGAACACATCAATCAATGTTCTGATCACATGTTGAAGTTAACAACATCGATTACAGTGTTCTATTCTAGTCTTGTTATGTTTCAATCTGATCTTCTTAGAACAAGCGTATCCCCTGACATATTCTAAACACATGATGTATTGAGTACATTGTTCGATTCTAGTCTTGATCACTTATTTTGTTTTTCTGAACGCATCAATCAATGTTCTGATCACATGTCGTATCGAGTACAGCGTTTGATTCTACTCTTCTTATGTTTCGAAAGTCTAAACATGCACAATAATGTTATCGCTGCACACGCTTGCCTTCGCGATGCAGGTTTAAACTTGTTCGATATAAAGCTATGCCTTGACATAAGAGGCGGAGGAGGAGGTAGAGAAGGAGGACGGGGAGGAGGAGGAGGAGGAGGAGGAGGAGAATGATAAGACCTTAACAGCCTATGTATAGTCGCCATTGTTTTTAAAGATGATAGCTGTCAAAAGAATTTTTCAAATTATCCACCACCACATTTCAGCTTAAGAGGGCAGCAGGGTGCTCTGTTGATTAAGCACATAGAATTTCAAATTGCCCTCCACCACATGCATAACAGCAGCTGTTATCTTGCGCAGTAGCCTCTAAGCTAGCTTTCTTCATAAGAGTAGCCGCCATCTTGTGCGAGCACCCCTAGGCCGTCTCATAAGGAGCTATGTATAGTCACCATTTTGTGTCTGCCATCTTGCGTAAGCATCCCTAGGACGTCTCAAGGCATCTTGTTTCTCATAAGAGCAGCCACCATCTTGTAGAAATAGATAGCTGCGAATGCCAAAGGACTTAAGTAGGAATCGAACCGTTGATCTCATCATTAGACTATGTTTTTTCTTGTTCCTGATACTACGAACCTACGTATTAGGCGGAAAAATTTTGTCCGTTTTGCTCTACGATGCATCGTTTTCGAGATATTTAACATTTTGCATTTAAGCCTCCAAATTTAATGAATCGAACCTGCACGGTACGTTATACTCTCTACCATAGCTAGACCTGATCATGTTACGAAGACTCGCTTCAATACAAGCTAAAACAGAGCAAATGCCAAAGGGCCTAAGTAGGAACCGAACCGTTGATCCCATCATTAGACTATGATTTTCTTGTTCCTCATACTGCGAACCTAGGTATTAGGTAGAAAAAGTTTGTCCGTTTTGCTCTACGGTGCACCGTTTTCGATATATTTAACATTTTGCATTTAAGCCCTAAATTTAATGAATCGAACTATCACGACACGTTAGCCTCTAAGCTAAGAGTAGCAACTATCTTGCGCAAGCACCCTTAAAGCGTCTCATAAGGAGTTATGTATAGCTGCCATCTTGTGTCCGCCATCTTGCGCAAGCATCCTTAGGGCGTCTCAAGCCATCTTGTGCAAGGACGCTTAAGCCATCCCATAAGATCAGCCGCTATCTTGCACAAGCATCCCTAGGGTATCTCATAAGGAGCCATGTATAACTGCCATCTTGCGCAAGCATCCCAAGGGCGTCTCATAAGAACCTGTGTATAGCAGCCATCTTGCGTAAGCACCCTTAAGGAGTCATGTATAGCCACCATCTTATGCAATTAGCGTCGAGAGAGGGCTGCTGTAGAATTTTTCTTTTTAAATTATCCGCCACCACTTTTCAAAGGTATCTAGCTAAAGATGGCAGCACCGCGGATGACAGGTGACGAATTTACATCTACTACGATAAAGAGGGCAGCACGGTGCTCTCTGTATTAAAGATGGCGGATGACAGCTGTCAAAAAAGCACATGGCTATGTTTACCAAACAAGAGCACGTGGAATTTGCCGCCATCACATTTCAAACTAAAGAGGGCAGCACTATGCTCTGTTGATTAAAGATGGCGGATGGTAGCTGTCGAAAAAGCACGTGAGTTTGTTTCCAAACAAGAGCACGTGGAATTTTTCAATTTGCCGCCACCACATTTCAAAGGTATCTAGCTAAAGATGGCAGCACGGTGCTCTCTTGATTAAAGATGGCGGATGATGGCTAACAGAACTTTTCAAATTGTCCGCTACTACGTGCTTAAGGTAGTAGCCATAAAGAGGGCAGCACGGTGTTCTGTGGATTAAAGATGGCGGATGACAGGTGATGAAATTGCCCGCATGATAGTAGCACAGTGCTCTGTTGATTAAAGATGGCGGATGACAGCTGCACGTGGCTTTGTTTCCAAACAAGAGCACGTGGAATTTACCACCACCACATTTCAAACTAAAGAGGGCAGCACTGTGCTCTATAGATTAAAGATGGCAGATGACAGCTGTCAAAAAAGCACGTGAGTTTGTTTTCAAACAAGAGCACGTGGAATTTTTCAATTTGCCGCCACCACATAGAGGGCAGCACTGTTCTCTCTGGATTAAAGATGGCTGCTTGTCGAAAAGCATTTTTCAAATTATCCGCCACCACATTTCAAAGGTAAGTAGCTAAAGAGGGCAGCACTGTGCTCAAAGATGGCGGATGACAGCTATCAAAAAAGCACGTGGCTGTCAAAAAGCACGTGGATTTGTTTATCTCGAGCTAGTGAGGTTAAGTTGGTAGCACTAAGGTTTAGGCCCGTCAAGATGGCAGCACTGCCGATGACAGGTGACGAAAGAGGGCAGCACGGTGCTCTGTAGTTTAAAGATGGCGGATGACAGCTGTCAAAAAAGCACGTGGCTGTCAAAAAGCACGTGGCTTTGTTTATCTCATGCTAGTTAGGTTAAGTTGGTACCACTAAGGTTTAGGCCCGTCAAGATGGCAGTACTGAGGTTAGCGATGCGTTGTTGTCTGTCAAAAAGCACGTGGCTTTGTTTACAAATCTGTCAAAAAGCACGTGGCTGTCAAAAAGCACGTGGCTTTGTTTACCTCGCGCTAGTTAGGTTAAGTTGGCACTACTGAGGTTTAGGCCCGTCAAGATGGCAGTACTGAGGTTAGCGATGCGTTGTTGTCTGTCAAAAAGCACGTGGCTGTCAAAAAACACGTGGCTTTGTTTACCTCACGCTAGTTAGGTTAAGTTGGCACTAGTGAGGTTTAGGCCCGTCAAGATGGCAGCAGTGAGGTTAGCGATGCGTTGTTGTCGATGACAGCTGTCAAAAAGCACGTGGCTTTGTTTACAAATTCAAATCTCGCGCCAAAATTCAAATTTCCCACCAAAATTCAAATTTCCCGCGGGCGGCGGCGGCGGAGGCGGAGGCGGCGGCGGAGGAGGAGGCGGGCGGAGGCGTGCGGCGGCGGAGGTGCGGCAGAACTGTCCAATTATACTACTCTCTTTCTTATATCCATAACTCACACCAGCATATTTTATTGAGGGTCATTTGATTTTCCAATACATTCACTTGGTATTTACATATTTGTCGTCATCCGGCTGGCCTCAGTTTTAATCCATTTTCTATTAATTTCAACTTTCTTTACTGAATTATTTTCTTCCTTAATTTACACCGTAGGCCTATGTATGCGAGTACTAATCCCGAAAGCTTGACACTCTTTCCTTTGAGGAAATATTCTAAGTTTTGCAAATGTATAACTTTCGGCCCCGGAAAATATCGAAATATGGATGCAATTTTAACGACGGTGCACACCTTCATTTCAGGATAGTTGGTGGCTAATGTGTAAGTCTTATCACAAATCAGAAAGCACAATCGCGTTTCATTTTGGAGAGATCTACAACTTTGGTCCTATGACTTTTTATCGTATTTCTATTCCTTATACGTTAAATAGAGCTGTATTTCTCGATTTCATGTTAATTTTGTACTTTCACACATATATGTTAACATTAATTTGGCACACTTATAGGAAAGATAGAATCATGACATTCGGCACGCACATTGGCATGACCAGTGGCAATGTGATAGCCAAATTTTATGATTCTATCTGTCACATGAGTATCACAAATATAAAGTAGTATGCGAAAACTGTACAAAATTTCACACCCAATGATTCTAACTCAATCTAACCCATAAATATAGGAGATACGACAAGATGTCATGGGACCAACCATGTAGAACACTGAAAGAGGCGTCTGATGGTGAGGTCCATTTGCAGATATGCCGCAGAGTTTCAAAGCAGTAACTCTCGAAATAAAGGTCTGCACTTCTAGTGTGTGTCTGTACATTGACTATTTTGGCGACATTTCTGTACATTTATCCGTTTCAGGTGTAATAATGACCATCTGCATTCTTTTAGCTTTGGTGTCTGTTTTTCTGTTTGTCTGTTTGTCTATAACTTGGAAACTACTGGATATATTTCCACCAAAATTCATATTTAGAATTCACCTGTCCTTGGGTAGGTTTCAGGGCAAATACTGTTTCTAAATCCATGAAATGACTGGGGGGTTTATACGAAACCGAAACCGTGATTTTGCACTTCCACAAAATGTACACAACCAAACTTAATAGAAATCTACCTGCCTTAATGGAAATTAATTTTTAAACCTTTTTCTCATGTGCATCATTTCGATAAGAGGATTTATAAGGGAGATATCATTAACCGGACTTCACTTAAGAACGGGCGCGTGTTGAGCGTATTTCTTACAACTTGAAAACTATTGAAGATATTTGAACCAAACTTTATATTTAGCATTCACCTTTCCAAAGGTAGATTTTAAAGGTCAATAACATTTCCTTTTCCTGGAATGGACTGGCGGTTTATAGAGAACCGAAATGGTGAATTTACTCTTCCACAATATATACAGTACATGACCAACCTGACTGAAAATCGACCAAATTTGTTGGAAATCCATTTCTAAAATTTTTTTTCATGTGTATTTTCTCGACAGAAAGATTAATAAGGGAGATATCATGAATGGTCGGTTTTGCAGGGTAAGTCCAGCAGACATAGACCAAAAGGTGTTGTACGTGGAGCAGATTCCTTATTTATCTATATAAGTAAAATCCTAACGACTGTGTGCCTGTACAATGACTATTTTGGCGAAATGTTCGCACAACTACGCGTTTAAGGGGTAATAATAACAACCATCTGCATAATTTTTTGGTTTAGTTTCCTGAAAGTCCTAATTTTAACCCTCCTCGCCCAAAATCCACATTGCGGCATAATCTGCCAGACGAACAAGAAAACAGAAATTTGGCAAAATTATACGTTTTAGCCTGTAACGGACAGAACATTTCCAAGAGCTTTAAATTTTTCACTTTTTTCTCTGAAGAATATCGAAATACGGAGGCAATTTTAATGATGGTGCAGATCTTCGCGAAGTCCTATCACATAAGGGAAGGCAAAATCTCCGTTCAATTTGGAACGATCTACAACCTTGGTCTTATGACTTTTTGTTGTATCTATATCCTTTTTACGTTTGATTTTTGTCTATTTCTCGATGTTAAGTAAATTTGGACTTTTCACATGCATAATTCATACTTTCAATCACTTATAGGAAAGATAGAATCATCAAACTCTACACGAAGATTGGTCCACCCAGTAGCAATATGTGAGCCAAATGCTATGTATGTAGCTGTCACATAATTATACGAAAAGTAATGAAATGTGAGATAATCTTACAAATACGTATTTTACCTTATTCAACGTTTCTAACTCGATCTGACACAAGCATAGATGAGATGTCATAGGACCAGCCATTTAGGCCGCTAAATCTGACGTCTTATGGTACAATCCTTTGACGATATGACGTATCGTTTAGGAGCAGTTAATCTGTAAATGAAGGTCTGTAATATTGTAAACATGCATATACTTTCGTATGTCGACCTATATATATTCACTGATGTCGTGTTGTAGCGATCGAGAAAGGGTGTGTCTGCTATTGTAATCAGTACTCCCCACACTGACTTTGACTGGCAGTAGTAATGGAGTCCTTCTCCAACACCTTTGTAACTGACATTAGTAAGGAAGGCCTACCATTGTAGTGAATAATTCACTTCTCGATTTGACTTGCAGAAGGCAAGGGAGCATGCATTGTTGTTTAAAAGTCCCCTACCCGATTGTGTTTGGCTGTAGGCAAGGGTACCCGCCCTTATAAACAAATGTATCCATCTAAAATGTGACTGGTATTAGGCATAGTGGCCTGCTATTTTGACGGAAACTCACCAACTTGGTGTGACTGGTAGTAAGCTGGCTGGCTGTAGGAAAAGGGGCCTGTCATTATAATTATAACTGCACAACTCAAATTCGACTGGTAGTAGGGAAGTTGCCAAACATTCTAATGAAAACTGTAATCTGTCTGGAAGTAGGAAAGGGGACCTGTCATTTTAACGAAAACTTCCAAATCGATTGTGACCGCGCAGTAGGCAATGGGGCCTGCAATTATAATGAAAACTTCCACATTCGATTGTGAATGGCAGTAGGCAAGTGAGCCTGCCGTTGTCATCAAAATCCGCAACAAGCACTTTACATTGGAAACACCGTATTGGGAACCCCCTAGCTGTTTCTCGGATAACGCTAAGAGACATGCCATTTTAAAACAATCTTATTTACTGTATGTACAGTATTTACTTCGATATTCGAATACAATGTAGAATACCGTAGCGAAGCACGGGTACATTTGCTAGTGTTCAATAAATGTGCAAGTTGTATGAAACCATATAAGAAAAGACTAAACAAACAACTAATAATAATAATTTTGTTTTTGTTTTTACGTTCCACTAACTACTTTTACGGTTTTCGTCGACGACGAGCTGCCGGAATTTATTCACGCAGGAGTTCATTTACATGCCAGTAAATCTATAGGCATGAGCTGACGTATTTGAGCACCTTCAAACAGCACTGGACTGAGCCAGGATCGAACCTACCAAGCTGGAGCCAGAAGGCCATTGCCTCAACCGTCTGAGCCACGCAGCCCGGCAGACAAAGAATTGTTAGGGTATTTGTCATCTAGGGGATAGCTCTAAATGTAGCTCAATGATAAATAACTGATTAATTAATTAAATCTTTAATTTTTGTTTGTTTGATTGATTGATTGATTGATTGATTGATTGATTGATTGATTGATTGATTGATTGATTGATTGATTGATTGATTGATTGATTGATTGATTGATTGATTGATTGATTGATTGATTGATTGATTGAGTTTCAAGGTAAGTAAAGTGCCTTATCCTCACGTGGTTCAGTGTTTACACATAGCTACGAATTGACCTAAAAGTTGCCTTTGCTTACCCAAACCTGGACATTGTTTACTTAGATATTCTAAGTTGAAGTTTACTTGCGGTAGGGTGGCCATTTCCTTTCTATCGCTCTTCCTCCGGCTTATTACATGTCGTCTACCATCAAGTACTGACCATGTTCAATGCTGCTTAACTTCAGAGATCTCAAGAGAACCGTTGGCTATATATTTTAACTGGTTTGTCCAGATTATGAATTGAAGGATTTTTCCCTGCGTATTTGCCGCGTATCCATCAAGTTAATGTGCCTTAAGCTTTGCTTTTTGTATTCACAAACGGATGCAGTGATATGCAATAATGGCTTATGAGGCCCTATTTGTGTAGGAATGTGTGTCCATGAGTGTTTCTAAATGCGCCAATTCTCGGCCAAAACATCCGAATTATTAGATTTATATCTACCACATTTATAGCTCATACTGTTTCTGTGTCCTCCTCTATGAACCATGTAACCTTGCCGCGGTGGTGAGGCTTGCGTGTCTCAATGACGCAGATAGCCGAGCCGCAGGTGCAACCATATCGGATGGGTATCTGTTGAGAGACCTGAACAACGAATGGTTCCTCGAAAAGCGACTAGCAGCCTTTCGGAAGTTGCAAGGACGGTAGTCTAGATGATTCACTGATATGGCCTTGTAATAATACTCAACATGGCTTAGCTGTGTTGATACTGCTACACGGCTGAAAGCAACGGGAAACTACAGCCGTAAGTAACTCCCGAGGACATGCAGCTCTCCTGTATGAATGATGTACTGATGATGGCTTCCTCACGGGTAAAATATTCCGGAGGTAAAATAGTCTCCCGTTCGGATCTCCGCGTGGGGACTACACAAAAGCGGGCGATCATCAGGAAGATGGATACTGACATTCTGCGAGTCGGAGCGTGGAATGTTAGAAGTTTGAATCGTTGTGGTAGGTTGGAGAATCTGAAAAGGGAGATGGATAGGCTAAAGTTAGATGTAGTTGGTATAAGTGAAGTACGTTGGCAGGAAGAACAGGATTTTTGATCAGGCGACTACCGAATTATCAACACAAAATTAAACATGGGAAATTCAGGATTCCACGAAACTGCTACGTTGGCGTAGCAGGGGGAGAGGTGATACTCCCACGTGGCGCGTCCCAGGTGGCGGATAGGGGGGTCCTAACCGGCTTGCCGGCGGACTTGAGGGAAATAAAATACCTCTCGCGGACCAAACACACATCCCCTGTGGGTGGGGGAGGCTGACGAATAATACACCCACGGTATCCCCCTGCCTGTCGTGAGAGGCGACTAAAAGGGGCGACCAAGGGATGATTGAATTAGAACCATGAACCTACATTTGATTTGTACCATCACGCGGGGAACACGAAGGGTTGCCTGTACTTGCGATTTGTATCACTATGTTCGGTACGAAATGGGTTTGTGTTTAGTAGTAGTCATGAGCTTGGCCTGGGGGTTTCCAGTACCCGTGCGTCGTACCCATGTGAGCAACACCGCGGGTCTGGGCGTAGCCTGTGAGTTGTACCACTATATGAGCGACACCGTGGGTCTGCGTTGCCTTTGATTAGTATCCACTATGTGAGGAACACCACCGAGCCCGTGGGACCGGAATCCGTGCCTAGTACACCTAGGTGAGGAAACTCATTGGTTTGCGTTGGCTATGAGTGGCGCCATTGTGTGAGAAACACCATAGGTCTGCGTTACCTGTACGAAGTGCAATACTTGTGAGTAGTACCGTCTTGTGTGGAACATCGTGAGTTTCGCTACTTTGATTAGTACCCCAACATGCCAATACCATGGGTCTACTTTACTCGCGACATGTACCATTCTGTGGGGCCTTAGACATGAATTTTGCACCCCTTTAGACACCAAGCATCATCGTGCTTTATGAGTGGTCCCTTGTTCAGTAATCAATTGTGTATGATCTTTGTTTGAGTCTGATCCACTGTATTTTGTTTGTTTGTTTCCTTTTTCTTTTCTTTTTTTTTGTTGGGTTCATGTCCATCTATTCATTCTTCATGACATTATTATTTTGTTTGGTCAGTGGATGAATTTGATATTTTTGTTCTTCCATTTCGTACCATTAGGGGTCGATGACCTCGATGTTAGGCCCCTTTAAACAACAAGCATCATCATCATCATCATCATCATCAAATGCAGGATTTGGTTTAATAATGAATGAGAAAAAAGGGCAGCGGGTAAGCTACTACGACCAGCATAGTGAAAGAAATATTGTCGTCAAGATAGACACCAAACCAATGCCCACCACAATAGTGCAGATCTATATGCCTACTAGTTCAGCGGATGATGAGGAAATCTAAAGAATATATGAAGAGATAGAAGATGTAATACAATATGTAAAAGGTGACGAGAATCTAATTGTGATGGGAGACTGGAATGCAGTGGTAGGCCAAGGAGGAGAAGGTAATACAGTAGGAAAATTCGGATTGGGACAAAGGAACAAAAGAGAAACTCGGCTGGTTGAATTCTGCACTGATTGGAAGGTGTGAAATATACTTAATTATGATTAAGTAGAGATTCAGAAACCAGGTGTTGGATTGCAAAACTTTCCCAGGAGCAGACGTGGACTCTGACCACAACTTGTTGGTCATGAAATGCCATCTGAAGCTGAAGAAATTGAAGAAAGGAAAAAGTGCAAAAAGATGGGATCTAGACAAGTAGAAAGAAAAGAGTGTGAAGGATTGTTTCAAGGAATATGTGGCACAAGGGCTAAGTGAAAAGGCTGAAGGAAGCACAATAGAGGAAGAGTGGATAGTCATGAAAAATGAAGTCAGTAGGGCTGATGAAGAGATGTTAGGAAGGAAGAAAAGATCAACTAAGAATCAGTGGATAACTCAGGAGATACTAGACCTGATTGATGAACGACGAAAGCACAAGAATGCTAGTAATGAAGAGGATAGAAAAGAATACAGGCGATTAAAGAATCAAGTGGGTAGAAAGGCAGGTAAGGAAGACTGGCTGAAGGAGAAGTGCAAGGATGGCGAAGGTTGTATGGTCCTGGGAAAGGTAGATGCTGCATATAGGAAAATCAAGGAAACCTTTGGAGAAAGGAAATCTAGGTGTATGAATATTAAGAGCTCAGATGGAAAGCCACTTCTAGGGAAAGAAGACAAAGCAGAAAGATGGCAAGAACATATCCAACAGTTGTATCAAGGTAAAGATGTAGATAATTTGGTCCTGGAAGAAGAAGAGGCTGTCGATGCTGATGAAATGGGAGACCCAATTTTGAGCTCAGAGATTGACAGAGCAGTGAGAGACCTAAATAGGAACAAGGCACCTGGAATTGATGACATTCCTTCTGAATTACTGACTGCCTTAGGAGAAAGCAGCATGGTAAGGTTATTCCATTTAGTGTGTAAGATGTATGAGACAGGAGAAGTCCCATCTGATTTTCGGCAGTATGTTGTTATACCTATTCCCAAGAAAGCCGGTGCTGACAGGTATGTAAACTACCGCACCATTAATTTAGTATCTCATGGCTGCAAAATTTTAACACGTATTATTTACAGGAGAATGGAAAAACAAGTAGAAGCTGAGTTGGGAGAAGATCATTTTGGCTTCAGAAGAAATGTAGGAACACGTAAAGCAATCCTGACTTTAAGTCTGATCTTAAAGGATCGAATTAAGAAGGACAAGCCCACGTACATGGCATTCGTAGATCTAGAAAAGGCATTCGATAATATTGATTGGACCAAGCTATTTACGATTCTGAAGGTGATTGAGATCAGATACCGTGAACGAAGTAATATCTACAATCTGTATAAAAATCAGTCTGCAGTGATAAGAATCGAGAGCTTTGAAAAGGAGTGAGGCAAGGCTGCAGTTTGTCCCCCCTCCTCTTCAATATTTACATAAAACAGGCAGTAAAGGAAATCAAAGAGGAATTTGGAAAGGGAATCACAATCCAAGGAGAGGAAATCAAAACCTTGAGATTTGCCGATGATATTGTTATTTTATCTGAGACTGCAGAAGACCTCGAGAAGTTGCTGAATGGTATGGACGAAGTTCGGTTAAGGAGTATAAGATGAAAATAAATATGTCCAAAACAAAAGTAATGGAGTGCAGTCAAACGAAACAGGTGATGCGGGAAATATTAGATTAGGAAATTAAGTCTTAAAGGAAGTAGATGAATATTGTTACTTGGGTAGTAAAATAACCAACGATGGCAGAAGTAAGGAGGACATAAAATGCACACTAGAACAAGCAAGGAAGAGCTTTCTTAAGAAAAGAAATTTGCTCACTTCAAACATTGATATAGGAATTAGAAAGATGTTTTTGAAGACTTTCGTGTGGAGCGTGGCATTGTATG
This sequence comes from Anabrus simplex, assembly GCF_040414725.1. Lineage (NCBI taxonomy): Eukaryota > Metazoa > Arthropoda > Insecta > Orthoptera > Tettigoniidae > Anabrus > Anabrus simplex. Next base: position 267,130,622 of record NC_090268.1, read on the forward strand.
GAAGTGAAACGTGGACGATAACTAGCTCAGAAAGAAAGAGAATAGAAGCTTTTGAAATATGGTGTTACAGAAGTATGCTGAAGGTGAGATGGATTGATCGAATCACAAATGAAGAGATACTGAATGAAATTGGTGAGAGGAGATCGATTTTTTTAAATTTGACAAGAAGAAGAGATATAATGATAGGACACATCTTAAGACACCCAGGACTTGTGCAGTTGGTTTTTGAAGGAAGTGTAGGTGGTAAGAACAGTAGGGGTAGACCAAGGTTTGAAGATGAAAAGCCGATTAGAGCAGATGTATGATGCAGTAGTTACGTAGAAATGAAAAGGTTAGCACATGATAGGGTGGCATGGAGGGCTGCATTAAACCAGTCAATGGACTGATGACTCAAACAACAACAGCACTGTTTCTGTTTGAATTCAGTAGCACCCACGCTATAACATGTAGTAAAATAAATTTGTAACATATTTAGGAACGACATATAAGCCTTAATGTACCATTGGCACTGACTTAAATTTGCTACATTCTACATGCTATATTTAGAAGATTGACGTGAAGCTTCGATCGTATATGCAACTGAACGGCAGCCAGAGTGTAGGGCTAGTCTTATGGCAACAACGAACAAGTTACCAGTTTTGGTGGAAAACGCGTCCGGTTGCTTTAATGAGAGCTGCAATATAAATAGTTTCAATTATAATTTATGCTTCACTTTTTGTTATTATAATTCTTTTCTCTCGCGTAGCCCATATGTACCGCTTAGCTGTTCTTGTTGAAATGCAGATTTAATCTGTATTCGTAGTAGTAGTAGTAGTAGTAGTAGTAGTAGTAGTAGTAGTAGTACCCACATCTGGGGTGAAGTGGTTGGTGTGATTAGCTGCCACCCCTGGAGGCCCAGGTTTGATTGCTGGCTTTGCCACGAAATTTGAAAAGTGGTACGAGGGCTGGAAAGGGGTCCAACTCAGATTCGGGAGGTCAACTGAGTAGAGTGGGGTGGTTCGATTACCATCTCAGATATCCTCGAAGTGATTTTCCGTGGTTTCCCAATTCCTCTCCAAGCGAATGCCGGGATCGTACCTAACTTAAAGTCACGACCGCTTCCTTCCCTTTTTGTTGTGTATCCCTTGCAATCTCCCAGGCCCCTGTTCAGCCTAGCAGGTGAGGCTGCCTGCGTGAGGTACTGATCCTCCTCCTCAGTTGTATCCCTCGCCTCAACGTCTCACGCTCCAGGACACTGCCCTGGGACGGTAGAGTTGAGATCCCTCGCTAAGTTCGAGGGAAAAACCAACCCTGGAGGGTAAACGGATTCCACGAACCTGCTACGCAGGCGTAGCAGGGGGAGAGATGATACTCCCACGTGGCGCGTCCCAGGTGGCGGATAGGGGGGTCCTAACCGGCTTGCCGGCGGACTTGAGGGAAATAAAATACCTCTCGCGGACCAAACACACACCCCCTGTGGGTGGGGGAGGCAGACGAATACTACACCCACGGTATCCCCTGCCTGTCGAGAGAGCCGACTAAAAGGGGCGACCAAGGGATGATTGTATTCGAACCGTGCAACTACATGTGATTAGTACCACCACGCGGAAAACACCAAGGGTCGCTTTTACTTGTGCGTAGTACCACTACATTAGGTACGAAATAGGTTTGTGATTAGTACGAGGAGCACACAGGAGCACCGCGCGGTCGGCTTTTGCAGTACCTGTGATTAGTACCACCATATGAGCGGGACCATGGGATGATAGCTACCATGGACCTGCCTTACCTGTGATTAGTACCCACTATATGAGGAACACCGCGGGATAGGGAGAGGTCCCTGTGGTTAGTACTCTGTGATGAACAACATAGGTTTGCGTTGCCTGTGAATGGCGCCGCAGAGTGAGAAAAACATAGGTCTGTATTAATGTCGAATTTCGTAAGCTTTGAGTAGTACAATAATGTGTGGAATACCGCAAGTCTCTGCTACCATTGATTAGTACCGCAACAGGAAAGATACCATGGTTCTACATTACTAGCGATAACTATCATTCTGAGGGGCCTTTGACTTGTATTTTGGACCCATTTAGACACCAAGCATCCTCGATTTGCTTTGGAAGTGGTCCCTTGGTCAGTAATACTATTAACTATGATATTTTTTTGATCGGATCCACAGATTGTTTTAAATTCATGTTCATTCATTCATTCATTCATTCATTCATTCATTCATTCATTCATTCTTGATGACATTTTTTATTTTGGTCAGTGGATCATTTTGAACTTTTACTTTGTCGTTTCATTTTGTACCATTAGGGGCCGATGACCTCGATGTTAGGCCCCTTTAAACAACAAGCATCATCATCATCATCATCGGTAAACGGATTAAGAAAAGAAACACAGAATGTAGTAATAGTTTGTATTAATAGTAAGAGTAATGGGGTTTGTTAGGTTTTTACGATCTCGATACTTAATCCGAAGGCTACCGTTGAGAAAATCACAAGATTTCCAGTCTTGAACGGCCGAGAGGATTCGTCGTGCTGACCACATGACACCTCATAATCTGCAGGCCTTTGGGCTGAGCAGCGGTCGCTGCCCTTCAAGGTTGTTGCGCCATGGGGTTTGTTTGCTTTTTGCGATCTCGTCACTTAATACGAAGGCTACCGTTGAGACAATCACACGATTTCCTGTCTTCAATGGTGCTTTGGGCGGCCTCATTAGGCAAATGTCTTTGAGGGCAGAGTCTTCAGAATATACATTCACGCAAAAATATTGCACCAACGTAAAATATTCGGGTGGTATTGGGTATGACATCAAGTCATCTCTAATGCGTATCATTTCCACTAATACGAAAGCCCAAACGTCTAGAACGTTCTGAGACCACTTGATCTTCTATCCTACCACATTAGCTTACAGACGTCTTTTCAAAAAATACAGTGCCAAACCACATGTAGTGATAACAACACGAAGTAGTAACGAGATCAATACATCACATTTCTACAGTGATCCACTAGATCACCAAATTTATCATCATCCTAACCTTCACCTGAGCTGGGTAAAGACACCACTAAATACCTCTTCTTGGATCCCGCCTGAGATTTTAACCCGTCACTTTTCTCAGTTACTTTGTTATAAAATGGAGTAAGAATGATGTGAAGAGAGGAAATTGTGGGTATATACCGTAAATAATGTTTGAAATTACAATTTCATCTCTTACCTCTTCTCTTAGACACAGCGCATAAGCAATCAAAATAACATTTAAAAAGATTAATTGATAGACGGGGTGAGGAAAATAATAAACGGTATAGGGAATGGGGTGTTATAGGGGAAGAATGTATTATGAGTATCTACAAATTCATCATTATCTGCTACAGATTGGTAAGATATCTGTTATTATTGGTACCACACAAAGTGGCTGTACAAGGAAATAGGGAAGATATCACTGTATTGAATTGTATAAAAGAAGCGAGTTTGTCGTTCCACTTGACTGTTAAAATCGTAATCGTAACCACGGAATCATGACGTTCGTTTCAAAAATCCCAAATGCATTGGGCAGGTCAGGATTGGAAACTCGGTCGCTGCGGTGAGATGCCTAACATACTATCTCTCTGCTTGTATGATACATCTTCTTATGTGTGCTCTCATACCAAGGTTCTTATATATTCCACAGTTGGATAAACCCTGTACAGTACCTTACTATACCACAGTGTCTACAAGAATTCTCTCCCACAAAATTACATTCACTTATCCGATCAATATGAACGTCAATTCTTTTCATCCATTTATTTATTTTGCTTGCGGTTTTTGAGGCACACCACAAAGCATTATTTTGGTACCACACCAAGTGGCTGTATGAATAACCTAACAATGAACGAGTGTGAGTGTTTGACAGTGAGCAGACAAAGTCCCCTGATTGCCCCATCATCGCGAGCCAACCAAGTATTTCTATACAGCCGTGACGGAATCCACTCAAGCGTGCTAAATTGATTGATGCTTTTTGAACCAAATAAAAAAGAACAAGAAGGAGAATAGGACGAGATATAAAAAGGAACGATACACAGGTATACAATTACTTCGACCGTAACAGGCGTTGAAACCACTAAAGAAAAGAGGAACAATAAAGGAATAGCCTTTACACATTATACGAATCAATTATTCCACGGACAAACATTTACCGACTAGAAGAATGTTGAACATAGAGATGTTTATTAAGCCAGAAATGCCCTTCACGATGCAATTACTCTCCCAACGGCCAAATATCTCTTTTTTCAGTGAAAAAATCACCATCATATTTTAGTGTACGATATATTTATGAAAATTAATCATTCTTGAAAGAACGGGATGAATAATAACATGGTTATCGTCCATTAACAACATGACAAAGCTGCTTCACGAACCGTGTTGGACATCTACGAGGAATAATGTTCCTCGAATTTATCCCCTTCAACACAAGATCTACCGGCACCTGTTCTCAAAAGGATACCGTAAACTGTCTTAATTATACCCCAGCTGGCCCATAACCTTAGGGTTGAGAACTTCCACGATCTACGAGATGAGAGTTGCCCTGGATTCCAAGAGCGGTTCCCAGCCCTTGGCTGCACTCAACAGTAACTTATCGAAGTGAACATAGAAAATAGTTTCATCTTACAACCATTCATCACATTCTCTAATATATGTATTGATTTTTGTACCAGTTTAATGTGTTGGCGTGTCCAGTAGTCTAGTAATATTATTCTAATTATATGAAATGAACTGGCGAATGGCTTTTAGTGCCGGGAGTGTCCGAGGACAAGTTCGGCTTGCCAGGTGCAGGTCTTTTGACTTGACTCCCGTAGGCGACCTGCGCGTCGTGATGAGAATGAAATGATGATGAAGACGACACATACACCCAGCCCCCGTGCCAGCGAAATTAACCAATTATGGTTAAAATTCCCGACCCTGCCTGGAATCGAACCCGGGACCCCTGTGACCAAAGGCCAGCACGCTAACCATTTATCCATGGAGCAGAACTCTAATTATATATCTGCTAGTGACACTAAGGGAAGTATAGAATTTGTTAACTGACTAGTAGTAAATTGGTATTTTAAATAGCTAACCCAGTGGAACAGAGATAGCTTCCATGCTTCTTACTTGGAGGTCGCGGATTGAATCCCTGGCCAATAAAGGTACTGTATTTTAATTCTGGACAGAGGGATGGAACAGTTTTCACTCAACCTTGTGATATCAACTGAGGAGCTGCCTGAAAAGAGAGGCAGCAAGCACGTTCAAGAAAGCCAAGCAATACGACTGAAGATGTCGTCACGCTGGCCACGTAGAAATCCGTATCTGCAGACAATCGTCTTGGGAGGCTAAGACCCTAATGGGCAAATCAAATCAAATCAAATCAAATCAAATCAAATCAAATCAAATCAAATCAAATCAAATCAAATCAAATCAAATCAAATCAAATCAAATCAAATCAAATCAAATCAAATCAAATCAAATCAAATCAAATCAAATCAAATCAAATCAAATCAAATCAAATCAAATCAAATCAAATCAAATCAAATCAAATCAAATCAAATCAAATCAAATCAAATCAAATCAAATCAAATCAAATCAAATCAAATCAAATCAAATCAAATCAAATCAAATCAAATCAAATCAAATCAAATCAAATCAAATCAAATCAAATCAAATCAAATCAAATCAAATCAAATCAAATCAAATCAAATCAAATCAAATCAAATCAAATCAAATCAAATCAAATCAAATCAAATCAAATCAAATCAAATCAAATCAAATCAAATCAAATCAAATCAAATCAAATCAAATCAAATCAAATCAAATCAAATCAAATCAAATCAAATCAAATCAAATCAAATCAAATCAAATCAAATCAAATCAAATCAAATCAAATCAAATCAAATCAAATCAAATCAAATCAAATCAAATCAAATCAAATCAAATCAAATCAAATCAAATCAAATCAAATCAAATCAAATCAAATCAAATCAAATCAAATCAAATCAAATCAAATCAAATCAAATCAAATCAAATCAAATCAAATCAAATCAAATCAAATCAAATCAAATCAAATCAAATCAAATCAAATCAAATCAAATCTGTTTATTTGCAAATAAGGTGTCTACCTCGGTGCAAATGGTACACTAAAATACGTTATTGTCAAGCAATAAATTTTAAATTTACAACAGAAGGAAACATTTTCCTACAATACAATATTATACAATTTACGCTAACAATTTTTTCTTATTAAACACACAGCTCATTCTTAATAAATTTATATTGTTTACAAAATTCTACTTATAATATCTCCTGTACCTGTACATACAAACATAGTCAACTCATATACAGTATGTGGAATTACTTAAAATAACACTATACATCTGGTATAAGATTACAATTTACATTGCATTTATTTATTTAATTATTTATTTACCCATTTTTCAACCTAAGTAGCAAAACGACCTGCTGCGTCTTAACCAGATCCCCTTTTGCCACCGCTTTTCAGAGTTCCTGAAGTTGTGCCACGGTTTTATTTGTTTGATATACTGCTAATAGGCAGAAGAAATGCTGTCAGTAATACTAACTGTTTAAGTAACTGATATTTTTGGGTAACTGAATTACTAACTTGTAATAGCGCATTCTCCGATTTTAAAGGCAACGAGGACCTATCTCAGTCCTAATTTCTGGTATACTCCTCTTCTGTGATGACTGGGCTTTATATGAAAGCCAACGGTCGAGTGGTGGAATTGTTGGGGATCCATCCTGCCTTCAGACTCAACATACAGACACTAGTACACGGGACCGGTGGTAAAGTATTCCCGAATACTTTACATCAGTGGTATTCAAAGTGTGGTACACGTACCTCTAGGGCAGGACCTCTCAGGGTGCATGCACCGTGCACGGTGCAAAAGACGACTTCGCTTGGTTGACCAGAGTGCAGACCCCCCTTTCCTCAATTTAGAGAAATAGCTTTGTCTCTCTCTTTCCCCACGCCTGTTTCGCTCACCCTGCCTGTCTCCCTCTTTCTCACTTGCTCCGTGGCGCTCCAAATCCGAGCCGAATTGAGCCGAGTTCAGCCGAGTAGCCCAGAGACGAAGCGTTGGTCCGAGCCGAGCGGAGTGGGACCGATGCATTGAGCACAAGAAATCTGAGCCTCAGTTTGCACGCGTGAGATTTTGGGCGTTTGAGAGGCCCTGCTCTAGAGGTATGCAGGGTCTTCTCAAAGGGTACGCTTTTATCGCAGCTTGTATTTAGCTGTTTTCTGTGCGCACTTCTAGTTATTCCTACACATTTTCAATAAAATCTTGTTTTGATTTAGTGTTTTTGTCTACCACCATTCATTCGAAGGTATGCGTCCGTTTGTAGCGTAGCTCCCATTGACTAGATATGTAAAAATGCTTACTTAGGCTGCTTTGCTGTTTAAAAAAAATATTTTATCAATCCACTCAAGAGAATACCACGTTTCTCCATCTGTCTTCTGAAAGCTTGCCGCACTGCCCGAAAAGGGAACAGAAGACTCCAATTGGGCTATAAGTAAGTAATGAAAACGCCAGGAACTGTTCTCCGGCCATTGCTGACCGCTCAGTTTTCGACTTATTCTGTACATATTACTCTGAAGGAGTTACGAGGTTTCCTTTGTCCAGCGACGATACATACACAATACACTACTGTTATTATTGGGGAACTGGGTGGAGCAGCGTCTTAGCAGCTTACCTGTCTTTTCGGCGACCGTGGTTTGATTCCTGGCATTGCATGGTGTCAGGAAAGGCGTGCGACCTTGCAATAAATCACCGTCCACAACTCTTTCATGCCCCAATGCGTGTAGAGACCCTGAGCAAGAGCGATAAACTGCGGAAAATGAGTTATTATTATTATTATTATTATTATTATTATTATTATTATTATTATTATTATTATTATTATTATTTGGCATACAACAAAAGCATTTTTTATTTGTGGTATAATAGCAATATACTCGTACTTCGGGCGTACGTAAACAAAACAATTACCGGGCGAGTTGGCCGTGTGCGTAGAGGCGCGCGGCTGTGAGCTTGCATCCGGGAGATAGTAGGTTCGAATCCCACTATCGGCAGCCCTGAAGATGGTTTTCCGTGGTTTCCCATTTTCACACCAGGCAAATGCTGGGGCTGTACCTTAATTAAGGCCACGGCCGCTTCCTTCCAACTCCTAGGCCTTTCCTATCCCATCGTCGCCATAAGACCTATCTGTGTCGGTGCGACGTAAAGCCCCTAGCAAAAAAAAAACAAAAAAAACAATTTGATTCCGGGGCTACGCCAAACAAAAAGTTTGGATACCACTGCCTCACATCAAGTAATAACACCAACCAAACAATTAATTTCGCTCTCTTATTCGAATACTGTGAGAACACAGTTTGTATCTATGTTAAATTTTCAACGTGAAGGTTGTTCGAATCTTCATCAGTTCCATCGAGGCATTATGAGGAGTGACGTAGTTTGTGATTGCTTTCCTCACTGGGTGAGGGAAGCACAACCAAGCACATTGACTGAACCTTTCACAACATTAAGTACCATCCGTCACTAAATATGTTCAGGCCTGCTAGGTAAATAAGTGAGACAATTTCCTTTTGTTTTGTTCACTGGTCCAAAAGATGATAAGATGTAATAGTCCGCCGAGTCTACTGAAATGTGTCCACCGACTTACTATGCAAGTGAAACATTCACGCTATTCATCAGAGAGACTAGCTGCATATGATAGGGTGCTACTAGCATTGCCCATACCGCAGTCGCTTCGATGTTATCGAATTTTCCCTAGGTCATACTAGAATATCATAGAGTAGTGTGAACACTATATCTTACCAGAGAGGTCCCTGGCTCTTAATTTCAGCAGTTGATTTCTTTAGTTGAGAAATAAATAAAGATTCTATGTGCTTTTAGCCCCTTTAACTGTTGATAGTCTTAAAGGTTGCAGGAGTACTGAAAATTTGTAATGAACTGCGCTTTTTAACGTGGTGAAAAATGCATTAACACATACTTTCCACACGAGGGCATTATTAAATACACAGTGAACCCAACGGAATTCAAACCATGATCTCTGGGTACAAGAGGAGAGTACTTAACCAACTATACCACACATCTGAGCAAAATGAATGTTTGTAACTACACTACAATCACGTTGGAAATAAAGAACGTCATCTTGTTTCTTCTTCTGGTATCTTCCCTTCACAGAAGGTTTGTGACCATCAACGAGTCCTTACTTGTAACGTACGGTTGTCGAATCACTGTCGGAGACTACAATTTGTTTCAGACTACATCGCACCGACACAGATAGGACTTATGGCGACGATGAGGTACGAAAAGTCTACGAGTGGGAAAGTACAGCACCAGCATTTGCCTGATGTGAAAATGGGAAACCACTGAAAACCTCTTCAGAGATGCCGACAGAGGGGTTCGAACCCACTATCTCCCGAATTCAAGCTGACAGCTACGTGACCCTAACAGCGCAACCATTCGTTCGGTGATAAAAATATTATGCGAAAATGTAAGTTCATTTGCCGCTGCTGGTGAGGCTCAGTATTTACAATGCACTGTGACTTCTGGTACGAGCTAGAACGAATGTATTACTTCCATTAACCTGTCTCGGTATCATTCTTGGCATCGACAATACGAAACTGACTGAGTTACCTTATCAATCAATCAATCAATCAATCAATCAATCAATCAATCAATCAATCAATCAATCAATCAATCAATCAATCAATCAATCAATTGTTTACCAGATCTTAGAAATTTATCGAACATTTCTCTCGATAAATTATTCCAGTCGCTTACTCCTCGTCCTATAAATGAATATTTGGCCCAATTTATCCTTTCGAATTCCAACTTTATGTTCATATTATAATCGTTCCTACTTTTAAAAACCGAGCTCGATAGCTGCAGTCGCTTAAGTGCGGCCAGTATCCAGTATTCGGGAGATAGTAGGTTCGAACCCCACTGTCGGCAGCCCTGAAAATGGTATTCCGTGGTTTCCCATTTTCACGCCAGGCAAATGCTGGGGCTGTACCTTAATTAAGGCCACGGCCGCTTCCTTCCCACTCCTAGCCTTTCCTGTCCCATCGTCGCCATAAGACCTATCTGTGTGGGTGCGACGTAAAGCAACTAGCAGCCTACTTTTAAAAGATCCAGTCAAGCGTATTCGTCTACTAATATTATCCCACGCCATCTCTCCACTGACAGCTCGGAACATACCTCTTAGTCGAGTAGCTCGTCGCCTTACTCCCAGGTCTTCCTAACCCCATGTTTTCAACATTTTCGTAAAACTATTCTTTTGATGGAAATCACCAAGAACAAATTGTGCTGCTTTCCTTTAGATCCTCGTATCAAGAAATCCTGGTGTGGGTCTCATGCACTGTGTAACTGTTCACTCTCCTAACCTTCACACTTGAGGAGACGAAAGTTAATAGCTGGGGACACATGAATATAAATATAAACTATATGTGGCTTGCCCGCAAATTGCCACGCAAATAGAATAAATTATCACTCCGTGGTTTCCCATTCCTCTATGTAATGTTTGGGCGCTAGCTTTACAGTTTTAAACAAAACTGTACAGTAAAATTTATATTTACTAGCATAGAGACTTAAATCACAGGGGTAGCTTATTAAAAAATTAACCATTAAGTATCACTTTCAGAAAGAAAATTAACGCGATATCTGGTCAAATTAACTTATTAAACAAAAAATGAGATGAGTCGGAAAAGTACCTTTTAGCTTGGAGGGAATTAAAAATGTAACGTTACTGTAATTTACTGTTGTTTGCATTGTCTAATTGTGGCTCACCAATTGTAGTTTCCGTTGAGGTTATCTGTAGTCCGTGGTTACTCGTTCCCCTTTTCTCGTTGCAGACTGGCTCCATGAACATCCTTCCTTCCTTCTGCGATATGGTTTTTGCTATCTGGACTAGCACTCCCTAATTGCCTAGTCTTTAAATTAAAAATTGGCCCTATGCTCGTGAAAATTGATCACCGTTGATCGTAGGAGGAGAAAATTTATAGTTACGAATTTTTCCATGTTATCAGAAAACTCAATCCAACTTAGCTATTCTACTGATACAATACAGACTTGTACCAAGTACCGTGGACTTGAACTAACGTAGTTCTTCGTCCAGAATAATTATAGAATACATCACAAGCCGTATGCTTGTATCGTCTCACCCTGATCCGGACAACATCACAGCAGCTACGTACTGTGTCTTGAAGCGACAACACACTGTCCAGAAAATAATTGTGTCTCGAAGCGACCACTCACTGTTCCAAAATAATCAAGTACTTGTGTGTTGAGGAATGCTCCACGCATGATAACATACAGGAGCTCTCCCCACGCTTGGTAACTGCTCCGTACCCAGTCTCTATACAACGAAGCATCTGATTCGTAGATCTCATATCATCTCTTCCCTCTCTTAATTCTTCACCCGTAACCAGTAGGCGTGGCGATGATGTAGTCTCCTAGCTTGCTAGCCTTGCACGTTGGTCGCTGTATAGTACAGTACTCATGAGTTAAACCCAATGACTCATCATAACTTCCCCGCTTCAAGAATAACTTTTCCGAGTACACAATATGAGATGAAATGACACAAACTCAGACACAGCATATTGACCATATTTACAGTACGTAATGAATTCCTATCTTATAATTTAAATAATAAATGGCGTTCTAAAATGTACAATATGACTCCAAAAGCCTTATTTACAATTGATTGAAGTTAAATTAATATGTGTTAATGAATAATTTTCGATGACGGATAATGTTGATATCGAGTGATATCATGTAATAGGACTGTACAATAAGTTAGTATGGCTGGAGAAGCCCTCCTGTTATTTACAAATATAACATATATGAAAATAACACACTACACCAATACGGCTGATACATACATCGTTATATCTAATAAACACTTAAAAAAACATACATAATCAAATCTTGTATCTCACTGTAGAGTGTCTGTTCCAATGATGCCATATAAAACTTGTAATAATTCCTGCCGATTTTCTTCCGAAAGTTTGTCAGCAACACTCATAATATTTACAACATAACAACAGGTAAATAACACTATCTTTGCACTTCACCATCAAAGTGTTCTGCAGTTCCAGGTTATTGAAATTATATACATCACACACACACGTCATCACACGTTGCTTACCTCTCTTAGATGGCAGCATGCAATTTCTTCTTTTCATTGCAAAAAAAAAAATTCTGCTTAGAAACTTATTGCATTAATTTCCTTCTGCAGTTTCAAAAAATTCCCACGTTATTCATGGCTTCTACAATAGTGTCAGGCCTAGATTCACAACCTATACATGAATTCACGTTTTCTAACTCACGTACTTTTGGTGTTATCAAAACAACACCTGAGAGACATTACGCTTAGTTCTCCTAAATGTATCGTCTTAGAGAGCGAATGTTATAAGTGCCCAACATGACACGATCACCATCTTTCAATCTGTATGCACAAGGACCAACCCGACAATGAATCTTGAATGGACCCTGATACAAAAAAATTAATTTCTTCGTCACCTTCTCTTCACTGGACGAAAGCATGGGAACTCGTAACAGAACAGAATCTCCTACCTGAAATTCGTCTAACACCTGACGTTTCTGCTGTTTGCTACGCTTCTCAGCCGCTTTATTCAAATTCTCATGGTATTCTGCCCACTTCCATTTATTGCCAGCTTTCAGCAAATCTCTAAACGGCTCTAATAAGTAGGAAAATCTTACTACAAATCTTCTAAAAAACGTTATACTCCAATGTATGATCTCAATTCTTTTATATTCCTGGGCCTTTTTGCATTCAGTATTTTCTCTACACACTGATTACTCGAAACTTAATAATACCATCCCCTAACATGGCTTCTATTTGATTGTCTACTGCTTTAGCATATTTATGTGGTATCGGATATTTCGGTCCAGCGAATATATTTTGATTCAGCGCTGTAAATGGGTGGTCATACACATTTTGCCAGGTTTCAATGAAAATACTTCCTTGTGTTTTCTCAACACATACAACAATTTGTCCCTCTGACCTTCTTCCAAATTGCTAGTATCTACCTCTTCTCTCAAGCCATCATCTTGATTCTCCTCTAACCACACTTCACATAATTTAAAATTTGCTCTTTCTTCTTCATCTTTTGAAACCTCATTGACACACCACATGTTACAAACCTCCACTTCCGTCTGAACTTCGCCATCCCACCTGACTTTAATATACTCATTATCCCACCTTAACTATACCATCACCTCATTGTAATCTAACCGAGATGAGTAAAAACTTAGCCAATCAGATCCCAAGATAACATCAAATATAAGGTTCGGAATAACAGGACATATCTGACTTCGCGTTAATACAAATAGGTATGATAACTCGCTTACATATTTGCTTGGATCGTTTACCTACAGCAGTGACGATATATGTGGATTTCACAGGAATTTCTTCAATCTCAATGTTCTCCTTTTTTCTGTCCTCATACCACTTCGAACTTACACATGACCTTTGACTGCCTGGATCTAATAAAGCCTGATAATGCGCCCTCCATACTTCGATCGTAACAACGGGGTTATCGCTTTTACTAGCTACTTCGACTTGATCCACTTCCACCTCCCGTAATAACTCATCTCTGACGTCGAGATCATAATTCATGTGAGTCATTACACAATTTCTCGCAACATGTACTGAAGACTGATAATCTGATCTCTCATTACCGTCTACTATTACTTTAAATTACTCTGTCTCCTTGTATCCTGATTTCGGCTTGTACCTTCCTCAACATTACGTTCCCTCTGAACATTCCTATTTTGCTCGTGTGACTGATTACTTATATTTTGTTGTCTCGGTTGAAATTGACCACGGTGATTGTGTTCTTGTCTTCTGGGTGGTGTTTGATAGTTTATGTACTCTCGTGTACCACTACTATTTCCTAACGCATCAAAACTTGCTAGCAATCTTTCCATTCCTTGAACAGACTCTATCTGCTACATACAGCTAGCTTCGCTAATTTTGTTGGGAAAGTGTCTGAGTAATAATTTCACAATATCTCTCTCCGCTGACATCCCATCTACGTTTTTACAAATCATAACGTGGGCCAGAAAATATTGGTGTTGAGTGAACCGAGAAGGCCGCTAATTTCCCATAATACCAAGAATTCCGGAGAAGTTCGTGAAAGTAAAAGCCATTTTTATTCGTTTAATGAGAGTTTTATTAAAGGTTTTCCGTGTTACGTATACAACATAGACGGTCGATTGGAGCAAGTCATCGCAGATTAGCAGAAGAGAAGAAGAGGGGTAAAAGCGAATTATTCTCTCAAACACCAGAACTAGACTTGTTTTTCCACAGGATCCGAGCTATAACTCAAACAACTTTCTCTCACGCAGTCGACGAAAATAAAAATGATGGTACCGGCACAGAAAACTTGGATGAGTGCACGCCCAGTTTTAGTTGCATTTCCATTGGTCTGCTCTTGGAATTGCAAGTGAAATTCGTGTGAAGACAATCGAGTACCAAGAGGAGGTATTTTAAACCAAACGATTACTCTTATTTTTGGGTTATGAATAGTGTTACTAGATACTGCTATGCTAAATGTTGAGTGAAATAGAATCAGGACAATTTTTTAATTATGTGCGGATGTATCCTGACAATTTGCGATTTCTGAAAAAAGTGTTGTTTGAAAAAAACTTTTAAACGGATACATTATGAAACGTGAATATCTGGTTTGTTCCTGCAGGTAACGATCTGTTCTTGTCCTCCTTGTAGACTTCTTGGAGGTAAATCCCAATTTGCAACAACTGGTTTCAATGTTTGAAAGCACAGAAATCAATGGTTAACGGAACTTGAGAATTTCCATTCTCATCGTGATTACGACTTAATGTTTAAAAGATGGGATAGTGAATTGTGCACAGTTGACAGCCATCTGCTCTCTCAGTTGGAATTATTATTCTTTTCCTTCTTCTTTTATGGCATTAATGTAGATGTTTCACCTAGGCCGCATTCTAATGTATTCATTTATTAATTATATAAAATTGCAGTTTTTCTTATGAAGTTTAAGAAAGGGAACGCAAAATTTTTTGGGCCCAGGAGCGTTGCAGTAGTTAAATTCAGCCTTGGGCACTATGAATGCGAATAACACCACTTTACTTAGACTTCGTACTCCTCTGTTAATATGTACCTAGCGCATTCATTCATCGAGGCGAATAGTCGAGTTCTAAGTGACATCGTAAAGAGCAGAATTACCTATTAGAGCAGGTAAGTAAAGTACAGTTTTATACATCGAAGGAAGAGGCCTGATTATACTATAAACTAGCTCAGATAGGCTGTAGACAACAGGTGGCCTGGTGAACCTAAGAATTTATCCTACCAAAGAGTTTCAGTTAAATGTCACTCCTCACGAACCTGGCGTAGCAGGGGAGAGGTGATACTCCCACGTGGCGCGACCCAGATGGCGGATAGGGGGGTTCTCACCGGCTTGCCGGCGGACTTGAGGGAAATAAAATACCTCTCGCGGACCAAACACACTACCCCCTGTGGGTGGGGGACGCAGATGAAGAATACACCCACGGTATCCCCTGCCTGTCGTAAGAGGCGACTAAAAGGGGCGACCAAGGGATGATTAAATTGGAACCATGAAACTGCTTTTGATTCGTGCCATTACGCTGGGAACACCATGGGTTGCCTGTACTTGCGAGTTGTACCACTATATGAGCGACACCGTGGGTGTGCGTTGCCTTTGATTAGTATCCACTATGTGAGGAACACCACGGAGCCCGTGGGACCGGCATCCGTGCCTAGTACACCTAGGTGAGGAAACTCATTGGTTTGCGTTGGCTATGAGTGGCGCCATTGTGTGCGAAACACCATAGGTCTGCGTTACCTGTACGAAGTACATTACTTATGAGTAGTACCGTCTTGTGTGGAACACCGTGAGTTTCGCTACTTTTGATTAGTACCCCAACATGCCAATACCATGGTTCTACTTTACTCGCGACATGTACCATTCTGTGGGGCCTTAGACATGGATTTTGCACCGCTTTAGACATCAAGCATCATCGTGCTTTATGAGTGGTCCCTTGGTCAGTATTCAATTATGTATGATCTTTGTTTGAGTCTGATCCACTGTATTTTGTTTGTTTGTTTCCTCTTTTTTTGTTTTTTTGTGGTGTCCATGTCCATCCATTCATTCTTCATGACATTTTTTATTTTATTTTGGTCAGTGGATTAATTTGAAATTTTTGTTCTTTCATTTCGTACCATTAGGGGCCGATGACCTCGATGTTAGGCCCCTTTAAACAACAAGCCTAATCATCATCACAAATGTCACTCCTCGCAGACGGATGGCGTACAAGATATCTCAGTAGTTTTCTGGTCTATTAAAGGGAATTACATCCACCAGCTTCCGTAAAAAATGTATCGTAGTACGTGCTTCTACGACATATGACAGTAAATTGTTCCAGTGGCCGTGCTAAAAGAAGGAGCTTTGACGTATGTGTCTATGAAGCTCAATGATCATCATCCAATTAGCGACATGCTCAGAGACCACTTGCCAGCTATTGTGAGTGTGTCTGTAATTGCCACAAGGATACCTGAGACTTGACAGAGCCAATCCGCACTCGAGATAGTCTTATAATTTAACGACTCATGATCATAAAATTTAAATAAACATTATTCTGAGTGGTAGGTGACTGTAGTGGTAACGCCGGATGGCCGGTAGAATATAAATTAACGGACATAGAACTGCAGGAGGTAACTCTTGACCGTCAAAGTCCCCTTTTAGTACTTTGTTTCTAAATTTATTGGTTTCTCCTTTAGTGCTACCTCGAACAGTGCTGATTCGTTATGACACTGTTTCATTTATTTGTTATATTTCACGTTGTTACAATATTTTTAAATATGATGACAGAATGCTTTAAGAGTACCTGGACATGGAACCTGCATTTTTAAAGGCATAATTTGTAGTTCCATATCTAAGAAATGATTTTTTCCAAGGCTATCAAATTTTGCTCACCTTTTAACATTAACACAGACAAACTACATGCAAAGTGTCAACATTCTGTCTCCCGTTGTTCATCACCACTGATGAAAATAGCAATAAATCCCATTTGAAAACTAAAATACTTGCCACAGCTTCAGGTACAATTTTCACAGAAGATACAACCTTATGAGTCATTATTGTTTTTGTGAATGTTAACAACGCAGTGAAGATATACAAGTGTTTAAAATGTTTTAATCCTATAAATATGTGCTGTCATAGTCGCTCCACAAAGGGTTGGTGTCAGGAAGGGATATGGCTATGAAACAGGGCCAGATCCCCACGGAGTGCGAACCCCAAGTAAGTCAGAGAATAATAATAATAATAATAATAATAATAATAATAATAATAATAATAATAATAATAATAATAATAATAATAATAATAATAATAATAATAATAATAACTTTGCTTTACGGGAGCGAAAGCTGGGTGGAGTCAGGATATCTTATTCATAAGTTAGAAGTAACAGACATGAAAGTAGCAAGAATGATTGCTGGTACAAACAGGCGGGAACAATGGCAGGAGGGTACTCGGAATGAGGAGGAATGAACTCGATGGATGAAGCTGTACGCATAAACCGGCTTCGGTGGTGGGGTTATGGGAGGCGAATGGGGGAGGATAGGTTACCTAGGAGAATAATGGACTCTGCTATGGAGGGTAAGAGAAGTAAAGGGACACCAAGACGACGATGGTTAGACTCGGTTTCTAACGATTTAAAGATAAGAGGTATAGAACTAAATGTGGCCACAACACTAGTTGCAAATCGAGGATTGTGGCGACGTTTAGTAAATTCTCAGAGGCTTGCAGACTGAACGCTGAAAGGCGTAACAGTATATAATGATAATGTATGAATAATAATAATAATAATAATAATAATAATAATAATAATAATAATAATAATAATAATAATAATAATAATATGTACTCTCAAAAACATATTTTCCCTCAAACGTTTGGAGTAGTTTATGCTATATTACCCATATTTTAGGGAAAAATATACTGTACCCGACAGGGGCATGAATCATATACTAGGGATAATGAGAACGCGCGTTTATTTGTTTGGAAGCAAGTACGCGGGAAGTCGAAACGTGGAGCGTCAAGCGTGAAGCTAGGGCGTGTTTCCACAAACTGAGCCAGGGAAACCCAGGATGAAAAGAAGGGAGGGGTTATCCCGACCACAAGTCGTTTGTGAGGGGGAGTGGTCAACTTTTCACCATCGTAATCTCGAGACCATCTTTAAAAAAACATGGCCAACTTCGTTTTTGATATCAAGAAAAATTAACGATTTTAATATTATTGCATTGTAAAATGATCCAAAAGAGATGTTCGTCATCGGTGAATTTTATTAGGGTTGTGACGTCCTTTATGGCGGTGATGGTCTGCAAAAGAAGGAATATAGGGTTATATAACAGTGCAAAGTTACAGAGGTCATGTTTTTAATTTCCCGACGTCCACTTCACAGGGGGAAGTCCCTTGAGTGGGTTGAAAACGAAGACAGATATTCATTTATTACTTCGGATTGCGCGATGAGATTTCGTCCGGGCGAGTCTTAACCAACTTGTAAGATCACTGGTCGCCTGATTATCGCTTTATTGTACCTCTAATACCCCGTGAATAGGGTGTATGGAAATTTTGAGAGAGGGAATCTTCCTAGTTGATATAAGGTGCGAGAAGCGTCACCCTAGATCATTCTTCGCTTTTATCTCGTGAGGGACAGACGTGTGTCAGTTCCGGACTACAAATTCCTTTGTGTGTGAACGTTTAATGTAAAGAATAGTTGAAATAAGTTCAAACAAATGGTGTGCGAGAAAAACTCATACTGGTGAAATAATAGAGTGTGCGTTCGGGTTATTTGACCGGCATTTAGAGCACGAACTGGAACTATTATTATTATTATTATTATTATTATTACCTTCATTATCGGAAACAATGAAGGGGCTATTGCAACACGAATAATAATTAATATAGTGAGCAGAGATAAATTACAAAACTAAACTATATACTAAATGCGCGTGGTTAATTAATAACCCCCTATTAGTATTTCTGATCCCGGGACATTGGATCAAAAATCGGGCCGGAAAGTGCGTGTTCGAAGTAGACGTGCGTAACAGGCTTAATTGTGTGTGTTGTGTGGCGTAGTTACCAAAGGAGATTCCAGTGCCAAGGATTACGGAGTTTCGACCTAGGAGTTCCAGTTCGTATCGGATTATCATAGCGTTCTACCTGGAGGCAATGAAGGAGTAACCTGACCAATGGATTCCCCGGAGTTACCCGACGTGTCATAGAAAATGAGGCTAAGTACATCTCTCTTATCGGCATGACTCATATAATAACGGAATTTCCATTTAAAGTTAATTAATTTGTAAATAATAATTGATGGGATCTCTTGGTTTAAAACGTAAATGTGCTAAATTATAGGCACAGTATTCAGTTACGTTCAAGTCTGAGTGAATTAGATTTTTGTAAATAGGGGAAGATGTTTTATTGGGGGAATTTTATTCTTTTATTTTGTTTTCGGGAATTTTCTCGGATCGGTTATTCGTAGTTTGTCGTTGTGTCAAATAGTCAGTGCCAGTAGTTTCCATTGGAAAGTTCAATGAAGTTGATTGGTACTCACCAGTTGTATTATCTTGCATGCGAGATATATTTAATTTAGATTAGTCATCACGTATGGAAGGAGTGCTGTAGTGAGTCTTCAGAGATCCGCACGGACGTCCTCCGCTGAATAATAGCTAGGCCTATGTTTCTTTAGATTTTAGCGGTGACCACACATTTATATTTATTTATGTAGTAATATTTGATTCCGTATTTGTTAAGAATTGGTTGTAAAGATGGATTTGGTTTATCACGTAGGAGTGGTACCATGTTTCATTATGACCTAGATTTTAGGCCCCTTTTGTTCCTTTTTCGGTTACCCAGTTGCCGTGTTATGTGAGAGCTGACGAGAAAGAACCATCTCGTCAGCTGAAAAATGAGTTAGTCCATGTTGACAGAAGGTATTGAAGCCGAGACACCCGGTGGAAAATATAAAATCCATGTGGTGGGTCCAGATATTCAGGGCCTTATTAATGAGATGAAGTGATTGATGAATTATGTGTTGCCACATTGAAATGAGTGAGCGAATTAATTTTTATGTGAATGAAGTCTAGAAAGTGCTATTTGAGATTTAAGGAGACGACTTGTTAAGGAAGGAGTGGAGAGACTACCCAATAAACTGTGAATTATGTGGCTGCTCCCTGGGAGGGACGGTGGTTGTTGCTCCGCGTCAGTCCATACGGCGGGGACGTAATATTTGTCCCATTTATTGAGTAACACGGCGATTTTTAGAATTGTGTCATTAGGGAATATAAACCACCCATCCATCTCATCTGAAGTTAATTGCCGAGAGACGGCAGTAAACCGTTTGAAAAATACATCCTTGTTATTCTTCTTCTTCTTCTTTTCTTCTTCTTCTTCTTCTTCTTATGTGTAGTTAGGGATTTCAGTCCCATTTTCAATCGTCGCAGGAAATGAGTTCAGATCTCTCTGGCATTCGCCAAAAGCGGGTGGATTTTCCCACGGCAACCAGATGTATTCAGTGTACTTGTTTGTGTGTGTATTGGTTGTGATCTGTGTTTTATTTGTTGATTGTGTTCTGGAATGACGTTGGTTTCGACCCAACGGCCAATTCATGTTATCTGTCCAGAGTCATGGATTTATTTTTGACTCGTGGCATTTTTGATTATACTATTTGTTTGTATATGATGATGTACGTTATTTCGCAGGTTAGATCTAGGTTAGGATTCACTCAGACTTATGTGTAAGTTGTGTAATAGCACGCCAGTGTCAGTGGGAATAGTTTGAGTGAATTTATTTATTTATTATTCAGTATATGCGAGATGACGATAAAGACATTATATAACATTTGTACGTACTCTCGTCCTCAACAGATTTAAGCAATTCTCAACATGTTAGCTGCGAAACCTGTAATTATTCATGTGCATTCAACATGGTTATTTTGCATCAGGTTCTATTATCTTCAGGAGTATAATAAAGCCTTTTATTTTCCAATTTTAAACAATGTTCTCATTCGTTTTTAGTGATACAACACCCTCTTCTCCTACCCTTTACTTTTATTTGATGCCACTTGATTTAAAACCCAGTTGACGACCCTGTAGATATATCGCTGGAGACCCACATGGGTGGGGGGCGGGTGAAATACATTCTGTAATATTGTTTCTTGTAGCTTTGAGGCAATTAAACAAGTGTACCGAGCGTGATTTCTCAATCAATCAATCAATCAATCAATCAATCAATCAATCAATCAATCAATCAATCAATCAATCAATCAATCAATCAATCAATCAATCAATCAATCAATCAATCAATCAATCAATCAATCACCACTGATCTACATGTAGGGCTGTCTCCCAGGAGGCAGGTTCCTATGAATTGTTTTATCTTTTTCCTATATGACTTCAAAGAAGATGAACATTTATCGAACACTTCCTTTGGTAAACTACTCCCATCGCTGATTCCTCTTCCTATAAACAAATATTTGTCCTAATTTGTCTCATTGTGTTCCAACTTCATCTTCATCTTCTACAACTCCATTGAGGTTTACACGTCTGCTAATGTTATTCCACATCATCTCATCGCTATAACTCGGAACATTCCAGTTAGTCGAGCAGCTCGTCTCGTTAGTCCCAAGTCTTCGCAACCCACGTTAAGATAAATAATGCTAGAAAATGCTTTTTCTTAAAAAAAGAAAAAGAAAATGCTAAATGTTATCTAGCGTGCTGATCATGGTAATGATAATGATAAGCATATTCTATCCGTCTTTTTTCTATGCTTCGTTTAAACATTCTTTTTACAAGTTTCGAGGCACCTACCTCACTTCTAGATTAAAAATAAATACATTGGCCCATAATTTCTTCACAATAACATAGATTTTCCGATAGTTCTTAGGCTCATAAAGAGTTCGAAAAATTAAACAACTAAAAAATAAAGAAATCGAGCGGGTAACGGAAGCGACGCCATTTACGAGAATTATCTGTTGAGAATGACAGTTATAGATGAGCACTTAGACTAGATTCCTTACGTACATCAGACCGTCAAAGCAACGGAACGAGAAAGTCCTTTCTAATTATTGCTACAGCTTAATTCAAAGACGCTTTGACACTTCAGCTTGAAAGGAGTCGTAGTGAAAAATGTGATGACAGTGTGCATTTAAGTCAGTCTTACAAACTAACTAGGCATTGAATCGAAAAGTGACAATCCTCAGTTAATATTAATGCTATGTGTGACACGTAACTTGTAATCCCCGTTACATATCGTATCATCATCTACAGCCCTTTCCCACTTCCACTCTCCTCGACTTAAACAGTGACATTTCACCTTCACAAAAATGAAAGTATCTCACATGTGATTGAAGGATTGTAATACATATCTAGTCGAGAGCAGTATCACAAGTTGTCTTTAGAAAGTACCCGAAGAGGTGCGGATATCACCAAGTGTGATCTCTTTTCATTAATGCACGTGCTGGCGTGGTTAGAGACTTGCATTCGAGAGACAATGGGTTTGAACCCCACCGTCGGCAGCTTTGAAAACGGTTTTCCGTAATTTATCGCTTTTACACCAGGCAAATACTCAGGTTGTACCTTAATTAAGTTCACGGTCGCTTCCTTCCCAACCGGGCGAGTTGGCCGTGCGCGTAGAGGCGCGCGGCTATGAGCTTGCATCCGGGAGATAGTAGGTTCGAATCTCACTATCGGCAGCCCTGAAGATGGTTTTCCGTGGTTTCCCATTTTCACACCAGGCAAATGCTGGGGCTGTACCTTAATTAAGGCCACGGCCGCTTCCTTCCAACTCCTAGGCGCTTCCCATCCCATCGTCGCCATAAAACCTATCTGTGTCGGAGTGACGTAAAGCCCCTAGCAGTAGCTTCCTTCCCATTTGTTGCCTTTTTCTATCCCATTCTCGCCACAAGACCTATCTGTGTTCGTGCAACGTATAATAAAACTAAAAACATTCTTTACATGCTAACCACTGTGGTTTGAAGGTCGTAACTCACAATATAGTATGCGGCAAGACCAACTTTCTTGAAATTACAAACATAATCTGAGCATGAATATTCGTCATTAGAAAATTTAAGGTGACGACGTCAAAATGTATTATTTTGAATCCGCCGGTTAAGTATGAGTTCAGTCCGACTCGTTGGCTGAATGGTCAGCGTACTGGCCTTCGGTTCAGAGGGTCCCGGGTTCGATTCCTGGCCGAATCGGGGATTTTAATCGTGTTTGATTAATTCTTCTGGCTCGGGGACTGAGTGTTTGTGTTTGTTCCAACACTTTCCTACTCATATTCAGACAACACACTACACTACCAACCACCACAGAAATACGCAATAGTGATTACATCTCTCCATATAGGGTTGGCGTCAGGAAGAGCATCCGGCCGTAAAACAGGGCAAAATCCACATGTGCTACGCAGTTCGTACCCGCGACCCCACAGATGTGGGAAAAGCGATAGGGGAAGAAGAAGAAGAAGAAGAAGAAGAAGAAGAAGAAGAAGAAGAAGAAGAAGAAGAAGAAGAAGCATGAGTTCAAAATGTGTACTCTCACGTCTCACGCATTGTTCATAAATATCAAGAAGAATACTGCAGTTGTTTTCAAACTTTTTTCTTTTAGTGTACGCCTAAAATACAATCGTTTTACCTTTGTAACCGTACAACAGGGTTACAGATTCCATTCAGTATTTATTATTATTATTATTATTATTATTATTATTATTATTATTATTATTATTAATAACCCGATTCATTAGATTTTATATTCTGTTTCTCATCATTTAGACTGTAATAATTAGGTATCACGCATATTATTGTATTTAATCATAGGTTAAGTGAATATGTTTGTAATTATGCTGTATATTAGTAAGTGAGATTTGTTGGTTTGATATAGTCATTCTGTGGCTTGTAACTCTAGGCAGATGTGTTGGCAGAGTATTTTGCAATCGAGGTTATGTTTAACTGAGAATGTTATGTGCAAGTAGGTTTTCCGGTGACTCATGCCGCATAGTCACTGTAATCCGCTTGGATACGCTTATACGACACATGACTGATGACATCAGTGCGTGGACACGTGATTGCGATCAAGTGTCAGTATTCGCCAGCTACTGTATGTTGAGGTGGAAGGGATGAACAGAGAGTAGGGAGATGAGTAGTCATCGCGGGGTTATGAAAGTCGATGCGACGGTGGTGAGAGGTATCAGATCATATGTATCAGTCAGATGTATCAAATGGAAGAAGTGGTCTTAGAGTTATGGTCAGAACTAAGAGTTGTGTTTGAAGAAGTAATAATCGAGGAGGTCTACAAGTGGTGGTTGTATCCGAGCAGAGACGAGTACTATGCTGATAAAGAAACATCATCTTCTTGTGAGGATGCACTTCACAAGATGTTTCAATAATATTTTCCAATTTCTTATAATATATTGAGTGGACGTAATTACATTGGAGCTCCCTACACGCGTACATGGCATGTAGGCCAACTCCTTGTTATATAAGAAGATAACAGCAGACGGCTCCCGACTTCAGCTCATAGGTTTTCCCAAGAATTTCAAGTTCAACAGCGGTGTATGCAGACATCAGGTAATTAAAGCATCAGACATGTTATGCATTCATAACATGAAGAAGAACGTAATCAGCGGCGATATCACATCTCACTTCAAGTTCATGTCAATAGCTTTTTTTGTTTAGATTAAATTTTCTTTTTCATATTACCGCAAATCTCACTAGATATATATTTTTTGTTAAATTAAAAGACGTCAATGCTTGTTCATCGTGACGTAAATTATAGTCATAAACTCAGTTTTATTTTAATTATAATAAGTGATTCCAGTTCCATGTACAATCCTCAATTGTGGAAATGCAACAGTAATTTAATATTATCCTGATCCATATCCATGTATATTGCCAGATATGTGAGTTTACCACCTCACGCCTTGAGATATTTGATCTAAGAGGTATGCTCTACCATATTTTGTTGTTTTTATTTTAAAAGCAACTGGCGCTCAAACAAATGTTATGTATATTGTGTGAAGGAGATGAAGGTAAAAGAGTAGTGGTTGGCAAAGCAACACCTTCGTACCCCCCGAAGCAGGAGTAAATTGCAATATTACCAGAAATAACAACAGATTTTTGCTGGATGCAAGTATTATTATTGCTATTATTATTATTATTATTATTATTATTATTATTATTATTATTATTATTATTATTATAAACATAATAATCATTGTCATCTTCCGCACCTTATCCTGCACGCACTGAGCCATGAACGAGTTGTGGCCGGAAGGTCGCATGTCGTTGCTGACACCAGGAATCAAACCACGTTCCCCGGGATGACAGCCAAGCAGCTAACCCGCTACACCACCCTGCTCTCCAATAATAACAATATTGTACTCTAACAATGTATATATCGTCGCTGGGCAGAGGAAACCTCGTAACTCCTGAGTAAAGTTTACCGAGGAAGCCCAAAACTGGGCGGTCAGTAATAGCTGGGGAACTGTTTTATTGAAAATGAACAGGCTCAACTCCTTTCTGAACTGCTCACCGAACACAGACGCTACGATAAATTTGCGTACCTCTTGAAACGACCCTACGTAGTGAATACCACTGGAATATTGAACATATTGATGAACACAGGTTGCCGTTAACACACAAAGAATTAGTCATAAGCATTTTAGGGATAGGTAGGAAGTATCAGTGTATTACTAACATTGGACGTGCCAAAACGTTATTAACGATAATATCGCAAACACATTTATCATACAAACCATTGTTGTTGCAGTGGAATGTTTCCGGCGACATTCACTCCTTTATACATTCAGTCAGTAGCACAGCTAAGAGGTGAAGTTCTCATCCTGATCTCCTAAAGAAGGACCAACAAACTTAAATATTAGTGTGCATTTTGTTATCTGTCGGCGTACGTTCGTACAGCATCACGTTCTCGGAACCATGTCTTCTAAAGCTGCAACCCGTCTGTTTCGGGAAAAGAAAGAAAAATACATATCTACTTCACCCGGTTTTAGGAGACCGAGCTCGATAGCTGCAGTCGTTTAAGTGCGGTCAGTATCCAGTATTCGGGAGATAGTAGGTTCGAACCCCACTGTCGGCAGCCCTGAAAATGGTTTTCCATGGTTTCCCATTTTCACACCAGGAAAATGCTGGGGCTGTACCTTAATTAAGGCCACGGTCGCTTCCTTCGAACTCCTAGCCCTTCCTTGTCCCATCGTCGCCATAAGACCTATCTGTGTCTGTGCGACGTAAAGCACCTAGCAAAAAAAAAAAAAGGTTTTAGGAGAATCAGACGTCCTAACATTTGCCCATCAGGCATTTTTTGTGTGTCAATAAATCTACCGGAACGAGGTTGGTGTATTTGAACATCTTCTAATGCCACCAGACAAAACTGTGATCCAGTCTACCGATTTGAGCGCAGAAGACCAGTGCTCTACCGTCTGAACCACTCAGCCCAGTAAAATAACAAAATATTAATAACGAAATAAACAAACAAGCAAACAACTAAGATAATGTTGTTGTTGTTGATGATGATGATGATGATGATGATGACGATGACGACGACGATTGTTATTTTAAGTGACCTAACATTTAGGTCATCAAACCCGAAGCATATTTAACTGATTGAATAAAATTTTAATTTTACCTACTGACAAAGATAAAAAAGTATAATTATGACGAGAACAATCAAACAACCATCCAATAATTCATATACCTATTAATCTAAACTTTTCCCGTCTTTCACTCAATGCAACTATCCAAGAATGCTTCTTGCAGCGCAACTGGTTGAAGTTCAAAAACATGACAGGTAGTAACGTATGTATAAATCCGACCAGCATATATTAGAGTTGTTCACGCATTCAGAATGAAGTGTCGAGTAAACTTGTATGCACAGAGCACACCAATAAATCTAACGAGCTGCTCAAATTAAATAATCAAGCCCTCCACCATTCTAAATAAGGTCGACGAAGAAATAAAGTAGCGATATTCGTAATTTTTAAATTACGTATAAATGAATCATTGATAAGACATACTTCACCCTCAAAGTGTGAGTGGATTAATAATTATAAAGCATTCCTTTGAGAGCAAGCATTCTACAGCTCCTATTTTGTGGTGAAGTTGACTTGCCAAGGAATCGTGACTCGCATTTCAGCATCACACAATAAGTTTTATAATAATAATTCTATGCTATATATTGCTAAATTGACTGCGTGAAAACATGCTCTCCGAATTGCCTTGACTTTTTAACACTATAATTGCCACAGCGGCTGTTTAAGGAATTGAACTAATGATGAAAAACACATCTCAATATTATGTAAATTGCACTAGAACCAAGTTAGCCGCTACGAAGCACATTAACCTTGATACAATTCCCAAGAAACAAGCAGTCGGCTAGCTTGTACAATACACCTTCACCCAGAGAATTAGTTCTGTTCGACAGTCAGGAAATTGATCATTACAATGGTAACGGATCGGATGGAGAAACCTGGAAAGGAGCGAAGGGTACAAGTGGCCGCTAATTAGACTGATCTGTATCACACACACCTGCAGATCTTAACTCGCCTCCATGGCCGACATCATTAAGTCAGACATTTACTAGACCTTACTTCAATATAAATACATGGTAGATAGTGTTGGAAAGGAAAAGGAAATATGATAACAACAGCAGGGGTTTGACAGTTCTTACTTTCTTTTCTTCCAGTTTTTGTCAATCGAAATTCCGAGTTTTCCTCAGTGGTGACCCGCTATGTAATAATTCAAGCGAATGTAGTGTGTCGGGGGAAATTTTATAGCGTAATACAACATTTGATATTGCTAATACACTTGTAAGAAGAGCTATAGGATACTATACTTACAAGGAAACCCAGCAATTTTCCTACGCCCCCTTTTTTATGAAACTGAAGTAATAACGTGTGCATTGAGGTAAAAGTAACATATGTGAAGCAGTTTTGTTTCGGAACTCTTCATACCTTGAGTTATTAAACTCCTCCCTACAGTTAAGCACTCGGTTCACCCGAAAGGACATGGGTTCGAATCCCCGGCAGGAAGTCGTAAAATTTAAGAAGCGAGATTTCCACTTCCAGAGGTGCACATGGCCCTGGGGTTCACTCAGCCTACACCAAAAATGAGTACCATGTTAATTCCTGTTAGCGAAGGCGGCCGGGCGTAGACCTAACCACTCTACCCTATCAAGTGCCGAGGTTACGGATAGTGGAAGCCTTTACCTTCCACCCCTCCAAGGGCCTTCATGGCCTGTACGGAGATGACTTTGCTTTGCTTTTTACAGTTAAGCAACCTGAAAGTAACTTTTGGTAAAATGTAATGCAGAAACTTGGCATAAACATATATCGGCTCTACTCCTATAGGAAAGTGCATCTAATTTCAATAAATTAATAAGAATGATGATAATAATAATATTAATAACAGTAATATTAATTAGTACAATATAAGTTACTTGTAAATCGAAATGTAATGACGGCACTTCATCGTAATGCCGATGTCAATGTACCATGCACAGTTTATTATCACACCAGGAACAAGCGCGAAATCATTTTCATCGTAGATATCTACATTACAGCTTCCTGATACATTAAAATGAATATCATAAAAATCGGGCGAGTTGGCCGTGCGGTTTGGGGCGCGCAGCTGTTAGCCCCACTGTTGGCAGCCCTCAAGATGGTTTTCCTCGGTTTCCCATTTTCACACCAGGCAAATGTTGCGGCTGTATCTTAATTGAGGCCCCGGCTGCTTCCTTCTCACTCCTAGGCCTTTCCTATCCCTTCGTTGCCATAAGGCCTATCTGTGTCGGTGCAACGTTAAGTCAATTGTAAAAAAAAAAAATATCTTAAACATTTGAATAACCAACACGAAAAGCAATACTAATAAAACCTGTTGCTTGTCAGATACAGCAAAGTATTGACTAATATTTGGATGATGTCAGCTAATTTAAATAGGAGAGTGAAATTTCATGAAAAAAGAATTCTGTCAGGAAGATTTCGGGCACCATTATTGTCATAAGTAGAATACTGTCCTGGAGTCATCTGGTAAACACCTGGGAAGAAATAAACTTCTAACGACCGGGCGAGTTGGCCTGAAGATGGTTTGCCCATTTTCACACCAGGCAAATGGTGGGACTGTGTCCCGTCCCATCGTCACCATAAGACCTATCTGTGTCGATGCGACGTAAAGCAAAATAGAAAAGAAAAGAAAAAACTTCTAACGGTTGGACGTACACGGTCACCTGGATGAAGAGCATGTGCCACAGTTATTTTATACGGTTTGATGTGTAATGATTTAATAGTCTTTTGCACATACAATTCTGAATACATTCCCACTTAAGCGAGACGAAGAACATACTTTTTGAATAATTATCCAAAAGATGCTATCTAATTTTTCTTCTGTGAGAACCCTAGGTTGCATATTTCCAGTTTCCGGAAATTTTTTATAAAAGTGTTGTACTGTTTTATGACTTGGGGCGTCTTTTTTATTTTGAATTTCTTTTTTTTTTTTTGCTAGGGGCTTTACGTCGCACCGACACAGATAGGTCTTACGGCGACGATGGGATAGGAAAGGCCTAGGAGTTGGAAGGAAGCGGCCGTGGCCTTAATTAAGGTACAGCCCCAGCATTTGCCTGGTGTGAAAATGGGAAACCACGGAAAACCATCTTCAGGGCTGCCGATAGTGGGATTCGAACCTACTATCTCCCGGATGCAAGCTCACAGCCGCACGCCTCTACGCGCACGGCCAACTCGCCCGGTGAATTTCTTTTACGTCGCACCGACACAGATATGTCTTATAGTGACGATGGGATAGGAAAGGTCTAAGAGTGGGAAGGAAGCGGTCGTCGACTTAATTAAGGCTTTGCCCCAGCATTTGCCTAGTGTGGAAATGAGAAACCACGGAAAATCACCTTTATTGCTGCCGATAGTGGGGCTTGAACCCACTATTTCCCAAATGCAAGCTCACAGCTGCACGGCCAACTCTCCCAGTTTTAACTTTTGCACCCGAGAATCTTTCTTGAAACTGTCTTGGAACTTGGAACTTCACCAGCTGAATATGAATAGTGCGGTAACGTTGAAAACGCAAGCATCCTAATGAGTCATAAAAACAAAGCAGATGCACACTTGAAACAACTATAATACGACTGCGATATCAGACATCTGTACAAGGTCAGATAGTAGGGTGTCGCGCTCACACAAAACCTGTGATGGCGCCATCCCATTCCCGCTCACGGTGAACGAGCTGGGAGCTAGCCCACAGGAAAACCACCGCGCGTGCCGGTGTAAAGCATATCTGATCTCCCTGTACAAGGTAGCTTCAAATAATATGATAATAAGACCTCGCACGGATGAAATTTATTTCACAGGCAGATATAAGAATACACAAAAGGGCATTAATATTCAACACAGTCACCATTCTTGTCAGTACTCTTGTTGCAACGGTACACCAAGTCACTGATGCCGACATGGACGAAATTTTCATCCAGTCCCCGAA
This sequence comes from Anabrus simplex, assembly GCF_040414725.1. NCBI lineage: Eukaryota > Metazoa > Arthropoda > Insecta > Orthoptera > Tettigoniidae > Anabrus > Anabrus simplex. The sequence goes on from NC_090268.1 coordinate 267,161,200, forward strand.
GCTACATCGTGAATGTATGCTAAATGGCGCATCGTCGTTGAATCACTTACCACCCAGGTGTTTCTTCAACGGCTGAAAGGGATGGAAATCACTGGGTGCAGGTCGAGGCTGTAGGAAGGACGGTTTAGAGAGGATGGTTGAGTACCTCCTACCGGAGGAGCCCAAACAATTCAAGTGTGTTGTTAGCTGCGTGTTGTCTGGCGTTGAAGTGCAGCAACACGACGCTTGTTGAGAGAAATCCAGGTCATTTTCTGCGAATTGCTAACCGAAAATGCTCCAGTGTGTCACAATGACTGGCCTCGTCGCTCCCCTGGTGAGGTAATAAACCAATTGGATCATCCTCCCCAAAACCCCGACCTACTGCAAAACGATTTCCATATCTTCGGACCGTTGAGAAACACATTGCTGATAAGCGACTCAACAATGATATGACCGTTTAGCGTGCCGTCAAGACATGCCTTCAATGACTGGACAGAGATTTCTTCGATGCCGGAATCAGTGCCTTGCTGTACTGTGCTTGGACAAGAATGGTGATTATGTTGAATAGTAATGCGTATAAGTGCCCTACTACTGTGTATCCTTAAAGCTAACTGTGAAGTTTCTCCTTGCGAACTCTTGTTAAATTACTTTTCGAAGCGCCTTTGTATTTATGTAGTTACAACAATATTCTCTGTTATCTAGATTCTGTGTAATGTCAAGCAGTCGCCACTGATTAGAAGTATACAGTAGAACCTTGGATTGCGAGCATAATTCGTTCCGGCAACATGCTCGAAATCCAAATCGCTCGTATATCAAAGCAAATTTTCCCTTAAGAAACTATTGAAACTCGGATGATTCGTCCACAACACAAAAACATTTATTCGCATAACATTTCTAAAACAAAATATAACGTAAACCAATTAAACTGCACTTCGCCTTACAATAGAATCATTTTTGGTGTGAGGGAGACGAGAGATGGCATGAGAAGAGTTACTGTGTAGCACGAATTTCACTAACGGAATCACTGCTATCGGTTGGCTCATTGTAAGTGATTTCTTTTCGTGCAACTTTAACGAGGAACCTGTCCAATGACTGTCGCCTTTGCCTCTTTTTGAGGATTTCACGAAAATATGACATTGCATTGTCATTGAACAGATTCATCCACTCCTTCTTCCGACCGAATTCATTTTTAGCCTCCTTTTCGTTCACCGGGCCCATCGTTGCAGAACAGTTATATCACAGATGACAGAAAGAAAACATGTACTCTCGTACGGTGTTGACTATGCGAGTGAGGCACGCCAACTGAAGTCCAGCGCGGGAAATGATTACACACACTTTCCCAGGAAAAAGAGTGGCAGGGGGAGGGGAAAACAAAGGCACAGGGGAGGTGGAAACGTACGTAATCGTGACTCTCGTATTGCGAAACCTCACTCGCTTATCAAGTCACAATTTATTTAAAACATTTGCTCGTCTTGCAAACCACTCGTAGACCAAGTTACTCGCAATCCGAGGTTCCACTGTATATTGTTCGAGCTTGTACATTGCACTCCACCAGTAATCAAGTAAATGTGTCACAACGCAATGTCCCTTTAAATACATCAAGAATGCAACGCCCATATCAAAACACATTGCATTATTTCAATGACAGGGTTCTAAAAGTATTGCATACCACGTAGGAGGAGTATAAAGAGTCCAAATATCTATAGTTTGGGGAGGTTTCGAAATCTAGTACTATTCATTTCAACCTTATCCCAAGCCTCCGCCGCAAACATTGCAGCATTTTGAAGCGGGGAAGTCACTGAGGTCCTTAGTTAGAAGACCAATTGTTTGAGTACTATTGCGTTTGTTAAAGTCAAATTATTATACACAAATCACCGTTCCAAAAATCACAAAATATCATACTGCTTTAAGCATAATTATATATTCCTTATTATTATTATTATTATTATTATTATTATTATTATTATTATTATTATTATTATTATTATTATTAACTTCAATTAAATAATCATTAGTCTTGATATAAGAATCACTCGATCTTCTTCTGACACTGAACTGTACCCTGAAAATGAATTATTCGTATATATATTCATATTTCCACAACTAAAATATATAATACCTTTTAATACTGAAGGTTGTGCTTGTTTTTTCTTTTATTTTATTAAAAAATATGGTATATATTTTAATTTTTACATTAAATATTCTTTTGTACAGCGCTTGCTTCGTAAATAGTATTAGCTCGAACATATTTCCGGATTTCTTGAACCGAGTGCTCCCAGTTAATTAGGGCCAGTAAAACATTTGGATTTTGTAACCGTTTGCCCTTTCTGAAGCCAACCCATTTGCTGGAGTATATTTTTTATTAACGTCCCACTAACTTATCGAAGGTCGAGTGGGTTTGTCAGCCTGTAATAGAATAGAAAAATTGGGACACGGGCGAGATATCTGTGCGGTTTTTCGTTCATGCTTTTGATAATAAAAGCCAATAACTTGTGGTTTTCTAGCGTGGTTTTGTTATTCCGATATAAAATATTTGCTGAACTTCAACAGTTCTAAAACTAGTCTGCTATTACGAAATTTTTGTACACACCCTTATCTCTTGAGGGCTAACTAGCTTCTTGTGCCCGTATCCTCTAAGATCTACTTTATAAGAGTTTCCCTTGGCCTTTCTTGAACTGTCTTCTTAGTAATATAGCCATTCACTGTCAAATTCATTAATGCAAGGTGGCAGAGTGTATGAGAACATCAGGAGAGACCTACTTTTCATTTATCCTTAGCAGTGATCTCCATTACTTCATGTTTTGCAAAAATTCGGAATCTATAAACCTGCCGTCCAGAAAACCTTGAACATTACTCTGTAATACCACAGTTCAAAGGCATCAAGCCTTTTTATATACCTGACACCAGGACCTGTCAAACGCCCAAAATCTCACGCGTGCAAATCGAGGCGCAAGAGCTCTATGCACTGTGCATCGGTCCCGCTCGGCTCGGCTCGGACCAACGCTTCGTCTCTGGGCTACTCGGCTAACCTCGGCTCAACTCGGCTGGGATTTGGAGCGCTACGGAGCAAGTGAGGAAGAGGGAGACAGGGGGAGCGAGCGAGACAGGTGTGGGGAAAGAGAGAGACAGCGCTATTGCTCCAAATCGAGGAGTGGGGGTCTGCACTCTGGTCAACCAAGCGAAAACGTCTTCTACACCGTGCACAGTGCATGCCCCAGGCGCATGCATCCTGAGAGGCCCTGCCTTAGAGAGTAAGTATCCTGAGTAGTAAGGAAAGTCGCAAATCTCGTTTTAATGCTCAAAACCTTTCTTAGTAAAATAGGGCTCCCCATACTACTAACAACGTAAAATTAAACAATTTACTCAATTGTACCGAAAGTTGAAGGTCTAAAGGGCCCAGAATGGTTTCAAATTATGAGTCTTAGACAGCTCTGTCAAATTACAAAAAAACATTTTCAGCCTAAATGCATTTCCGGAAAAACATTCTGAAGTCGCTTGTTTGTTTACTCGTTTCTTTTTCATTCAAATCCTAGCCAAATTAATTTATTTACATAATTCTTTCTGTGACATGTTCCTTGGTTCAGTATCCTCAGGCGTTTTTTTTATTTTTGAAAAATGTCCACAACGAATGTAGTTATAAAGGCTGCACCCCTCTGTTATTTAGATGTGCTTGTTTTAGACTAGCCTATGTTATTCTTCTCGCATGCCCACGGCAGGGTTGGGCACGATGAGCACCGATAAATAAATAACCGGACAACGCAACATATACACAGGGAGAAAGATATCGAAGAATAAAAACGGAAAAAAATCAGTGGAAGCGCCAATCAACCAGAGATAATGGGGCGATAAATACTTACCTATCACAGTTTGCGAGGACTGGGTCGAAAATGACCAGAAACAAAAGTCATGAACTATTAAATCGAAAGGTTAATATTTAAAAGGCTGCCCCTCCTACTCCTTCATAAATAACGTCGAGTAGGAAACATAGAGTTTATTAAATACACATTAGAACAAAATAATACCAATGGTCACACGAAAATCAGAAACGAATAATATTATGAAAGAAAACAGGCTTCGAGAAATCATTACATATAGATATTTTCACTGCCATCATAGCGACGAGCCTTCCCATAATATGATTCAACCAACAGGTTCACCCTACGTAAATAAAAGTATTGAGAACATAGGGAAAGAAATTGTAACCTTAGGAACAGAATAGACTTGTTGCATTACGCACACCATATCATATCAACAGGACGAGTATTTATAGATCGCGACACACGGCCATAAAATAAAATATAACTCACCACAATTGTTTCCGACGAACTTCAACTAAAGACGGAAAGATAAAATATGGCCCGACCAAAGATCAAAAGAAAGGGAGAGTCACGCGCTAGCATGGCGCCCAGGATCAGGGATAAACAAAGAGTTGCTAAGGAAACACACAAAACAAAAATGTAAGTGGCCAGGAAAATGCAAAGATAAGAGCAAACAAACGACACAACTAGGCAATATGATATGCGCCCTACATATCTCACATTCGAACACTCACGCGATAGGTTAAAAGAGTCCGAGGAACAGGGAACGTATAACAGAGAATAGCGATCAGAAAGAAAACGCAAAAATGTAGAATTACGGTTCATAAATAACTTCTCACGCGGATACGCGAAGCTAAACTCACACAAAATCAGAGGCCCAATTCAAATCATCAATACGTCTCTCATATACAACACAAACGCAAACCCAGCACCAGCTTCCCAAGTGCTGGCTTTTTCCGATACACAACCACATCGCAGGGACATCGGAGAGCAAATTGGTACGTGAGTAATAAGAGAGAGACCTCCACAACATGAATCGTACAATAAAGTCGACGTAAAACACTTCCACGGTGCAACAGAGCTCATTCACGCAATACAGACACTCAATGATAGTAAGACACAGATCAATGTACCGAATTGTGACACAAAGCAAAACATAGCTAATATAAATAATGTTACATGGTCAACAACAGAACCATGGGAAACAACAGAACGAATAAAGACAGGCCATAAAATAAACAAATAGCTACGGAGAATAAAGAAATAGTAGCCAACCACAATTCCACGTGGTGTAATAAAACAAACATGGCCCACGAGGCCAACCCCAAATAAAAGGGAGAAATAAATAAATAAATAAATAAATAAATAAATAAATAAATAAATAAATAAATAAATAAATAAACAACACAATCCAGTATGCTAAAAGGGGCAGACGAAGACAAAAACACAGCTAGAACAGAAGCACCGTGGTCCACAGATGGCCTAAACGCAAAGAGAGAGAAATAAATAAGTAATTCATTATTTATTAATGCCTTTTTTCAGTGGCGAAATTAGGGCTCGAGGCCCTCTCTTCCACTTAACCACATACTAATCAAAATCATAAATGAAATACTGAGATATTTAAAATAGTGAAAACCAAACAAAAAATCAATACAATTGAGAGCAAATTTAAATACATTAAGTTAATAATAAAACTAATTAATAGTAAAAACTCTTAATAACGACTAATCCTCAGGCGCGCACACATTCATACTTCAGCCATTCAGTTAGCTGTCCTCAGCAGGTAGTCTCGATAGGTGACCTTAAATCTTTGTAAAGAGCTAATTTCTCTGACCTGAGCTGGCAGGGAATTCCATAATCTGGCGGCGGTCATTACAAACAATCTATTAATTTTATTTGTGCGGTGCACTGGAATAGAAAGTGAGGATCTGGAACGTGTATTTAAGTTGTGAAATGATGATAAAAAGGTGAATTTAGAAGAAATATTCAGTGGCTGACTTTCAGCTAGTACTCTAAACACTATCGGAAAATCAAAAAAGTAGTAGTTAAACTACCTTAATCAGGCCATTCATATAAGTGCAATAAAGCACGTTGGAAACCTCCGAGGCTAATAGTGTTCACTTCTTAAAACGTTTGAAATAAGGCCTGTAAAAACAAGCGTCAAGAAACATCATATCGCTCTCTATTACCCTTCACCAAGATAAAACCTTAGAGGAAGAGCCATGGAAAAGCCAGACAGACAAGATCGGGAACATAACATCATAAAAGCACAGGACGACAAAGGCGACATTTGTGATCTCCTTGGGCTGAGTTTGCGTGCACAATTAGAAGTCAAGGTCGGTCATGATAGCCATTTCAATGAGTACACATATGTAACACAAGGCAAGAAGTTCGTCAGAAAAGCGAACCAGATAAAGATAGAGATGGACAGGTATGGCCTATGATTATGAACTGTGCATTGACTCGCATTAACGTTCGTAGTGGTGCTTAAGTGAAACAATTCATTGACTCACATTACCGCTCGTAGTGACAGAAAAACGCAAACGGGTAATCTAATCTACCGGATAACGCTGATTAAGCAAAGTATAGTAATTTTTAGGAATAAATAGAGAATAATATTCTCATATTTTATTTACCTAACATTCGTAGCCCACATTCCTAGGATGTTTTCACGATTGAGCTGTTTGCCTGAAAAACTAGAACTATGTACATTTGTCACGAAGTACCTTTTGTTTTCAGCTACCCAAATCCTGATCTCAATTGATCATCTTCGATCTACCCAATTCCAATGTATGTAAGCAAATGTTTATTCTTAGTTAATACCGGTACTTCTTTTATTAAACTTGAGGTGAAGATTCTTGTGTGGTTGTTCTATAGCTATACATTTAATTTTAGAGGCATTGATCCTTATTAAATATTTTTACACACTGTTGATATTAGCCTAGTCATTATCGAACAGCAGATGTACACCTAGCCAATACTGTTTCTTCGTTAGAAAATGCAGTCATACTAATCTGAGTTCCGTTAATATAACCTCTATATTTATGTCCGCTAATGCTTCTCATCGCAAGGATTGCCAATAAGATGATCTGATGCACCCTCTCATGCAACTGTCTCCTATTAAGACAATTGTTGTAGTCGCACCGGGAAATCTCAAGCACTGAAATGACATTGCATTTAAAAGCGTTCTGAGTGAAAAGTGTGTATTCGAAAATAGGATTATAGGATTACATAGAGCCTATACAAGAGAAGAAGCATGGGGAGAAATCCGTGAGAGGCTTCAGTTGGAAAATAATTATATTGGCAGAACTGACCACAAGTATAAAATTAGAAGGAATTTTAGCAGAAGCGACTGGGGTAAATTTTCATTCATTGGGAAGGCCGTGAAGGAGTGGAACAGTTTACCAGGGGTAGTGTTTGATCCTTTTCCAAAATCTGTACAGGTATTCAAGAAGAGAATAAACAGCAACAGGAAAAATAAATGAAATGTTAGAGGGCATTCGACCAGTGGAAGCTATTGTAAATAAAAAATGTGTCTTAAAAAAATTTAGTTCCATCCCCTGGTCCATGGAGTTTGGACAGCCAAAGTAGGGGACTGCCTGTAGGGGTGAAGTACAGTGGGGACTTCGAGGGCCCTGGGACCGGTACGGTAGCTGTGAAGGCCCTTCAGGAACTCTGAAAAGTCGTGGCAAAAGGGGGCTGTGGTTAAGACGCAGCAGGTCGTTATGCTACTTAGGTAAAATGGGTAAAGAAAAGTAAATAAATGCAATGTAAATTTTAATCTTATACCAGTTGCATAGTATTATTTGAAGTAATTCCACATACTGTATATGAGTTGACTATGTTTGTAAGTATAGGATATATTATAAGTAGAATTTTGTAAACAATATAAATTTATTAAGGATGATCTGTTTGTTTAATAGAAAAAAATTGTTAGCATAAATTGTATATTATTGTATCCTAGAAAAAAAATTCTTCTCTTGTTAATTTAAAATTTAGTGCTTGACAATAATGTATTTTAGTGTACCATTTGCCACCGATGTAGACACCTCATTTGCAAATAAAGATTTTGATTTGATTTGAAATAAATTCTAGGTCAACTTATTAACCCCTCATATACAGTATTTTATCATACGAGAGGACCTATATTCAAGATGTTCCAGCTGATCTATTACAATACTATGAGATAATCTGAAGTGTCTATTAAAGGCAAATCATGGCAGAATGTGAACTTAGCTTCCTGAGTTCTGAAAATCGGGCAGTTCCTGTTTCCGTTGATAATCTAGGCCATCGGCCCCTAATGGTACGAAATGAGGGAAAATCCAAATTTCATCCACTGAGTAGAATTTAAAACGTGATTATGAAGAATGAAAAGATAAATATGAATTAGAATAATCAGCGGAGCCCACGAACCTGCTACGCAGGCGTAGCAGGGGGAGAGGTGATACTCCCACGTGGCGCGTCCCAGGTGGCGGATAGGGGGGTCCTAACCGGCTTGTCGGCGGACTTGAGGGAAATAAAATACCTCTCGCGGACCAAACACACTACCCCCTGCGGGTGGGGGACGCACATGTAGAATACACCCGCGGTATCCCCTGCCTGTCGTAAGAGGCGACTAAAAGGGGCGACCAAGGGCTGACTGAATTAGAACCATGAAACTAATTTTGAATCGTACCATCACGTGGGGAACACCATAGGTTGCCTGTACTTGCGAGTAGTACCAATAGATTCGGTACGAAATAGGTTTGTGATTAGTAGCAGTAAAAGCCTGGCCTGGTGGATTCCAGTACCCGTGCGTCGTAACCATGTGTGCAACACCGCGGGTCTGGGCGTAGCCTGTGAGTTGTGCCCGTATATGAGCAGCACCGTGGGTCTGCGTTGCCTGTGATTAGTACCCACTATGTGAGGAACACCACGGGAATACCGGCGCCCGTGTTTAGTACACCTAGGTGGGGAACCTGCTCGGTTTGCGTTGACTCTGAGTTGGGCCATTGTGTGAGACGCACCATAGGTCTGCGTTACTTGTACGTATTGCAATACTTGTGAGTAGTACCATCTTTTGTGGAACACCGTGAGTCTTCGCTACTTCTGATTAATACCCCAACATGACACATACCATGGTTCTATTTTACTCGCGACATGTACCATTCTGTGGGGCCTTAGACGTGGATTTTGCACCCCCTTTAGACACCAAGCATCATTGTGCTTTATAAGTGGTTCCTTGGTCGGTAATAATGTTACTTTCGATCTGTATTGAGTCCGATCCACTGGTTTTTGTTTGTTTTGTGTTTTGGTGAGTTCCTGTCCATCCATTCATTCTTCATGCCATATTTTATTTTTATTTTGGTCAGTGGATGCGTTTGCAATTTTTGTTCTTTCATTTCGTACCATTAGGGGCCGATGACCTTTGATGTTAGGCCCCTTAAAACAACAAGCATCATCACATCATCAATCAGCGGAGCCAATTCACAATAATGAAAGTTAAGAATAATTCCAAAATCGATCCACTGGCTAGAATTCAAAACAGATGACGATGAAAAACGATTACAAACATAAAACAATAAGTGTATCCGACCTGCAATGCCTCACTTTCCCAGAAAATATATTTAAAAATTAGTATTACTGTCCGAGGAACTGCTTACAAGGCACAATTATTCTGAATCGATGATTCTTGTTATCCAAAGGGGTCCAAATTCCAGGTCAACGGCCCCTCATAATGGTACTTATCGTTAGTGAAGTAGAATAAAGTAGAACCATGGCTTTTCTGGTTGTTGATGATGTTTGTTGTTTAAAGTGGCCTAACAGCTAGGTCATCGACCCCTAATGGTACGAGGTGTAACGAAATGAAAATGAAACTTCGAAATGTATCCACTGAATGGAATCTAAAACGAATGATGATAAGAAAATGATCGTGAGAGAAAAACAATCAGTGGATCCAATTTACAATGTCTTAATTACTGGTATGATGCTTTTTTATCTAAAGGGGTCTAAAATCCAGGTCACCGGTACCTCACAATGGTACTAATTACTAGTAAAATAGAACCATGGTGTTACTCCTATAGTGGTGCTAATCACAGGTAACGTAGACTCATAGTGTTTCTCGTATGGTGATACAGATCACAAGCAACGCAAACCCATGGTGCTCCTCACCTAGGTGTACTAATCACGGGCGCCGGTATTCCCGTGGTGTTCCTCACTTGGTGGAACTAATCACACGTCACGTATACGCATAGGGTCGCTCACATAGTGGTACTAATCATAGGGACTGCAGACCCAAGGTGCATCACACATTACGGTAAACGCCCACAGGCAACACAATCCCGTGGTGTTCCTCACATAATAATACTACTCTCTGGCAACGCTGACCAATGGTTTTCCTCAAATAGTGGTACTAATCACGGATGTGAGCCCTAACCCGTGATGTTTCTCACACAGTAGTACTAACCGCGGGCAACGTAGACCCATGGCGTTGTACATAAAGTGGTACCACGCACAGGTAACGCATACCACACTGAACACAGTGGAACGGACCAATGGAATACACATGGTGATCTCTTTCACAAGCAACACTCGGACACATAATGTTCCGCACAGAATGCTACTGCTGCTATATAACGTAGAACCTCGCAAGGTGGTCCTAGTCGCAAGTAACGTCGACCCATAGTTTTCAGCACGTAATGGTAAGAATCACAATTAATGCCATGGTTCTAAATTCATCATCCCTTGGTTGCCCCTTTTACCCGTCTGTTACGACAAGTAGGGGATACTGTGGGTGTAGTCTACATCTGTGTCCCCCACCCACAGGGGTTAGAGAGAGAGGAAAAATGAAGTACCAGGCAAAGAAAAACAAGACCATGAAGGGCGTAATAATGAAAGACACCGTAGACCTCGAATGCTCTAATACCGTCGGGGTTGGAAAAGATCAAGAGTTGATCAAGGGTGGTCGGACAGGATAGATGAAAGTGAGGAACCTGGCACAAGCGTGGAAGCAATGCAAGGACTCAGCTATGGGCCCCGTGGTCTCCAACCCACGCTACCAAGCTGAGAGCTCCTGGGGCCCCTTTAGTCGCATCTTACGACAGGCAGGGGATACCGAGTTTGTATTCTTCACCTACGTCCCCCACCAACAGTGGGTCGCCCTTGATAACATTGTAATTATGTACTTATGAACGTTACACAATTGGTGAATTTTAATAATTACTGGGCTGAGTGGCTCAACCGGTTGAGGCTCCGGCCTTCTGACCCCAACTTGGCAGGTTCGATCCTGGCTCAGTCCGTTGGTATTTGAGGTTGCTCAAATACGTCAGCCTCGTGTCGGTAGATTTACTGGCACGTAAAATAACTCCTGAGGGACTAAATTCTGGCACCTCGGTGTCTTCAAAAACCGTACAAGTAGTTATCGGAACATAAAGCTTATAACATTATTATTATTATTATTATTATTATTATTATTATTATTATTATTATTATTATTATTATTATTATTATTATTATTATTATTTTAAAAAGCACTACATTTAATAAATATTTTTGTATGTTCACACACAGGACAGCAAATAATTTGCTCTACAACACCGTTAATGCCATTTTGCTAGGTGGAAGTCGCTTCCTTTTCAGTTCATCACTTACCTTTATGAGGACGGGACGGGATGTAGTGACGTAACTGCTAGTTTGTTACCCATACGGCCAAGGTTCGAATTGTGATCGAAACTGGCGTAGAATATATACCTGAAAATGAACGTGGTATCGGGAATGACTGCTGGCCTTAAACCCCGACCAAAAGCCAAACTGAGCCAGGCTAGTTACACCGACCCCCAGAAGTTCAAAACAACAGGAATAAGCTGGGGCCGCTGACCTCGATATTTTTCCCCTTAAAACCAAACTCATGATGATGATGATCATCATCATCATTATCATCATCCCCACTATTATTATTATTATTATTATTATTATTGTTGTTGTTGTTGTTGTTGTTGTTGTTGTTGTTGTTGTACCGGGAGGTACAACTCAACCCCGCGCATTTAAAAGAAGCGCCTTAAAGAACACTATCTCATACAAATCTTGAAACACCTACGGAGTGAAGTTGAGACATTAACCAGAAGATGTCACCATTGAATTATGGAGTAATTGAGTTATTGAGAAGTTGCCTAAACTGTATGTATTTATTGGTTTTGTTGTGGTTTACGTCAAGACGTATGAAATTTTATCCATAGATGTCGTTACAAAAACTGAGGTAATGCACTCCGGTGCAAGGTAAAATAATTAATGATTTAAAGAAGTTTTGTGTTATGTTTTCTCATCTAAATTAACTTTCATTTATTTCGTTATTTCAAGATTTTCCAACACTTCTTTCTCATTCCGCCAGTTTTTGAATCTGGCCAATCACTAATTTTCTGTAAATATTTTTCAGCCAATCACTGGCTTCTTATAGGTTTTTGGTTTACCCAATAAAAATGAGAGGGTGTGTCCGGATTTAGTCCAGAACCCTCTTGAACCGTCCCCTCGGATATATAAGCTGAGGCTTTTCTGGCTACTTTGTCTTTTGATCGTCGAATTTCTGAGAGTGTGTGCGTTAAGACAGGAGGCGGGGCGCCTCATTCTTCGTTAGACAGTTCAACAGCCAAGGTAATGGCCACCAGTCATATCTCTCTGTAGCTACCTCTGCAGGCTCACACGAGGGGAAGGTTCAAATTTCTAACTATGTAACCTCCTGTTCTCTAAAATGTAAATTTTCGGTCGGCTAGTGTAAAATTTCATAAAGCCTTAAACTGTAAATCGGGGATAGAGAGTGTGTTATCCTCACGAGTTCCTCTTCAACTTAGTTTGAGCTGACCACGATTTTGTAACTGATTCTCTTTTCTGTAAAGCGTTTAATTAACCTTCATTCTAGTCTCCTCAGTAGCTTGGGATTATTCTCCGCGTCATCGGGCCGAGAGCCCAATTAGGGTTTTATATGTAATTTTTTAGGAGCGAAGTGTACGCCTCGATTAATTTTGTGTTCGGGCCAGTAATTTTAACCTGTTTTTCTTTTCCACGAAGGCCAAGTAGTTTCGGTATTAGTTACCCCTGTGTTCTAAAGTGTAAAGTTGCAAGTTGGGCCTAGAGAGGCCAGAAATTTGTAAGATTTTTGTAAGGAATTGGGAGCGCAGTCTCCTTGGTTAATGTTGGAGAGCAGGTAAGCTCTTTTCTGAGATTCCTGTAATATTGAGGGTGCCTTAGGAAGGCCGTATTTGTAACATTTGGAGCAAGGTGCACTTGTTTTGGGAGATTTCTCCTGGTCTATGTAAACGCTAAATGACGATATTGTAAAGTTGGAAATTAGGGGCTTGAAGCCCAAATCGGTTAAATTACCTATTCTTAGGTTTTTCCAATTCTTGTATCAAGATTGTTATTGTACCTGATCTTTCTTTTCTATAGGAACATGGTTAGTTATGGGTGTTCTGTAGGTGTAATATTCATCATCTTCGACGTCATTCTAACAAAATTGCAAATCATTCACATCGCAGGGATAGGATTCGGGTGACGTTCCAGTGCATCGACTATATTGACCTAGGCCCTATTTTTGTTTAGATATTATCATTACAGATAAAGCTATCTTCCAACTGATAAATTTACAGACACTGTCGATGGTGTGCATCGGAATTTTCTATGGTAACTGGTAACGATGCGCATCGGACTTGTCTATGGTAACTTGTAATGTTGTATCTTTTCAGTATTTTGCTAGGCGATATGATTCTTAGCAAGGATATAATCAGCAGAACTATAGATTTATAGAACTGCTGTGACATGAGAAGCTGCCCTTATAGCACATTAGTGGTGATTAGTGAAACACTAAGACCTCATCTCAGCATCATGTAGTTCGTTTGTGTCTTGGCCTGTGCAATGAATATGCAGCAGCCCAGGAGATAATCAATCGACCGTTATCAGGAGCATCTGCCTCGACCATTGCTCAGCACAAATACAGACTGTACCTATTAAATGGTCTTGACAAAGAAAAAAAAAGAAGCGACACGCTGTTGCTTATTGTTCTTGCTGGTGGATATTATGACTGACATTCATAGGAGGGGCAGTGATTTAGCGTTTATTGGATATCCACGTGCTTCTCCCTTCGGTATGGATAGCATCAAAGAAGAGGCGGCCGTTAAAGTGCACACTGCATGCAGGAGATGGCGATAGATGGTAGGGTTTACTTATCATCAACAGATTGTACTCTACTGTAGAAGAGGGATAAACGTAATGAAAAATCTTTATAACAGAGGTTATTCCACTGTCGTGTCTAATTGATTGCATAAGTGCTTCCAGGACGGTGGACCACGAACGTTTCCAAGTTCTACCTCTTATTTATAAGTAGTTTGAAAGACGGAAAGGAAGTGGATTACGATTTAAGAATCGCTTTTGAGAAGTGAAGTTAGTAAACATTCCACTCTCGACAATCCCAAAAATAGATTTCCGTAGTATCTCAGTATAGATCTGGGTGAATGCCGGGATGGTACTACACACGATCCACGACTGCGGTACAGTAAGGAGTCTGGAATCTGATGGGATTACGACACTACCCAGAGATTACAACATAGGATTTATTGTTACCATTTCATGAATGATGTAGACATAAGAAGAAACGATTGAGACAATTAAGAATACCATGGAGTGATAATCCAGTGATAATCCAGTCCAACGGTTTAGAAAACGAAACAATAAGGCAACAAACCCAGGAGATGTGTTCTTCCTATCTGTGCTCGTTTTACGGGTACATTCCATTTATTTATTTATTTATTTATTTATTTATTTATTTATTTATTTATTTATTTATTTATTTATTTATTTATTTTTGCTTGTTGTTTCACGTCTGACCGGCGCAGATATGTCTCATAGCGACGATGGGGCAGGAAAGGGCTAGGAGTGGGAAGGAAGCGGCGGTGGCCTTAATTAAGGCACAGCCCCAGCATTTGTTCGATGTGAAAATAGGAAACCATGGAAACCCACCTTTAGGGCTGCCGACAGTGGGGTTCGAACCCGCTATCTCCCGAATGTAAAATCACAGCGGTGTGCCCCTAATCGCACGGCTAACTTGCTAGGTGGGGTTCATTCAAGGTACTCATAATGAATTAATAGTAGCACTCGCGATTCCTACTGTCTTCTAGTCCGTAAACACACATCTCGTTATATGACCCCGGTTTAGGGAATGAACCGAAGTATTTCAGAATTGTAATTAAAGCGGCGGGACGCAGAAAACTAAATCGCAAGGGGCTGGTGAACCACCCGGTAGTTTGTAATCAGGGGCTGCCTGGCTTAGGCGGTAAAGGCGTGTTCGGTTCGCCCGGAATGACGTCAGTTCCATTTCCCGCCAGGAATTCGAAACAATTAAGGAATGAGATTTCCTCTTCTAGAGTGGCACATGGCCCCGGTGTTCACTCAGCTACAAATTCCTCGGGGAAAAGGCCGCCGGGCATAGAGGAAAAAAGTGTACGTATGTATTAACCTCGGCACTAAGCGGGAATCCTCTTCCTTCCACTCCTCCAAGGGACTTCAGGAGCTATCGCAGATGGCTTCGCTATATTCTCCGTAACTATGTAGTGCGCCAGGTACGAACAGAACATATATTATTTATCTGAGATGAACGTGGTACTGATAATGTACTAGAAACAAGAAGACAATCTTCACTTGGGTATACAAAGATGTAAAGCATACGCAATCATACAGTATTCCTAGCTGTAGAGACATGAAATTCCGAGATGTAAATACGACATGTACGGAGTATAACTCGTTAGGACACAGACTAATCTGATGAACATTGCTCTACGGCATTTGATACAAACCGGTGATCGGTCACGTCCTGAATGGCTTTCTTTGAAATACAGCGAACAGAGTCTTCCATACTAATGATGTGCATTCTCCCATTTTCTCGAATTTCTTGTTTCATATGGACGCGTCTTCGAACCGTCTTCTTGAATAATCTGTGGCACTCCTAAAGCGATTCTGTATTCCAGAATGTTCGCAGAGCTGCAGCTCATTCACCTGAACAATATTTATTACATAGTCTTGTTATGTGTCTCTTTGCACGCGCTCGGTACGCTCTCTGTTTACTTATACGCATTATTCAAACTGACATTAACGATTTCCAACATTTACTACCGACACTCCATTCTCGATAAGGTTATTTGTTGCTTGCGTACCAAGAATTTACATTAATACTTCTTTCCTATGACATGTAATAAAATTAACATCTACACCAAATTCTGCTAATGTCTATCAAGTTTCACTTGTATCCTTAATAACTGTTTATTCTATGCGAGCATGCGCTTCACTGCACGTATGAATGGCAATGAGTTTAGAGAAGAAGATTGTTGCACCTTACCGAAGTTCAATACTACTCTACTATTATCATGCCTTATTTTTGGAAACTTGTGTCCGGCTCCATGGCTAAATAGCGTGCTCGCCTTTAGTCACAGGGGTCCCGGGTTCGATTCCCGGTAGGGTCGGGAATTTTAACCTTAATTGGTTAATTTCGCTGGCACGGGGGCTGGGTGTATGTATCGTCTTCATCACCATGTCATCCTCATTACGACGCGCAGGTCACCTACGGGAGTCAAATCGAAAGACCTGCAAATGGCGAGCCGAACTTGTCCTCGGACATTCCCGGCACTAAGAGCCATACGCCATTTCATTTCATTTTTTTTTTGGAAACTTGTGCTTTTACAGCCTGGAAGACAGAGACCGGGGAAGTGAACAGTGGAGTTGACACTAGAGTGTTCTCAGTCTCAGACAAGCGTAAACTGCATAGCGTTTCCACTAAATTTCGACCTACTCGCTGAGGGAAGGCAGGTTTATTTTTCTTGAAGCAATGGAGCATGACCTCAGCATCTGAGCTGGAGAGGTTCGAGCCTCACATAGGCTACTTGCATGAAAAGTGTGTTAACTTGAAGAAAGGGGTTGGGTAACATTTCCATCACTTGAATTTTAGGTTTAATCGATTAGGAAGTATGGAGGATTCTATTGATTTCATTCCACATTCTAATCAAATACATTATTTATCAGTATATGTTTCTAAAATTATGATAGGCTTACCCTATTAAAATTATTTAATAATTTATTTTACTTTAATAGACAAGAAATAAAATCAAAATTTCATATAACTACATTATATTAGCGATATAATATATATCTATGGAACTACGTAAAAATGTCCAAACTTGCTTTTACAAATCCATTTTACCCTGTCCATACTATGACGCTACACCTCTGATTGCAGTACCATGATTCTATCTCCATCAAATGAGACTATATCTTAGTAGAAAACACATTATAAGCAGTAATAATAATAATAATAATAATAATAATATCATCATTCTTTTATAGACAAGAAGAGAAATAAAATTTCAAATAGTTACATTATTTTATCGATATAAAATATGTCTATGGAACTACGTAAAATGTCCAAACTTGCCTTTCTAAATCCAGTTTGCCCACACCATCCTGTGACGCTACGCCACTGATTGCAGTATAATTATTAGATCTTCATCAGTAAGACTACATCTTGGTAGAATACACATTCTTAGCAATTGAACTGATTCACCTATTGCAATTTCATATTTCCTATGGCATTCAGTCCTTTCAAGTTACTTTCGAACCGGGACTTCCGAAATATTTCTTATAAAGTTTGGCCATGTACGTTCCTGCTAATTGTGTACATTAGAGTGTAGGCTTTGCTGTACCGGGTAAATCACTTGCATACAGGTCAGTACGTTGGGTTGCCAAATGTGTCGGACGATTGAGAATTGCACTTATGTGAGTACAGATCTGAAGTGGCACGACTTAAATATAATCTATAATTGTGCAAATCAATGTATTACAGAAAAGGACAAACCTAATGACGTTAATTTCTATTAAACATTTAAAAAAAACTGCGTGGAAGTTCTCATGACCTGGATGTCTCCTATCGGTCACGTGCTATCCTCGTTTAGTGTACTGACATCATTTCTTCTGCTGTGAACGCTAATAGGATGGAAACGCGTGTTACTGTTTTAAATTTGTTACGTTTCCCTTCATGTCAAACTGAGTTCGTAGGGAACAAATTTTAGTCTACGTACAGTCAATGCAAGGGAGAGGCATAGGTATTCGAATACGGATCTTACAGACATGATCCTTAATTTATGGTGAATGTCGTTGTAATCAAAGACAAGCAGCACAGTTATATGAACAACGCTTTCCCGATAGGATACATCTACGTCATGGGTATTTCCGAGTAGTTTGTGTGCACTTCGTAATACTGGCAATAATGCATTTACAGTGATCATGTTTATTATTATTATTATTATTATTATTATTATTATTATTATTATTATTATTATTATTATTATTATTTGCTAGGGGCTTTACGTCGCACCGACACAGATAGGTCTTATGGCGACGATGTGATAGGAAAGGCCTAGGAGTTGGAAGGAAGCGGCCGTGGCCTTAATTAAGGTACAGCCCCAGCATTTGCCTGGTGTGAAAATGGGGAAACCACGGAAAACCATCTTTAGGGCTGCCGATAGTGGGATTCGAACCTACTATCTCCCGGATGCAAGCTCACAGCCGCGCGCCCCTACGCGCACGGCCAACTCGCCCGGTATTATTATTATTATTATTATTATTATTATTATTATTATTATTATTATTATTATTATTATTATTGGTTTCCTTGATTGCGAGTGTTTGCTTCAAACAAGTAGACACGTCACAACATCTGCATGATTGAAACTATTGGGAAGAAACAAAATATTTTGAGTGACTGGTATGAGGAATAGCTCAATTCGCTGCATTTCAGAGCCTAACAGTTTGAGAGAGGAGTATGAGAATGTTTCAGACAACCTGCAACGATTTTCTTTCTGTCAGTGCGGTTTACACCATAATTGTAGAAATGACATTCTCAAACGCCCAACACACCGGCCAACCCAACGTACTGACCTACATGTAAGTGAATCACCTTATACATTCTTATTCTGAACAGCACTACTCATATATTAAAAGATACTTCCCAATATCTCCGAGAAGAAGACAATTCAAGGCTAAATGGCAATATTTGGACATGCGGAAGAAGTGAAAGGCGCGGTAGATCAGTCTCCTACGTAAACTGTCAACGCTTCCTCCACATTACATACGAGTCCTCCGTGACTAACGGTCTAACTGTAGGTGGCTCTTTACTTGACCAATCGGACATACAGCCTTCGACTTCTTTATTCACATGTTTCATAATGAGATTATTATTATTATTATTATTATTATTATTATTATTATTATTATTATTATTATTATTATTATTATTATTATTATTATTATTATTATTTGCTATTGGCTTTATGTCGCATCGACACAGATAGGTCTTACGGCGACGATGAGACAGGAAAGGGCTAGGAGTGGGAAGGAAGCGGCCGTGGCCTTAATTAAGGTACAGCCCCAGCATTTGCCTGGTGTGTAAATGAGAAACCATGGAAAATCATCTTCAGGACTGCCGACAGTGTGGTTCGATCCCACTATCTCCCAAATACTCGATACTGGGGGCACTTGAGCGACTGCAGCTATCGAGCTCGGTATTATTATTATTATTATTATTATTATTATTATTATTATTATTATTATTATTATTATTGTCGAGGAGCTTGTCCGCCTCGGTCGCGTAACGGTTAGAAATATTAATTGCCATCGTTAGAGTTCCAGGTTCGATTACCGGCACTACCAGATATTTAAGAATGGCGGGAGGACTGGTATGTGATTAAAATGGCACATGCAGCTCATCTTCATTTGGAGTCTGAGTAAAATAAGCTGCACCGGCTCCGGAGAAGGATACAAGTTCACTTTATCGGAAAACGTGCTTAGCGCAGTAATTTAGCTGCTGGCTTCCAGCCCGGATGACTGGGGTTCAAATCCTGGTCGTGTCCGGGTTAGAATTCGCCTGAAAAATCACGTGGTGTTAGGAAGGCATCCGAGCCAATATTAAAATGATCCTAGGTTGTTCCGGTGATCCTGTTAGCTGAAGAAAGTCACTTTGTTTTAAATCTCACTAAGTAATTTGCGATTATTTTGGAAACACCGAGGTGGCGAAATTTTGTTCCGGAGGTGTTCTTTTACGCGTAAGTAAATCTACCAACACGAGGCTGTCGTATCTGAGCACCTTCAATTACTACCGGACTGAGGTGGAATCGAACTAGCCAACTTGAGTTTGGAAGGCCATATCTCTACCATGTGGGCTACTCACCTCGGCCTTCAATCAATCAATCAATCAATCAATCAATGAATGAATGAATCAATCAATCAATCAATCAATCAATCAATCAATCAATCAATCAATCAATCAATCAATCAATCAATCAATCAATCAATCAATCAATCAATCAATCAATCAATCAATCAATCAATCAATCAATAACAACAACAACAACATCAAGAACAGCAACGACGGAATGACGACTATTAATAAATTACAAACTCCATTACAGCAAAATTTTGGAAATAACATATTTAGGCCCTATATACATATAACACCGAGCTCGATAGCTGCAGTCGCTTAAGTGCGGTCAGTATCCAGTATTCGGGAGATAGTGAGTTCGAGCCCCACTGTCGGCAGCCTTGAAGATAGTTTTCCGTGGTTTCCCAATTCCACACCAGGCAAATGCGGGGGATGTACCTTAATTAAGGCCACGGCCGCTTCCTTCCAATTCCTAGGCCTTTCCTATCTCATCGTCGCCATAAGACCTATCTGTGTCGGTGCGACGTAAAGCAAATAGCAAAGAAGAGAGAAGTATACATATAACATAAGAGTATTGTCTGTACGTTGCTCAGAATTTGAAAAGAATGGTATATCTGTATCGGTCATGTACACAGTAACAAGGAAATGCCATTTTTATTTTTCCGTAATGTCTTTCTGTCTGTCTGTCTGTCTGTCTGTCTTAATGTATGCATGTATGGACACGCATCACGAGAAAACCGCTGAAGAGAATTCAGTGAAAATCGGCATGCAAAGTCAAGGGATGAGCTACTCCAATCTAGGACCTAGGTTATGAATTATTTTATTCGCGTTGAGTGAAATTGTAGTTTACGGGAGGGCCTAACATTTAATTTTCAAATATTTATAATATTAGTGGTGCTATCGATCAATACTACATAACTAAATTTATACAGAATAACATTTCCGATCATTTATGCCTTATGCATTTTTATCGTACTGGCTATGATAGCAGATATTCATGAATTTGTGTTGTTATTGCTAAGTCCATATCAACGCTGAGCCACGAGAAAATGAGTAAACAGAATTTAATGAAAATCGGTATATAGGGCCGGGGAATAAGAAACTACAGTCTAAGCTGTTAACTATTTTATTCATCCTGGATGAAATTGTAGGTCAGGGGAAGGTACCTAAAATTTATTTTTTAAATACCTGTGTTATTTGTCCCATCGAAAAGTACTACATAACAAAAGTTATAGAGAATACAATTTGCGATCATTTATGTTTTATTCAGTTTTACCGTACCGACTATGATCAGAGTGGTATTTCAGAGTCGGAAGAAAACTACATGTGAAGGCCTACAATAATGAAAGCGCCTAACATTGATCAACAGTAACATTACATTGACCATTGTTTGTTATGGTGTTATATGTCTCTTATGCTGACACTCAACTCCGCTAGATGGGATTACTGCTGTGTACCAAGTATAATGGCCTGACTGAATATTGGCGGGAAATAGCTGGGGAGTTAGAGAACTTTCTTCTATAGCATGCCCTTCCTCTGGTTCATACATTTTCTGATACTGATGGAACATAACACACTGGGTCATCATAGTATATAATACTTATCAAGTAAGTACTGATAAGTATTGGAAAGGTGGTTTATCTAATTTTTTTTATTTACGACTATTATAATCTATATTCAATACGGTTTACAATGAGATTTATAACATGTAATATCATCATAGTATTCCAGCTATTCGATCCCTACTCTGACGCACGGTTTCTGAATGAACAGTATGCACACATAAGGCAGAGGCTCACTTAGTAGTAGTAGTAGTATGACCTGGTCTAGAATTACAACTTAGGTCTATTCCAGATTATAACACCACAATTCACTAATAACTCAAAATTCAACCATGAAAGGAGTCGTTTATTAAAGGAAGCTTCTTTCTCTTCACTTTTATTAAATTCTACACTGATTTTATTCCAAATTAGTAATGAAGAGGGGGTTTCTCCTCTGGCTTGGAGGAAAAATTTGCTTCCAAGTCAGATAGATTTTCCCGCCGCCAGCGTAGTGAATTGAGATTTTTCCGACTCATCAGGTACTCCTAGGAAATATATTCGTAAAAGGGCATAGTTTTTTCCCTGGAACTCTCCACTATTCTTCCCCCCACTGCCGGAAATAAACGAAGAGAGTTCACGGATCACGGGTGTCTGAGGCTTGGTCATTCCAGCTCTGGAACTTTAGACTATTAGATCGGCAGTGTAGTACTGTTCGTTAAAAGCGAAATGATGTGTAGTTTTTCATTTGATCGAGTATTTCATATGAAAGCATTGCTTTTAATCGCGCCATTCCTACTGACGTCATTGTAATGACGTATGTTCATTTCAGTTAGGAAAACCACTAAGGCAGTCTTTATGAGGATGTAAAAAGGCAGGTGGAGAGTGAGTGTCTGCCATTATAATGAAAACTCCCCAACCTGATTGTAACCCAGTCTTCATATGAGAAAAGACGTTTGGTGACTTCCCCGTTACGTTTCTAGGTTAACGTTAAGAGCTATGTAATCAAATACAGTCTTGCTCACAACGGGTACACTACCTAACCTAGAATTCTGTATACAATGTAGAATTCCGTAGCGAAGCACGGGTACATCAGCTAATTTATAAATAAAATCATGAAGGAATATATATTTATTCCGTAGTGAAAGGTTGTCTTAGTCAGAATCTTCGTTTTTATGGCGTGTATATATTTAAAATTCGTTAACACTTTGCAATGAGTAACACCATTCAAACATTCGTGTATGTTTGTTTATATGATTGCATGTCCAATTTACTTTCATTTTAATTAAATCAATTTCTGCTTGTACCTGTTACGGAATACATCAACATAGCACATTTTAAAGAGAATCATGCAATTTTAATAAGAGAGCAGACTTTCCCTACAAACGTGTGTGGACGGAGCCGTGAGCTATGTCAGGTAGAGGTGATAGAGACCCAGCTTCCAACACGTACTGGCCCGATTTAACATACATCCATATCTTCCAGGAAACGAGAGAATTACTGCTAGAAATATATTTAACACCGTGCTGAAACCTGAGCATAGCCATCGACCTGTAAAGGTGCAAAATTCTTCGATAATATAATTTAAGGCCACTTTTCTGAGCCTACATTTCATCAAATATCAAGACACCAATACTTTGAAGACTATTAACTTATACAATCAATCAATCAATCAATCAATCAATCAATCAATCAATCAATCAATCAATCAATCAATCAATCAATCAATCAATCAATCAATCAATCAATCAATCAATCAATCAATCAATCAATCACCATTGACCTACATTCAGGGCTGTCACCCAGGTAACAGATATCGTATCAGTTGTTTGTCTAGTCGTTTCTTAAATAATTTCAATGAACTAAGAAATTTATCAGTCCGCCCCTGTGTTGTAGTGGTTAATATGATTAAATGCCAAACCCAGAGGTCCGGCTTCGATTCCCGGCACTGCCACGAAATTTGAAACGTGGTACGAGGACTGGAACTGGGTCCACTTAGGCCCGGGAGGTCAACTGGGTAGAGGGGTTTCGATTCCTACTTCAGCCATCCTTGAAATGATTTTCCGTGGTTTCCCACTTCCCCTACAGGCAAATGCCGGGATAATACATAACTTACGGCCACGGCCACTTCCTTACCTCTTCCTTTTCTACCCCTTTCAACCTTCCCATCCCCCACAAGTCCCTGTTTTCAGCATAACAGTCGAGGACGCCTTGTAGTAGTGCTTCTTCCCATTTGTACTCCAACCCAAAGTCTTACGCTCCAGGACACTGCCCTTGAGGTGGTAGAGGTGGAATCCCTCGCTGAGTCCTAGGGAAAAATCAACCCTGGAGGGTAAACGGATTAAGAAAGAAGAAATTTTATCAAACATCTCATAGTATAAATAAATATTTGCCCCAGGTTGTCTTATTGAATTACAACTTTATCTTCATATTATGATCTTACCTACTTTTAAAATTCCATTAAGGCTAACTCTTCTAATGATCTCATTCCATACCATCTCTCCACAACTAGATACGTAACGCTTAGAGATGATGCTTGTTGTTTAAAGGGGCCTAACATCTAGGTCATCGGCTTCTAATGGTACGAGATGAAACGAAATGTAATAATAATTCAAATTTAAAATTATCCACTGACTAGGATTTAAAAATGGTGATGATGAAAATTATTATGTATTTACAATAATCACTGGATCTAATTCGTATGCTTTATTTTCCTAGTAAATGATTTAAAATAGATTTAAAACGTAATACAGTTGAATGAGATATTGTCTCTGAAGTGAAGTAATATATGTAATTCAAATTAAAACTTTCAAAAACACATTAAAATACACAAAGGCAGACTAAAACAGAACTAACCGAATAAAAAACAGTTAACAATAACATAAAAGTTATAACTGACTTTTAAACACGATAAAACAGGCCACTATCCCTCATAAAAAGGATGGCAAGGTCTACTGACTGTTCGTCATCTCGTAGAATGGGGAGATGGTACTCGGACGTTTTAGACTATTACGCAGATCGCCCAGGACCGCGCACTCCTTAAGGATGTGTACTACGGTCACATGACCACCACAAGTACACATTCTTCTCCCTTCAGTGTACCATTTAGTTGGGCAGCTCGTCTCTTTACTCGCAAGTCTTCCCAGCCTGAAGTTTGCTACATTTTTGTGACACTGCTTTTTGTCGGGAATTACCCAGAACAAATCGTGTTCCTTTCTATTGGAAAGATTCTTCAATTGAGTAATCCTGGTGAGTGTCCCATACCACCAAATACCATCATCACCATATGAAAAGAGCTATTCAGGTCAGAGTTGTGTATTTTACGCTATTCAAGTAGCTAAGCTTTACAGTAGTACGATGCGAGAACTTTTTATTCTAGTAAATTTTACTGTAAGCCATACAGTTGAGTATCATACAAAAAAAAAAAAAAAAACATGAAGAATGTAAGCTCATCCTTTTGCCTTTTCTACGATAGTTTTAAGGATGATTTTCACATAGTAAGGATGGATATATAAATACTAGAAGTACTCCTGCTTCAGCCAGCATTGCAGTCAGAATTAGAAATCGGATATGAATAGTGAGCGGTCTAATAATAACTTACCTCTCATAAACTTCTGTGTCATGATTCATCTCCTTCCTTAGCCTCTACATCAATAAGCCTGTGAGTTCTCATTGCCAGTTGACATTACTTGTCCTTCTAACCGATTAGGCAGCGTATTCTCTTTTAAGGATGGAGGCTGTGGTGAGCACATTGCCTTAGCTGCAGGCTTTACGTTCGGACGGCCGAGGCTCGATTCCCGGCCGATTCTGAGTTGCTGTTTTCACCTCAAAATTCACGCTGCATCACGAAGAGCATTCGGCATTAAACCCCAGCCAAAATTAAAGTTTGCATGGGTGGCTCCATCGAAGCTAGAGATGTATGGAGTAAGAAGGTTTCTCTTTTAGGAGTCCCAGACAAATAATTCATTTGGCTTGTTAGGAAGTCGTAAATGAGATTTCCAATTTCGGAGGTGCACTTGGCCCTGAGGTTCACTCAGCCTACACCAAAAGTGAGTACCAGGTTAATTCCTGGGGTCAAAAGCTGCCTGGCGTAGAGCTAACCTCTACCTCATCAAGTGCTCAGGTTACGAATAGTGGTTTGCTTCATCTTCCACCCCTCCCGGGGCCTTCATGGCCTGTACGGAGATGACTTTACTTCGCTTTTTTTGCTTTTTCTCCACATCTTCTTTCATTATTCAGCATCATTCCCTCTCAGAGTGAAAAACAAATGAACGACTGCTGAACTTGCACCACCTAAACCCACCTATTTGTACCACACTCGGCGAGTGAGCCTCCGGGTCACATTCTAGAAATTACACTTTAACATGAAAATTAGCAATTACCTAGTAAAATGCTGGAGTTACGAAGAAAATGGATAAGGGCCTTTGGTTAGGAAATTTAATTCTAAATCTTGCATGCAATATGTGCTTCATTTTAAATACAACTTGCAGTTTATCCGTTATTAGACCTTTATCAGATAAAGCACGCACAAAATCATAAAAATATTTATTCTTTCCTGGAAGGCTGCTAGAATGAGTGAAAATGAACCTTATGAAATATTTTGTGGAAAATTGAATTCCTAGTGGACTTGATGGGATTCATTTTTAACTGAACTAATACCTAAAGCAGTGGATCCACTGTTACGAGTCCCAGCCGCACCGCACATGTTTGCTCTCCGTTCTTAAGAAACTGTCTTTTTCTCAAAAAAGCTATCATTATATTCTATGACTTACAGTTTATAACGGTGAGAGAATGATTGAAACCTGTTTAGTGTGTCCTGTGATTAACCTCCGTATACAAAGAAACTCACAAATGTTCTCTTTATAATATTAGCATATATTTTTCGCAATGTTCCGACCTCGTTCGATGTTTTGGAAATCGCCTCCTGCTGTGAGTTGACAAGCCACGGCCCTGAAGCTAGCTTGCAATTCAAGATGGATGTGCGTTTTCTTCTGCCTCTCGCAGTTGGCCCTACATAGCCGTGCGGCGGTGCTTTCAGCAATGTAGAATTATGGGCTCAGTGCCTGTATTAACACCTGAACGACTAATGATACTTCGCAAAATTTTAGCTTCCATTGTTGTTCTTTTTTTTCCCTCGTGAACTAGCTGTGGAAATTTGAAAAGCTCAGAGGTACCGTAGGTGCTCATAACACAATCAACACACGTAGGCCCTAATAATACTGTCTCAGTGAAAAAAAAATTATGAAACTTAATTCTCATTTCCGTTCATTAAGGGCATTTATTAAGGTAACATATGTTTGACTTTGAAATACTGTACACTGTAATATTTCGCTTTTCATTTTTGTATAATTTCTGTTCAAACTTCATAATATACATCTATATATATATATATGAATAATGGTTAAGAAAAATTAATGTTTACGTTTGTTCCATTTGTATAAACACACAGACTACACGCATGCATGCCTTCATTAACAATAAAAGCGAGCTTTGTAAATGTAAAAGATGTAGGGGTAAGGTAGATACCCGTAACTCAAGTCACACTTGTGATGAGGGAACTACTGGAAATTCGAACAACCTTTGGCCTTGGGAGAACTCCACAAATAAACAGACTACATTTACACATCATTAAAAAGAAGATAACCGAGCTAGATAGCTGCAGTCGCTTAAGTGCGGCCGGTATCCAGTATTCGGGAGATAGTAGGTTCGAACCCCACTGTCGGCAGCCCTGAAAATGGTTTTCCGTGGTTTCCCATTTTCACACCAGGCAAATACTGGGGCTGTACCTTAATTAAGGCCACGGCCGCTTCCCTCCCCACTCCTAGCCCTTCCCTGTCCCATCGTCGCCATAAGACCTATCTGTGTCGGTGCGACGTAAAGCAACTAGAAGAGAAAGAAGATATATTACACAACATCATCTTTAATGAGTATGTGTGTAATAATCTCAAATAAATTCCCAGTTAAATCTACGTTCCAGGGATGCAGCTTGGACCATTTTCAGTTTTGACCAAGAGTTTAAGTTTGGATGCCCCATCTGATGTTATGTGATTTTTTGACTTAAAATTTCCAGTTGTTGAAGGATAGCTGCTACCCCTCTACTCAAAACTGCCCTTGTGTGTGTGTGTGTGTGTGTGTGTGTGTTTGTGTGTGAACGGCTGAACCTTTCCGTCAGTCTCTCCTTCAAACCTCAAATTAGGAAACCACATTTCTTTCTTACCGCGAACTCAGTAAACAATGAAGGTGGCCGTATGGTGTAGCCTACATATAGTACCCTTATTCCTTACCCGAGTAGATTCCAGCTCATTCTATTATTATTATTATTATTGTTATTATTATTATTATTATTATTATTATTGTTATTATTATTATTATTATTATTATTATTATTATTATTATTATTATTATTATTATACCTTAAAGTTTTTTTTTTTTTTTTTTTTTTTGAGACTGTTGGTAATTTATTACACAACGAAAACTACTGCTGAACTAATTGAATGGCATATCATGTTACCTCTCCGCTGTGTAGGAGAGTACGGCTCCATGGCTAAATGGTGAGCGTGCTGACCTTTGGTCACAGGGGTCCCGGGTTCGATTCCAGTCAGGTTCGGAATTTTTTTTGCATCATTGGTTAATTGCGCTGACACAGGAGCTGGGTGTATGTGTTGTATTCATCATCATCTAATCCTCATCACGACGCGCAAGTCGCCTATGAGAGTCAAATCAAAAGACCTGCACTTGGCGAACCGAACATGTCCTCGGACACTCCTGGCACTAAAAGCCATACGCCATTTAATTTGTGTAGGAGAGCAAATATACGTATTGTTGTTATGCGATCGATGAAATGTTTTGAAAATAAAGAATACCAAGAAAATGAAACAAGAACATCGTATAAGGTCATGGGCGCCCGCAAGGGGGGGCAAGGGGGGGCACTTGCCCCCCCCCCTGGAATTCTAAAGATGTTGATGTTCAATTGTTTAATATCATACCAGATTATTTAATAAACTGAAATTACTGACAGTCATCTAGCATATGTTATAACTGGAAGTTTCTGTAAACAATTTAATGTTGCTGACGTTATATTGGTTTTTATATTCAAGAAAATTGTTAATGTGCCCCCCCCCTGGAAAAGATCCTGCGGGCGCCCATGTATAAGGTGTAACATGGGCAATGGACTCACATATCCTCCTTCCCCTACCAGGATTGCAGCTATTTTATTGTTCACTTTTTTCTTCTAGAGGTACGCAAATCGTTCTTTGTATTTTGTATTTTATCATTTACTACCTGCCATGCCCATACTTCACTGCGAAATGAGCAGACCGCAGACAGCCGTGAACACTCCTCTGCCGTATTCCGTTAAGTTTGCGCACTATACTCATTCCTACCAGCGCCTCAGATTAGGGATCGAATTGCTGGAATATTATGATGAATCGGTGTGTTATATGGCAATAGTTTATCAGAAAATTTATGAACCAGAGGAACGGCATGCTAAAACAAAGAAAGTTATATAACTCTTCAGCTACTTCCCGCCAATATTCAGGCACGCTGTTCTACTCGGAATGCAGCAGTCATAACATTTTCCTCAGTGTGAATGAAATTATTTATAGTCTAGATTTTAGTGCCTCATTCCCCGATTTTACAAACTAATCTTCATTAAATTATCTTCAACCATTTTCTTGTGATGTGTGTACAGACAGACAGACAGACAGACAGACAGACAGACAGACAGACAGACAGACAGACAGACAGACAGACAGACAGACAGACAGACAGACAGACAGACAGACAGACAGACAGACAGACAGACAGACAGACAGACAGACAGACAGACAGACAGACAGACAGACAGACAGACAGACAGACAGACAGACATTACGGAAAATTAAAAAGTGAATTTCCTCGTTGTTATGGACACGACCGATACAAAAATACCAAACCAAACTAAACCAAACCAAACCCCATGAAACTACAGCTTGAAGGGCCTCGGCCTACCAAGCGACCGCTGCTCAGCTCGAAGTCTTGCAGATTACGCGGTGTTGTGTGGTCAGCACGGCGAGTCCTCTCGGCCGTTATTCTTGGCTTTCTAGACGGGGCCGCTATCTCACCGTCAGATAGCTCCTCAATATTAATTACGTACGCTGAGTGGATTTCGAACCAGCCCTCAGATTCAGGTAAAAATACCAGACCTGGCTGGGAATCGAAACCCGGGGCCTCCGGATAAGACTCAGGCACGCTACACTTACACCATGGGCCCGGCGATACAAAAAAATATTTTTTAAAATCTGAGCAATACACAAACCTAAATAAGGATCGATTATTTAAACCCAGTGCCAATTTTCTGTAGATATCAATAGAGCAGATTCTTTGCTTGTCTTGGTTTACA
Organism: Anabrus simplex; assembly: GCF_040414725.1. NCBI lineage: Eukaryota > Metazoa > Arthropoda > Insecta > Orthoptera > Tettigoniidae > Anabrus > Anabrus simplex. Next base: position 267,191,140 of record NC_090268.1, read on the forward strand.
TTTTTGTTAACAGACTTTCCATTTATCAAATGTCCTTTGGCGCTATACAGAGAATGTTTCAGTGTTGAAACCGAGTCATTACGTCATGAATACGGTCTATTCAGTTTTTACTCACGTTTGCTTGTAATTAAGTTAACTTTGTATCGTGCCTTCCTTCCTCCCACCTTGAGAGCAATCAAAGAACGATTTGCGTACCTCTAGAAGAGAAAGGAAACAGTAAAATTGCTGCGAATAAAAGGGAGGAAGTGGAGGAGGGAAGGATTATGTGAGTCCATTGCTCGTGATACACTTTAAACTAGCTAGCGATGTTCTTGTTCCATTTCTTTTTTTGTGTGCTCTATATGTTTAAAACATTTTAACGATCGCATAATAACAAAAGACGTGTAACGTATAATTGTGGCTGCTTTAAATAACAGTTACAGACTTATTGTAGCGAATAATGAGAGGTGATTAACTGAAATTATAAACACTTTAAAAAATGTTTAGAAGGTGAATCAAAAGAGATCTCACGAAAACGGAATGGTAACGTTTGGGTGGTCTTGATGTACAATTGCACGGTCTCCTTGTTCTAAAATATTTGCCCTTTTATTTTTCTCTTCTAAATTAGGAAGTAATTATTGTAATGCGCTTGGGAACGCTGTTGCCCAGTGTTTGTAGCATATTGAACGAGCTATAGAAGAATGTGAGTGATACAATCTTTGTAATGAGAAGCGATCGTGATGGAACATTTCCGGTCTGAAAGGTTTAGTTAGCTTATTAAAATGACCTTCAGTAGTGAGTTAGGATATACCTAAAAAGAAGATAACGGTCATGCATAGTAGTAAACTAAGAGCAGCGTGCGAAAAGTTGATGATCCTGAGTAGGTATGTACATATAATAGTAAATATTTAGTTGACTCTAGGTCAGAGAAACATTCTACTACTGTTGATCATGACACACGATTGGCCCTTATTACTTAAGGGTCTTGTGGTGTATTCGTGAGATTACTCATGTCTGTAAGGAGTGGGGGTTCGAGAAATGACACACTTAAAGAAACACAGCACATTCTACTTAAAGTGATCCTGCCGTCATATGATAGATGTAAATTGATATTTAAGATGTAAAGAAGAAGTAGAAGAAGAAGATATGAATATTAATGAATGGTACAATATCCGCCAACCTGGCCCATTATTGGGTAGCCTTGTTATGCTTGTCATAAGCCAGGACGAAGTGAGAGAAATAGAGGATATCCAAGGTCAAGCTTACAGAGATATCATCGGAATGTGTTGGGATTAAAGAAAGTGTCAGACAGAGAGATGAACTTTATCCCTCCTCCTTCCTTTCAAAATGCAAGGAATACAAATGGGATGCAAGAACAGAAGAAATGAAGACGATTTTCTTGTATTTGTGAATGAAAATTTTGGTTCTATCAGAATAATTACAGGAGGCGTGGAACCAATCAGATAGTGCAGTTCTTTGAAACCACTAGAACTACAGCATGCTGGAATCAGAAGATACAAAGCGACATAGAGGAATACAAGGGACGTAAATTTGCAACATCAAATTCTACAACTCTATAATCAGGGAAACAAATAGATTTTATAGTTTTATGTATCGAAGATAACTTCGAACAATCATAATATCATAACAAGAAAACTTCAAGCTATACCTGTAGTAACTTCATGCTGCCGTCTTAACAGTCCGCGACCGAGCTCGATAGCTGCAGTCGCTTAAGTGTGGCCAGTATCCAGTATTCGGGAGATAGTAGGTTCGAACCCCACTGTCGGCAGCCCTGAAGATGGTTTTCCGTGGTTTCCCATTTTCATACCAGGCAAATGCTGGGGCTGTACCTTAATTAAGGCCACGGCAGCTTCCTTCCCAGTCCTAGCTCTTTCCTGTTCCATCGTCGCCATAAGACATATCTGTGTCGGTGCGACGTAAAGCCAATAGCAAAAAAAAAAAAAAACCCAGTCCGCTGTCACGCCACTGCTTGGAACTGCCCATTCTTTCAATATATGCCAGTAGCGGTGATGTCGAGAGCCACACGGTTCGTAGGGAGGACCTCGGAATTACGCCAGCTTCCACACAATATCTAACGGAATAAATTGGAAATATATGTTTATAATAAAAAATTTCAGGAAAATCGGCAACTTTATAAAAGCTACTATTTATTTATTTATTTATTTATTTATTTATTTATTTATTTATTTATTTATTTATTTATTTATTTATTTATTTATTTATTCACGAAGCACAAGATACAGCTACACTGAGCAAATTTCACTTGCACTGTCAACAGACTATTTAACAAACGTAAACTTTCATAATAAAATATAACAAACATAACAAAATATAACAAGATCATGTACACAGCCTACTAATAACAACTGTCCGAATCGAAAACCATGAGAATGTCCATGTTCATAGCCAAGTCGTCGTGGGTCAAGATGGCGGTATAATCCCTTCACATCAACAAACTTATATTTAAGAGACTATTTACACACCTCTCGAATACACTTTTATTTGATGCTATATCAAGCTCTTGTCTGCTATTAATATTGTTAAAGAGTGTTGGGAGGCGGATTAGGAAAGTTCGTTGAAGTATTGAGTGCTGAGTGTGGGGAATGTGGAGAAGGTCTTTGGTTCTGGTGGAGCGGGAAGGAACACGGAGAGAGAAGAGTGAGACAACATGTTCCGAGCGGTAATGCCCATTTAAGATCCCGTGATGGAAACTCAGGTCAGCTACCTGTCGCCTGATGAGCAGCGGTGACATATTAATTGCCATCAATACCTGCTGCGTAGACAGATTTCTGAGCTTGGGGTTTCTGTTCCTTATAATTGCAGCAAAGAAGGACACTTCTCTGTCTAACTGCTTAGTATTGGAGGGGGAGGCTGTTGTCCAAATAGGAGAGCAGTAGTTTAAGAGAGGTTGAATGATCGTGGGGAAGAAATGACGAAGAGCAATGGGGTCAGAAATGTCTGTGAAGCAATAGAGAATGCCTAGTAATGTCATAGCCTCGGTTGTATATGTTTCTATGTGGGCCTTAAATTGTAATTTTGTATCGAATATTACACCTAGGTCACGCTGTTGCGTAACTACGGTGATGGGATTGTCGAGCAGGTAATATGATGTCGGTAGAGGAGATTTACGTAGTGTTATGGTCATGTGGCTGCATTTTTGTGGTTTGGGGATAAGTTTCCAAGTACGACACCAGTTCTAGAGGGCATTAAGTGAGGACTGTAAAGGGCACATTATTGCTGTAATACATACGTATTTGTTTGTTATTCAACCGAGAATTAATGTGTGAGTAAATGAGTGAACTGATAACATTGTTATAATATCTGCATGCCATTCGCTGTGACAGAAAAGGTATCCCATTTTGAAACTTCTGATGGATAAATCGATCCTGAACAATGTTTTTGGCAAGAATATTACTGTACCTAGTATAATACGAACTTTTCGTTAGGAATAAAATATATGAGTCCATAGCTCGCTTACACAAACATAATTATTTAACACTACTCTCAAGTTGCTTCGTAAAACATATTATGATGGTAAAAATATTATGTAATTACTCCGTCACTGAGCATAGATTAAGATCACGGAGTTCTGATTTTCATCGCTTTGGTCGTTTGAAATGAAATTAATCTGATTGATAAATGAATGTTCAAGAATGAACTTTATGTTGGCTGCGTGTAATTACCCTTTCAGTCTTTCTTTTTTAGTCTTAGACGATTCATTATGCTGTCAAGTCGCGTTAAGATGCTAATAACTGGACCAACTGGTGAATCAGACAGTTACTCATGAGCGATGAATGTAGAGCAGAGAAGAGATCCACACCTTAATGTATACTACAAAAGGAAGTTGGCAAGCTGTTGTTATTATGAAGAAATTTCTTAATCGCATTACCTTAATTGAAGAATGATATGGTAGCAAATGAAAGAATTTCAGGGTTCAGTATAAAGTCTAGTCAGGGCATCATTATAATAAGACCTCAAGGTACGGAGGACGACATTATCCACTCACTACATTAAAGGCCCTGGGCCTGCCAAGAAATCTGCCATTCAGGCAGATGGCTTGCAGATTAAACGCTTCGGACCTGCCGAACGGTCTATTGTACAGCCTGATGGGTTACAGATTTAGGACATTTAGGCCTCCCAAAGTGTTTGATGTCCAGCTAGATGCCTTACAGATTTAGAGGTCCAAAGTGTCTGCTGTAAAGCCAGATTACCAGTAGATTTAAGTACCTTCCACCTACCAAGGTGTTTGCTGTCGAATCAAGGTATTTGTCAGATATCCTGTCGATTTAAGGGCCTTAGACTATCCAAGATTTTTGCTAAACAGCTGGATGGCCTGTAGAGTTAAAAGCATTGGTCTATAGCCCTGACAGACGGGTAGCATATCTGAGGCTATTGGTATCAAAAGGAGCAATCTCTACCTTCCTGTACTTTACAGTGGGAGTGATTTTTTATCTAATGCATTTCTATTCACTCTATCTGGGTGATTTTTGTCTTATGTACACAACAGACAGGCTGTGGGCGAGTAATCAAAGAAAACCTACCATATCATTAATGGTTAATTAGGTATTTTAAATTGTATTTCGGAGATTGTCCCTTTTGATACTAACTTTCAGATTTTCGTGGATATTGCTCTTTTTGATACCAACATGTAAGGAGATTGCTCTTTTTGCTAATAACTTACAGAATTGTGATACTTACACTATTTTTCTTTACACTAGCCTGTAAGGTCAAGAATGTCACTATAATGTACTGTACATTTATTTAAGAGTTACAAAAGTGATGAATAATATTACCTAGACTGAAAAACGGAAGACCATCAGCACGAAACACATCAGTTTAGATTTGCAAACAATCTTATTACCAATACATTCAATATAGGGTAATATAAAATTTAAAAATTAACATTACCCTCAAATAGTCAGTAAAAAAATGGAAAAGAAGTCTGTAAACTAAGGATAGCTGTTATAATAAAGTGCCCTGAAGTTATGATCAGTTCATATGGATATTGACTATACAAGAGTACATAAGTCCATTTATTGAATTTCTACCTGTAAGGAAATATTTACTGACGGAATGTTATTGCCACTTTTTTGGAACAATTGATTTCCATTTCCTATGATCGTGAGTCTATTTACTCGCTTTTATGGGTGACACAGGTGTCACGTTTTCCGGTAGCATGTCCATCACAGAACACACTGAAGAAACCTACGGATTGTTTTGGTAATATAATATATTTGTGCAAGTTCATATACTTTCAAAACACCGAAAGTACCTCCAGTATAACTCTAAAACCGAAAAATAGGCATGCATAAGCAAGGCAGTCTCAATTTATAACTCAATTGAACCAATATAGCAGCACTTACATGGCGTGAGCAGAAAGAGCTGATTGGTACTTCTGGAGATTGTTCCTTTTGATACAAACAGATGGCGGAGATTGTTCTGTTTGAAAGTCACACTGTACTTTCGTGCTCTGAAACGATGGACGGACGGACGGACGGACGGACGGACGGACGGATGGATGGATGGAAGTTAATGAAAATCGGTATGTAAAGTCGGGGAATAAGGCACTACAGTCTAGAATATAAATAATTTTATTCATGGCGAGCGAAGTGGTAGTTTAGGGGAGGGCCTTAAATGTAATTTTCAAAAGTGTATATTATTAGTGGTCCTATTGATAAATACTATATAAGTCAAGTTATATAGAATTAAATTTCCGATCATTTATGTGTTAAGCATTTTTACTGTACCAGCTATGATAACAGAGATATTCATGAATTTCGATTTTTGTTGCTAAGTCCACACCATTGCCGACTACGAAAAAATGGGTGAACAAAATTTAAAGAAAATTGGAATGTGAAGTCGGAGAATAAAGCACTGCGTTCTAGACTGTAAATAACTTCATTTGCGATGAATGAAATGTTAGTTTATGGGAAGGCGTCCAAAATTTATATCTATGCTATTACGCATTTTAATGAAATCTTATTCACATCATGTGCAGGACTTCGTTTTGAATTCTGTATACAATGTAGAATTCCTTAGCGAAGCACGGGTACACCAGATAATTATTTATAAGTCTGACGCGGAATTAAAACTTTACGCTGGAGTAGAGAAAAATGACCATTAAGATAAGTTCCAGATATCAAGTATTTAAACAGAAATAGAGATAAATATTTACTTCTAAATATTTGAGAGAGATTTGATAGAATCTGATGATGTCCTTTGAAGAACAAAACATTTCATCTATTTTAATTAAGTTGTTCCTTTTTCAGGTGTAATACTGTTGCCATATGTTTTTGTGCTTCACGTAGTTTATAAATTTATTTATTCAAAGTTAGTTTCGGCAGACTGAAGAATATAGCAGTAATAAACTAACTGAATCGAACCTGAAACGAGATGGCTTCAGATATTACCAAAAAAATCACATGCACTTAACATGGCATTAAATAATTTTCTGATAACCAAATTATATATAAACAATGGATTTAAACTGAGTCAGATTAAATGGGACTAAACTGATAAATAATTTGAGTACATGGCAGATCAAGCAGAGGTGATGATGAAAGCCCCAAACCGTCTTTTTACTTGTCAGCGAGGCGTGGCTAGACCTTCAACACGCTGTGAGTGACGGGTCTGGACCAGAGAAGACGTAATCCTGACAAATGAACCTGTACTCAGATACCAGGTGGCTTCTAAACAAATTCAACAAGGAACGATCTGGAAATAAAATTAGCGCCAGGTAAAGCTTAGCTCCAAAAGGAAGAAGAGAGTAGAAGTCTGATTCATGGTGCACACCAGGTGCAGGAAGTGTAATTATAGTGGGAAGGGTAGCGGGAAGAAAAAAGGCACATCGGGAGCTAATAGCACTGGCCGTGTCAATATTATTAACAGGATAGAAAGGATCGTTCGCTATTGAGGAATCTGAGTCGATATTTTAGAAGACGCCGGCAGGGATTAAGTTCAATAGTTTATCTGAAAGGAATGGCCAAACGCTGGAGAACCTTACGGAAAAATTAATGAAATGAGAGTCTTTGGCTAAATAATTGGCCATCTCAGTAGTGTAGATGTAAGGTATCTGCCTAGAGACAATGTACAAATAGCGGGTTTTAAGGTCTGGAGTAGAACGACACATAAAATGAGCCTGAAAGGGCATTACCAGGGAGCGATATCAATGATCCTATAAGATTAAATATGCGGTAAGGTAGAGAGAGAGCTGTGAGAACCAGGATGTGAGGAAATGATTTGGGTAAAAATGAAGGAAAGGAATGAGAGTGGGAGAGAAGTTTTCATAGGTTTTGGCTACAACCATCCACCGGGATCCCCGTTTGAGGAAAGAAACTTCTTTGAAGATCATATTGCAGTAGTAAACCAGATTAAATGAAAAAATGAAGAAGTGAGAATAATTATAATGGATGATTTCATCGCAAGGGTGGGTGAAAAGAGTACATTATACGATAGAGAAACTTTATTAATCGGAAGAAGGATAAGTAAAGACAAAGTGTGTAACAAAAATGGATAGAAATTACTGGAAATTTAACGTACATAGTCGAGTTAGGAGGTAGTGTTGGCATCTCGGAAGGATCTAAATTATGCTGTGGGCATTCGGGTAAAAAATTGGAGAGCATCTCATCATTTACCAGTTGCTATTCGATTACTGAGAGACACAAGGTAAACCGGAAGAAAAACATCATCTTAACCATGTGCAGACAAAATTAGTAAGGTACAGGGGGAGTGAGGACCATAGAAATGAATTTAGGGACTATTATAGGGGAAAAACTTTTGAAATTTTGAAGCTAGGTATTGAGAATATGAAAGAGGATAATGACATAGCTGAAACAATAAGAATGGATGAAAGATCAACAGAAGTAGCTTGTAAAAAATGATTGCAAGAAGGAGAAGGGAAAATAAGCAAAACTTTTGGTATAATGACGAGTGTAACGAAAAGAAAAATGAAGTGACGAAGGCATAAAAAAATGTACAGAAATGAGGGATCTGAGGATTTACGATCAGATTATTGTAAAAAAAGAAAGGAGTACAAAGATTTAGTGAGCGAAAACAAAAGGAACTGGCAGTCCAAAGAGGTAAATATAAATATTGTAAAGAAAATGAAACTAAAAGTATGAAAAAGAATTAGTACCGTATATAAAAAATATAAAAGCAGTAATGAAGTAAGCATAAGCGATGAGGAGAGGTTAGTGCATTTCAAGGGTTTTCTAGGGGTAAAGACACATGGGAAAGGAATAAAACTGAGACTAGTATACTGAGACATGTGGGGTTCACTCTGCCTGTACTATATGATATAATAACCAGAGATGAGGCATTACATTTAAAAAAGGGAAGGGAGGAAAATCCGGTGCTGTTAGTGGACTTACGTATGAATTCTGGAAAGAACTAGGGAATAATAGCCAAGTGCTAGAAAGTATTTGATGGCAGAAAAATTCCAAGTTGTTGGTAAGAAAGAATAAAATGTCCTATATATAAAAGAAAGGGGGAAAGATCAAACACGAATAAATATAGGGGTTTCACCTTTTTGGATACACTCAGTAAGATTTACACCAGCATTTTGGAAAAAAGAATCATGAAATCGGCGGAAGATTATTCTGTACTCTCAGTGTACCAGTCAGGATTTCCGAAAGGAATGAGAACCACAGATAATACTGTATATATATATAATTAAAACAATAATAGATACATATTTAAAGAGGAAAGGAGGAAGATTATATATTGCAGCAATAGACCTTCAAAAAGTTTTTATTCGGTTAGCAGGCTGGCTGTCATTGTGAAGCTGGCTACGATAGGGGTGTCAAACAAAATGACTAAAGCCATAGAAGAACTATATGTAGAAGTGATATGCTATATTAAAGTAAAGGACGATCTCATGGTAGGCAGGATACATTCGAATATCGGACTTAAGTAGGGAAGTAAATTATCACCAATATTGTTTTTACTTTTTATTGGTGATGTAATGGACTGCTAGAGGAAGGAGGATAGGACAATCCCCTGCTTAAATAACAAATAGATTCCTGGTCTAGTTTCCGCAAACGACATCCTTCTGCTCTCACTAAAACAGTCGATATGCTAAACAGTCTTAAGAAAACTGCTGAATATTGCAGAACATGGAACTTGAAAACAAATATCAAGGAAACAAAAGTAATGGCTTATAAATGAGAAAATAAATTAAAGAGAAATGAAAGGATTGGCCACTTTATCAACTACAAGGTCTTTAGAGAGGAAGATGGAGGAGAATTGTCGGGTATCGAAGTAGACAAAAAAGAATTAGATGTAATAAGTAATACATCCTGTAAAATAATAATGGGTCTACCAGAATGTATAGACAATAGTGGAGGTAGAAACTATGCGATGGTATCAGCATCCAAGCAGATATAACTAGGAAAGTAATAAAATATTCGTTAAGATTAAGAAGGGGAGATGGGAGGAAAATATTGAACCTATCATACCAACACCAGATAAAACACATAGAAGATGATTATTGGCTGACGAAAGTATACTACACAGAATATGAATGGGAGAATACTGGGATAAAGAGATGCACAGTAAAGAGAAGAGATTCATCAAAAAAGTAACGATCAGAGTAAAGGACATGGAGAAACAGATAATTAGGCCAGAATGTGAGACTATGAGAACATTATCAGAATTTTGTGAAATTTTTCAAAATATGTCAATAAAGAAAGAATTTCTCCCAAATAGAGAACTAAGAGGTGTGATGTGGTGGCTAATGGGGATGTATAAAAATAAGGGTCTGAGAGAAAAATATAATGAAAATCAGTCTTTACTCTATGGAGAAATAATGGAAGATTTCTCATCTATTGAGAGTATGTAGGGAAACTGATGCAATATTTTGGTGGTGAATATAAATTGAAAGTAGAAAGAGAGAAGGTATTCTATAAAATAGCTAAATTCTTAAACAAAGAATGGATCACACCAGGACGAATAGAAAAGTTTTTTGTTTGTATTTTAAGAAGTACGTGGCAGAAGGAAATGAAATGAAAAGTGATTACCACTAACTAAATATACGAAAAGAAACCTAGAACAAAGTCAACGTTTAGCATCATGGTTGTAGTGTTATTGTCACTGTTAATGTGTTAAATTGCGTGTGAATCTGTTTAGCTTGCAATGTGCCTTACTCAGCTGCCGGAATTCCTTAGCTGAAGATCAAGTATTCACGGTGTCTACCGTAAGCTGAGGAGAAATTTGTGCGGAACTATAACAAAGAAATATCCACGCTAATTAATAGTAAAGGTAACATACATGTTGTCCTAGATAATAAAACACTCTTAATGCCTAGGACACCACGAACCTACTACGCTGTCGTAGCAGGGGGAGAGGTGATACTCCCACGTGGCGCGTCCCAGGTGGCGGATAGGGGGGTCCTAACCGGCTTGCCGGCGGACTTGAGGGAAATAAAATACCTCTCGCGGACCAAACACACTACCCCCTGCGGGTGGGGGACGCACATGTAGAATACACCCGCGGTACCCCCTGCCTGTCGTATGAGTCGACTAAAAGGGGGGACCTAGGCGTGGACATGGATTCCGGTTTGGTATAACGTGTTGGACCTCCTGTGGATGGGAGAGGTCGAGTACATTCACAGGTAATCCCTGCCTGTCGTAGAAGGCGACTTAAAGGGTCATGTGGCCATCGTCCCCTCTTAATTTTTTATTTTTTTTTCCGAGGGTCAGATGTAGACCATTTCTAAATTTTGATGTGCGTGCTGCCCGGAGATGGGCCTCTTATGTGTGCGATTACGCCCAAAAGCCCGCAACTGTCCACCCAGGACCATTGCGTGGTGGGAGCGCCATGTACCCGGGCATTAGTATCCGCCTGACAACGCAGGTCCCCGCACAGCCGAATGCCAGAAGGACATATTATTATTAATTATTTTTTATTTTTTCCTCTATATTTAGTGCTCTGTACACGCTATGGAGTACATGCTATTGCGGGTGACTGGAGGTAGGGAGTCTTAGTGCTCATTGCCTCAGTCATCCCGTATTAGGCATCGTCCAACATCGGACCCCGGGCAGTACCTGCTATGACCAGGTGGTTATTGCCTTGGCAGCTTGGTTCGGCTACAGAGACCCCTGATCGGAGTGGGTGGCATTCGGGGAGGAAGCTATCGGGCATGGCTTCCAAACGAAGTCGGCTCTCTCAAGGTGGTCCCCCACCTAAGTCTTTAAGTTTTGCTTCCCTGAGAGGTTCAACTCCCTGGGAACATGCGCAGCGTGAAGGAATGGGATCCAGCTTCCCTAGGTTTCTGGTCGCTACCAGAACCGATGGGCACGATTTTAAGCTGGTGAAGTCGATCCTGTTTAGCAGGCACATCGAAGGCGTCTATGGCGAACTGGAGGAACTTAAGAAAATGCGCAACGGTAGTTTGCTTCTAAAGACTCGTACAGCACTGCAAGCTGATCAGTTGCTCAAGTGCGAGCACTTTGGCGAAATCCCCGTCAAACTGGAGGAGCATAAGTCCTTGAACCTGGTTCGCGGAGTTATCTTTCACCGTGACCTTATTTTGAACACTGACGACGAGTTGATGGAAGACATGAAGAACCGTGGCGTGACACACGTCCGGCGCATTACGCGCAAGGTCAACGGTGAAGACGTTGCCACTGGTGCCTTCATTGTTTCTTTCAAGTTGTCCGTGTTACCAGAGAAAGTCAAGGTAACAACTTATCGTTGCGATGTGAGGCCGTACATCCCGCCTCCTATACGATGCTATCAATGCCAGCGATTCGGACATATGGTATCTCGCTGTTCGAATCAGGCTGTATGTGGTACATGTGGACGAGTAGCTCACGGCGCGGAGGAGTGCACAACTCCATACAAGTGCACTAACTGCTCCGGTTTTCATTCTCCTCGGGATCGGAATTGTCCGACATACCTGAGTGAGAAGAAGATCCAGGAGATCAAGACCCTGGATGGTCTTTCCTACCAGGAAGCGCACCACCCCACCTTCGACCAACCAGAAGTCTGTGCAGGCTGGCAGTTGCCAGCCGGCACAGCAAGGGGGAAGACTAAGTCTCCCCCCCCCCCTAGGAGGTCGACGAAAGTCATGCCCCAGCCGGCGGAGGCGGCATCGTCGACCAGGGCTGGGAAACCATCTCCCAGCCCGTCTAAACCTGAAAAAAGAAGGGGAAGAAGAGCGCCCGGTCTGAGCGCTCTCGGACTTCCCCTGCGAAGGAGAAGTCATGCCCCCATCTGGGGGGTATGAGTCTGCGCCAGGAGGCACTCCTGCTCCCGAACCTGCGCGCTCTCCTCGTAGGGGACCCCATCGCGCCCGAAAAGTGTCGAAATTCTGGGCGGCACCCCTGCTATCTTTTGATGACGGGATGGATGTCGCGCTGTCCTCTACATCTACGGATGTAGACTTAGAAGATAGTGTTTATTCTAACGAGCATTTTTTCGCTCATAACCTAACACTCCACGAACCTGCTACGCAGGCGTAGCAGGGGGAGAGGTGATACTCCCACGTGGCGCGTCCCAGGTGGCGGATAGGGGGGTCCTAACCGGCTTGCCGGCGGACTTGAGGGAAATAAAATACCTCTCGCGGACCAAACACACTACCCCCTGGGGGTGGGAGACGCACATGTAGAATACACCCGCGGTATCCCCTGCCTGTCTTAAGAGGCGACTAAAAGGGGCGACCAAGGGCTGACTAAATTAGAACCATGAAACTAATTTTGAATCGTACCATCACGCGGGGAACAGCATAGGTTGCCTGTACTTGCGAGTAGTACCACTAAATTCGGTACGAAATAGGTTTGTGATTAGTAGCAGTAAAAGCCTGGCCTGGTGGATTCCAGTACCCGTGCGTCGTACCCATGTGTGCAACACCGCGGGTCTGGGCGTAGCCTGTGAGTGTACCACTATATGAGCAGCACCGTGGGTCTGCGTTGCCTGTGATTAGTACCCACTATGTGAGGAACACCACGGGAATACCGGCGCCCGTGTTTAGTACACCTAGGTGGGGAACCTTCTCGGTTTGCGTTGACTCTGAGTTGGGCCATTGTGTGAGACACACCATAGGTCTGCGTTACTTGTACGTATTGCAATACTTGTGAGTAGTACCATCTTTTGTGGAACACCGTGAGTCTTCGCTACTTCTGATTAATACCCCAACATGACACATACCATGATTCTATTTTACTCGCGACATGTACCATTCTGTGGGGCCTTAGACGTGGATTTTGCACCCCCTTTAGACACCAGGCATCGTTGTGCTTTACAAGTGGTTCCGTGGTCGGTAATAATGTTATTTTCGATCTGTATTGAGTCCGATCCACTGGTTTTTGTTTGTTTGTTTTGTGTTTTGTTGAGTTTCTGTCCATCCATGTATTCTTCATGCCATATTTTATTTTTATTTTGGTCAGTGGATGCCTTTGCAATTTTTGTTCTTTCATTTCGTACCATTAGGGGCCGATGACCTTTGATGTTAGGCCCCTTAAAACAACAAGCATCATCATCATCATAACCTAACACTCCTTTTATAGTCCACACTATGGCACTGTTACAGTGGAATTGTAACGGTTATGACAGGCATCTTGCTGAGTTACGTCAGCTCATTAGTGAGTACGCAGCGAGTATAGTCTGTATTCAGGAGACCAACTTCAGAACTGATCATCATACGGTCTTGAGAAAATTCAGACTATACTCGACAGAACGGTATTATGCTCACCGGGCTTCCGGTGGTGTTGGCATTTTTGTCCGTTCTGACACCTACAGCGAAGAGGTTCCATTAAGAACCCCACTTGAGGCTGTCGCTGTTCGCGTTCCGCTGCCTGTCATAGCAACAGTGTGTAATGTTTATCTTCCACCCGGCCAGCATCTGAACATAAATGATGTCGCTGATCTTATAGATCAGCTTCCACCACCCTTCCTCTTATTGGGAGATTTTAATGCCCATCACCCCATATGGGGCTCTGAGGCGCCTTGCCCCAGAGGAAGAGAGCTGGAAGCACTACTAACAGATCCGGATTTATGTATTTTGAACACAGGGGAACCAACTCACTTTAGTGTACGCTACGGCACATATCCTCGCATAGACGTAAGTCTATGCATCCGAACGTTGGTTCCACTGTTTCGGTGGAATGCACACAATGATCTCTGTGACAGTGACCATTTTCCCATCATCCTTACTTTGTTGAAACATAAATCCGTCGAGGCTCCCCCTCGATGGATTCTTAAACATGCTGATTGGCCAAAGTACACATCCCTAGCTGTCTTTAACGATGATATCAGGCGAACTGTCGGCGAGGAAATAACTTACGTCACCCAAGTTATTCTTGCTGCTGCTGAGGAGTCCATTCCGTTTTTCTCGGGGACTCCTCGCCGAACACTCGTTCCCCGGTGGAACGATGCAATAGCAGCAGCCATCAAAGAACGCCGTCGCGCTCATAAGCGTTACCGTAGACGGCCTACTGTGGCCAACTTGGTAACATTTAAGAAACTCCGCGCTAAGGCGCGAGTTCTTATTCGACAAAGTAAGAAGGCTTCATGGGAGAGATATGTGTCGTCCATGACGTCACATACTCCATCCTCCCAAGTGTGGACTAAGCTTCGACGGATTTCGGGTAACCAAGGATCATCTTCTGTACCGGGAATTTCCATTGCAGGCAATATCGTCACTGAATCCCACCTGATTGCTGACCATCTCGCTAGTCATTTCGCGGATGTATCTGGCTCCGGGAATTACCATCCTGATTTCCTCGCTCTGAAGCGGGAGGCGGAACGTCATCACCTTAGTTTTGCCTCTCAAGCTTCAGAGGCCTACAACGTGCCCTTTACGGAGTGGGAACTCCGCAGCGCCTTAGAGCTTTGCAAGGACACGTCTCCTGGACCGGACAACATCCATAACCAGATGTTGAAACACCTTGGTGATGATAGTCTACTATATCTCCTTCGTGTGCTCAACCGAATCTGGAGAGAGGGTTCTTTTCCGTCTCAGTGGCGAGAGGGCATAGTCATTCCTGTCCTCAAGCCTGATAAAGATCCTAAGTATGCAGGAAGTTACAGACCGATTTGCCTTACAAACTGCCTGTGTAAGCTGTTTGAGAGGATGGTAAATCGCCGACTCGTGTGGTGTCTGGAGAAACAAGGACTCTTGTCCGAGTACCAATGTGGATTTCGAGCCGCTCGATCCACCACTGACCACTTGGTACCCCTGGAGAGTTCTATCCAGGATGCGTTTCTCCGCAAACAGCACTTGGTAGCTGTTTTCTTTGACTTAGAGAAAGCCTATAACACCACATGGCGATATGTTATCCTTTCAGTCCTGCATCAATGGAGATTTCGAGGTAACTTGCCGGCGTTTATTGCGAATTTCTTGTCCCTCCGTTTATTCCGTGTCCGAGTAGGGAGGACATATTCGCAATACCATGTTCAAGAAAATGGAGTACCACAGGGATCGGTCTTTAGTGTCACTCTGTTCGCGATTGCCATCAACGGTATTGTTGCCGCTGCTGGTCCAGCAGTTATACCGTCGCTATATGTGGATGATTTTGCTCTGCACTATAGCTCGCGTAATATGGCAGTCGCAGAGCGACAATTACAACAAGCTATTAGGAGGGTGGAGCAGTGGACCTTCGAACATGGCTTTCGGTTTTCTGCCACAGAGACCTCTGTTGTCCACTTTTGTCGTCAACGTACTCTTCACCCCCATCCGGAGCTTTATTTAGGAAATGTCGTTCTTCCCGTTGTTGACACTTACCGATTTCTTGGGCTCCTTTTTGACAGTAAATTATCGTGGGAACCACACGTGCGGCAGTTGAAAGTGCAATGCACTAGGAGGCTTAATATCCTTAAGTTTCTTAGCAGCACTTCTTGGGGGGCTGAGAGCATGGTGCTCCTGCGATTCTATCGGGCACACATTTTATCCCGGTTAGACTACGGCAGTGCAGCATATGGCTCCGCAAGACCAAGCGTTCTTGCGAAGCTGAACAGTATCCACCACAGCGGGGTTAGGTTGGCGACGGGAGCTTTTCGTACAAGCCCCATCGCTAGCCTGCTCGCTGAGTCTGGTGTGCCGCCTTTACACCCGAGGCGCCAGCAACTTCTACTTACGTATGCTGCAAATTTGCGACAGATGCCACTTCATCCAAGCTATCCTTGCGTGTTCAACAATGGCAACCGTTTGCTGTACGCTGCTCGTCCTCGAGCGGCGCGGCCGGTTGGATAGCAGTTCCGAATTGTTTGACGTACCTTCGGTTCCTTGCCTTGTCAGACAACCGAGTGGGGTACCTCCGTGGGTTGTACGACGACCTGAAATAATCCTAGATCTGCACACTGGCCCAAAGGAAAACACGGACCCTTCGATTTATCGGAGGCTCTTCCTGTCAGTTGTGGGCCGCTATCCAGGTTCAGTCGTCGTCTACACGGATGGTTCAAGGACAGATACGAAGGTGGGCTGTGCGTTCGTTGTTGACAATGATAGGTTCCTTTTTGCTCTTCCGGCAACCTGTAGTGTGTACACAGCAGAGCTCTATGCTATCTGTGAGGCTCTGCGGTACGCACTGTACAATGAGCGCCGCCACTTTCTTCTGTGTACTGACTCCTTGAGTTCACTCCAGTCTATTGATACCTGTTTCCCTCGGCACCCTCTGGTGCAGCGGATCCAGGACCTGCTGGCCGGGTGTTGGGATGCTGGCACCAGAATCACGTTTCTGTGGCTCCCAAGCCACATGGGCATAGAGGGAAACGAGTTAGTAGATCAGGCTGCCAAGGAGGCAGTTACACTGCCCCCGTTGCCTTTCAAGGTTCCAGCAAGTGATATTCGCTCCCAGCTGCGACATCTTGTTATGTCCCATTGGGGGATGGAGTGGCAGGCCATTCCACTTCCCAATAAGCTGAGAGCGATACAAGGAACAACGAAGGTATGGAGGACTTCCCTTCGGGCTTCCCGGAGGGAAGCCGTGGTATTATGTCGTCTTCGGATCGACCACGGTATCTTGACTCACTCGCATCTTTTGAAAGGAGAACCCCCTCCGGTGTGTACCTACGGCGACCATCTTCCTGTGGTGCACCTCCTTACGGAGTGTGTGGTTCTGGTCGATCTAGGCCGTAGTCTTAACCTTCCGAGTACTATCTCCCTTATCTTGCGTGATGACGAGCAGTCCGCAGACCTCGTCGTCCGCTTTATGAGGGATAGTGGACTGTTTTATCGTGTGTGATGCTGTCCTTTGTCCTAGTGTATTTTGTGTCACTTGCGCTTTTATCCCATTGACCTCATTTTAGTTTGTGTTGCGTATTTTAATGTGTTATTTTAACGTCTCACGTAAATTATGTACTACCAGGCAATGCCTTATTCTTTAGTTTTCCTGTATATTCTCTTATTTTATTAGAAAATAAGGCATTGCGTATTAGATCCACAGATTGTTTTAATGTCACCCTCATATTTCTCCATCACCATTTCTTTTAAAACTCTAGTCAGTGGATATGTTTTTAAAATTTTAACATCATCTCTCATATCGTTTATCTCGTTCCATTAGGGGCCGATGACCTTCGATGTTAGGCCCCTTTAAACAACAAGCATCATCATCATCATCATCAATGCCTAGGACAAAAATAAATAAATAGTTTCCATTTTTTAAACTTCAATTTAGAAATGAGGTGGAAATGGTAATTTGGTATAAGTGTAATATTTAAGGTAGTAGTAGAAGATACATTTAAATCTAATAAGAAGATTATGCATGTCTCAGAATAGCATGAATTGAAATAAATGATTACTTTCTCCCCAGTTCCAGGCGATCCCGAACTAGGAGATGGGAGCACACAAAAACCTCGTTTATCCGGATTAATTGGGACCGGAACTGAACCGTATTATCGAAAATCCGGATAATCCGGAAAAACTGAAAAAATAAATACAGTATATGTTATATAATCTATTAATATAAGTTGCACAGTAATACCTTTTTTAAATTGTACAAAAATATCAGAACACCTTTTGTACATTTATGACTTTGTTTTATGCAATAAAAATAATCTGTGAGTTTTTCTGTTTTACATTTGTATAGCGTTTGCGCGCAGCACGACCACGAAGACGTTTTACTAACAACAGTTCTGCCGGTGTGGTTTCAGTCAAGGATTGTAAAGAGGCCATCAGTTTGTCCAGCTGTATTGTCGCCTCTCCGTGCGTCATTGTTTCTTCTGATGGAGCACCGGTTTTGTTTTCGAAATCACCATCACTGAATTAATAGTGCGTTGCATTCAGAAGAGCGTGGGTTCGAATCCCACCTCAGCCGTCCTGGGAATGGTTTTCCACGGTTTCCCATTCTCAATTCCAGGGTAAAGGCGGAACGGTACCTTTGATAGACAGTGGCCGAATTACTTCCAATTCCTGTCCTTAACTATCCTTGGCGTAAAAGATATTCAAGAAGAGTCGACGCCGTAAAAGAAATACTTTGCAAGTAAAAATAAATGTTTATTACTTTCGATCCGGATAAACCGGAGATGCGGATTAATGAGGGCCGGATAAACGAAGTTCTTGTGTATTCTATTCTAACGTATCTGCCTGGAGGCCCCGGAACGATTCCCAGCTAGTCCAAGGATTCTAATTGCGGACTGAAGTCTAGAAAGCGATCCACTCAGCTTCGTTAGACAAACTAAGAGCTGTCTGATAAAAGAGACAGCGGAACTGGTCACAAAGTCAAGAAGTACGGTTGAGGGTATCGTCACGATGATAACATGCGCCAGAACGTTTGACATGCTGTACCTCTTCGCTGTAGGAAATAATGATTGGGAATGACGAACCGCAAAATATTATAGCAAAATGTACATTTAGTGGTTGATCTGTAATTAATTAAATAGAACGGCTGATCATAAAACATATTGTTGAATTGAATACCAGAAAAGCCGTCAGCATAAGGAAGTAGTGATTATTATTTTAAGGAGTAAATTAACAGAATGATAATTATCTGCGTATGGGTATAAACATCCTTTCATGTAAAATAAAAAGAAGACACCTGTCAAAACAGTATAATTACCACGTAAAGAACCCCTTGCCGCCTCTCTGGTGTAGTGGTTAGTATGATTAACTGCCACTCCCGGAGGCCCGAGTTCGATTCCCGGCTGTGCCAGGAAATTAGAAAAGTGGTACGAGAGCTGGAACAGGGTCCACTCAGCCTCGGGAAGTCAACTGATTAGAGGGAAGTTCGATTCCCTCCTCAGCCATTCTCGAAGTGGTTTTCCGTGGTTTCTCACTTCTTTTCGAGTTAACTGCCAGAATGGTACCTCACCTAAGGCCACGGCCGCTTCCTTTCCTCTTCCTTGTCTATCACTTCCGATATTACCATCCCCCCACAAGGCCGCTTCAGCATAGCAGGTGAGGCTGCCTGAGCGAAGTACTGATTCTCCCGCACATTTGTATACCCCGACGCGAAGATCTCACTCTCCAGGACACTTCCCTTGAGGCGGTAGAAGTGGGATCCCTCGCCGTGACCGAGAGAAAAACCAACTCTTGAGGGTAAACAGATTTTTAGAAAAGAAAGAAAAGAATTACCTTCAGGAAGAAATTTAGGTTCTTTATTGTCTCTGAAAGCCAGCTGCATGCTCTAGGGTTACAGAAACTGCCTCTTATCCAAACGCCCCAGATTCAGCTCCCGGCCACGTGAAAGATTTTTACCTCGATCTGAAAGTTGGTTAGAAGTACACCCAGTCTATGTGAGAACTATTGAGGAGCTATCTGACAGGACCACGTAATATGCAGGTATTCGGTCAGAGTAGCCGTCGCTTGGTAGACCAAGGCCCATTAGGGCTCTATCAGAATGGTTCCTTTTATTGACTTTTGAAACCTACAACAGCTGAAGAGACGTAAAAATTATTATTATTATTATTATTATTATTATTATTATTATTATTATTATTATTATTATTATTATTATTATTATTATTATTATTATTATTATTATTATTATTATTATTATAACTGATTAACATTCTACTCACGATATTTTCAATATTTTTTATTTAAAAATGGAGTAAACCATTTTAATGTGAACACAAAATATCCACAATCCTTGAATTGAGGCTCTCGTATCATTCAATTGACGCTGACACCTCTCAAACATTCAGATGACTGTGGAACCCTCTGTTATATAAACAGGGCATCTTATTGCTGTCAAATCTCCATTCCACTATGCATTCGCACAAAGTGGTTAGGTACATCTAAAGACGCGACCAAATCTCTTTCTTGGGGAGTGTAATTTCTCGCATTTTATCATATTTGCCTGTAGTTGTTGATATATCATTGTCAACGTTACACTATAATTATCTCATCAATTAATTTACAACTCCAAGTAACTGAAGGGAAAATTATAAACGTAGGAAGAAAAATAGTTTTGTCGTAAATGTGATGTTTGATTTAAATATGGCAACAGTAAGATCAAAAACTGCCATACTAAGCAAGAAAAGAATTTTAAATCCATTTTTCACATATATGTGTAGATAATACCATTTTTATACTTGGCCTCTCAGTCATAATAACCACAATTTTTCTCTAAATTTTACGTTTCAGATCTTCCTACAATCGATCTATTACAAGATCTTAGGAAAACATCCTTGATACTTCATTATTGCCTTTCGTCTTCTTATCGGTCTTCTAAAGTGGTCTAAGGTCGGCGTCAATGTGGATTAAGCCCTGATTTACATTCGGATACCCTTTCTATCGTCAGCCTTATGTAGAAGGATATATATCCTATTCCGTGTTTCTGTGGTAGTTGACAGTATGATGCGTTGTGTGTTAATGAAGATGCGAATTACAAACAGCCAGCCATCGATCTAGAGGAATGAACGAATGAACCGGGCGCGGCTACGTACAGCAGAACATTCAGCCAAGGAGTCTGATCAAAAGTTACCACTTCATTACTGGAAGAAAAATACATATTAACAATATTGTTAGGCTCTAAAAGCTTAAAATAGGTCTCAAAGAGAAAACTAATGCATTTTAGGCATCATGTGACTTCTACAAAACGTCTTAATTTTTTACACTTGAAGATAGTGAACACACTGAAGTTTACCATCATAAAAAATACATATTTAGTCTAAAATCAGAGACCTAGTTACCATCTATGGGTTCCATCTACCATCTAGTTGTTTCCATTATTTCCATTTAAAATGTTCAAAACTTCAATTTCGTTGATACATTCGAAGGCTTACACCCTGACGTTCAGCGTTTAGGTTGAAATGACAAGTCACTCTTTGCACCTGAACAAACATGGAGATATGATTTCTTAAATTCTATAGTGGTTGGGCAATGTGTTCGAAATCAAAAGTACATGGTCATTGAGGATCGTTGTTCCTCAAAGTAAAAGAGCGCCACAATCACTAACATGAACGAGATATTCTCACTCACTGGAATCGTATCTTTACCTCACACAGTAAATTACATGTTCCCCCTCTGAAATTAGCTAAGTATGAACCGGGAGTTATTTAAACACTGTGCTTCCACTGCGATTCCACTCCAGATAAGACTTGGTATTACCTAGGAAATATTATATGATATTTATAACACCGACAGACTGGGCTATTATAAATAATAATTTCTAACTGCCTTTACTTAGCAGATGAACCGCCATGCAACCGAGAGATATAAGCCGTTTGATCCAACCGCTCGAGATATATTTGCTCCGAACTGGTAATCTATAAGATCAAGGCGATGAGAGGGATTCACATATCTGATCATATCTCTGTAAATGGGTTCTTTATCTCTAGGTTAACAGCCAAATTGAGTGCAATTCGAGTAAAAAGAGGGGTTAATCGGAAGAAGAAATGCCGTTCTATAGCGTAATTATAATAAAAATTTCTTCAGTATGATTCCATAAGCTATGCTATTCTAAGGAAGATAACTTCATAATATAGTGTGCAAAAAGCGTTGCCGTTGAGACGCCAGTCAGTAATCAGCCAAGAGAGAATAAATAGTGAATGTTATAATTTCAGTTTTCTTTGGCGCCATTATATCTTCATTATCATACTTGCAGCTTCTTTCTTATCATTCCTCGAATGTTGTTTCTTCGTGGTCGCTGTTTCCGGATTTAGGAACCCCTTAAAATCTGTACCTCGATTTTGTTTCTGTCATGGATATCTTTATTTTCCATGATTTTCATTTCTTGCAGATCCTTTTTGGTGTTCATAAATCATTTTTTCATACCAGTTGCCTTTTCTAGCGGACTTGTTAAAATAACTGAAAATACTTTTAGGGAGCCTTTCGTCGCTCATTATTGAAATGTTTCCGAAGAATTTTACCATCCATTTTCGTTTGACGTCTGATATCCTGCCTCACGTATTGCACAGTTCCGTGTTGCTGCTTAATCGGTGTCAGGGCATTTTCTGAGTCCGATGAATTTTCTGAGGATTTTTCTGCCTTTCTTCTCGATTTCTTCAATGTATTTTCTGGTTGTTAATCCTAGGAATTCTGAAGCGTAAATGCACTGTATAATAGTGTCTTAGGTTAGTTTTAATTGAGATCACTTTCTCGTTATATGTGTACTTCGTAAGGTGGATTGCAGGTTCTGTTTTCCTTACTCTCTCATGATTTGCATCTTCACTCTATCGGTTGGGTTGTATTATCTCACAAAGGTACGTGAATTTAGCAACTTTATTTATTCTATCTTTATTTACTTTCTTAGTGCTGGTCATGAATTTCGTCTTTTCAAGCGATGACAGCAAGTCTGTATTCTCTGCTCTCCTTTACAAGATGTTAACTTGCATGATAGACGGTTCGATGCCGTCTGGTAACAGCATGAGATTGTCAGCGGATGTTAGGCAGTTAATAGTGAATTTTATTACTTGTAACGTAGTCGTACTTGGTAATTAATGCTTTATTCTGCAAGTACTTTTCCCATCATTTGATAACCTTGTACAGGATGCAGTTGAACAGCAATGTCTTACGCTGTTCTTTACTTCGGAGGGCTCCGATATCTCACCCATGAACTTCACTTTTGAGTTTGTGATTTGTTTATTTATTTATTTATTTATTTATTTATTTATTTATTTATTTGTTTGTTTGTGTGTTTGTTTGTTTGTTTGTTTGTTTGTTTGTTTGTTTGTTTGTTTGTTTGTTTTACTTTTATAACATTTCAGGTGTTGTTAAATTAATAAACACCGTGACGTTTGATGGTAATTGTTTTAAAAACTGATATAATAAATAATACATATAATAAAAGTAAGACCATACCCATACAGGCTTTGACGGCCCCTAGAGGACTGGGAGGTAGAACAACTCGCTATCCGTAATCTAGACAGTTAGTGGGAATGGAATTAATTGCTCCGTGTCCGAGCTTCTTTACTTCCAGAAATTGACCAGGTAGGCTACTCATTTCTGTTTTGGACTCGGTGAACCCCTTGGCTAATTGCTTCTCCATTCGTGGAAGTCTTGTTTCTAAACAGTTTGAATTTCGATCTTTCGACTTTCTGGCAAGGAAAAGAAACCACAACCATCGGGTTGAATAAAGCCTGTCGTTATGAACTCGGCTAGACAGCGCCGTTAAACTCGTGTGAATAATAATAATAATAATAATAATAATAATAATAATAATAATAATAATAATAATAACTCATCTCAAACATTATACAATTATTCAGAGGGGTATGAGTGTATTTACAAACATTTAGGAAACAATAATCAATGTATTTCATTCACTTCCATTTCAAAAAGAAAGAACTTGAAATACATACCCGATAATTATTTGTTCTCTGTTAGTCTAAGAACAAGTATAATATAGTATTTTAATGAACCGAAGTGGAACGTCAGAAGTCGCAGCGAATGACAAATACGTAACGCCTAGATTCGTAACCACATGCTTACATTTCCTTTCCATATGCCTATTACAATCTGCTAGAATTACTGTATATCATACATCACAATATTTGTCCGACTCGTTGGCTGAATGGTCAGCGTACTGACGTTCGGTTCAGAGGGTCTCGGGTTCGATTCCCGGCCGGGTCGGGGATTTTAACCTTCATTGGTTAATTCCAATGGCCCGGGGGCTGGGTGTTTGTGCTGTCCCCAACATCCCTGCAATTCACACACCACATATAACACTATCCTCCACCACAATAACACGCAGTTACTTACACATGGCAGATGGCGCCCACGTAGGGTCTGCCTTACAAGGGCTGCACTCGTCTACAAATAGCCACACGAAATTATTATTATTACTATTATCACAATATTTTATCTTTTATACTTATTATTATTATTATTATTATTATTATTATTATTATTATTATTATTATTATACATGAGGTATGTTGTGACTAAGTTACCGTATACCTTACGTTGCCCACTATTTTTTTATTTAACTACATTATTTACAAATCGCTACCGCTCAGATCATATATAACAGGAGGATATCCAAAGATATATCACTCCCGGAAAGTAATCCGGCTCCATGGCTAAATGGTTAGCGTGCTGGCCTTTGGTCACAGGGGTCCCGGGTTTGTTTCCCGGCAGGGTCGGGAATTTTAACCATCATTGTTTAATTTTTCTGGCACGGGGACTGGGTGTATGTGTCGTTTTCATCATTAATTCATCCTCATCATGATGCGCAGGTCGCCTAAGGGTATCAAATCGAAAGACCTACACCTGGCGAGCCGAACATGTCCTCGGACACTCCCGGCACTAAAAGCCATACGCCATTTCATTTCTCGGAAAGTAGTGCCTTTATCTGTTCATCTCGAATCCCCAACAAGGCCATTTTAGAGGTGAGTAATCATATGGATGTAAAATTATTTATCACAACATTTCGGCAAAATTTCACTCATGTTATTTTTACATTTTGTGTCCTTATTATCCTATTATTTAAAGCTCTTGAGCACTGTGATATATTTTTTATAAAGTTACGAGGAAGATATATACATATTACAATGAAAGCTCGAATGAAGAAAAGCGGACATGATTTAGATAATAGACTACTACATCCCAGAAAAATTATAATATATTTGTGTTCATAACTTCCCTGCATTTCATTCTTCTTCTCCTTCGTGTTAGCCTGTATCATAGAGATTTCAGACCACTTGGTGACGTTTTGCAACAGCTCTTTTGAAGACATCTGGCTCCAGTCTCTGATATTCCTTAACCAGGAGATGAGTCGGCGTCCCCGATCTCCCTTCCCCAAGAATTTCCTTTACATGACTTGTTTCAGTACTTGATATTTTCCTTCATTCGTCAAATATTTCCTGTTCTATATATTCTAGCTTCCTTAGTTTGGTATAGTATAGTGTTTTCCTTATCCATTTTGTTTAGTCTCATGCTCAACCAATGATGTTCTAAGAAATATTCGATTAATGCATAATTCGAAGGCCCCAAATTTCTTCTCAGACACTTTGATCGTGTCCAGGTCTCAACTCCAAATAAATACACTATTTTATCATATCAATCGTTAGGTCTCTACTATGCAGTTTGTTTTACGACCCACCAACTCGGAGAGATCTTATAGCGACGATGGTATAAGAAGAGGCTATGTTGGGAAGGGAGCGACCGCGGTCCTAAGTACAGTTCCAGTACTTCCCTGGTGTGAGAACCATCTTGAGGGCTGTCGACTTGTGTGAGCTGGTGCGACGTTAACATCTAGAAAGGAAATGAAGTATATGATTCCCAGACCTTTAGTCCACAAACAGTTAGTCCACTTCATATTTCTTCCACCTTGCACATTCGCCCAACACCTCTTTTTGTTCATTCCCATATTTCGTCCACCCCTATTTTCCGTCCATCTTAAAATTTTCGTCGACTTTGGTCCTCCCTTTAATTGTGTAATTTGCCAATATTTCCACAACAGATTGCACATAAAGTTTTGAATATTTCAAAGCTTAGTGTGTATTAAAGAGTTGAAAAGGACTAAATTACATCTACGTCTTCACAAATAAAATTGACCAATGGCGCTACATCCATGGCCTGCAGCGAGGTGACGCATGGGCAGCGTAACAAATCCTCTCGGGTTTATAGACCTGGAACGCTATATCACCGTCACATAGCTCCCCAAATGTTATCGCGTAGGCCAGTGGACCTCGAACTAGTCCTCAGAATCAGGTAAGAACCTCTGACCTTGTCAGGATCGAACCTGGGCCTCCAGGGAATAAGCAAACTCGTTTCCCATAATTCGTATGATCAGCCCTATGTGTATATGTGACTTAAATACATAAATTTAATTTTAATGCCACATTTATACATTTTAAATTGGACATGATAAATTAATTACATTTACAAGAGATGGTTGTTGGAATTTATTAGACAAGTGAAGGGATATTTTTTACTGATCGTCTTTCTCAGATGCAGAATACAATTTCGTTTCGCAGCTAAGAGCTTATATACGTAGTCTTAATTTTTTTATCACACCGAGTGGCTTTTATATTATGTATTGTTTTAAACAATTTAGCCGTACACTTGAAATTCAGCTGAAATATTCACCTCTCCATGTACACTATAACCAATTATATTGTTGTCTATATTGTTCTTATACATTAACGAATTGGAATACAAGGAAATTTGTGATTTTGATGTGGGCGAATTTAGTGGACCTACAGTATAGTCAGCGGACGGGAAGAAGTTGGATAAAATATGCTGTTTTGGGCGAATTCTCATGTACAAAATATTAATGTGGAGGGATCTTATGGAGTTAATTTGAACATATTATTGGTGGACGTAAGGAAGTGAATGTAAAGATGCAAGTTCCCGAGAAAGTATTCGACGAATCGTTCTGGAAGCAAACATGTCACAAAGAACACCACTGTGTGATAATTAATGAATATATGTTCCGAGATTTGAAGATGGCAGCAAAATCGTACTTTCTATTAAAAAAGCAATCACCACCACCACCATCTTCCGAGATTTTTCTCCCTTTCAGAAATTGTATATCATGATTGGCTTCTTACAGCGTATCTATTACTTATCTCAGTAAACGATTATTCTTGCCAGTGTAAGTGACTCGGACGTTGGAGCACTGGCCTTTTGACCTAAAGTTGGCGGGTTTCATCCTGGATAATTCCGGTAGTATTTGAAGGTACCGCTACTTAAATATGTCAACCTCGTGTCAGTAAATTTACAGGTGCTTAAAACTACTCCTGGGGGACAGAATTTCGGCACATTGGTGTTTCCGAGTACTGTGAAGGTAGATGGTGGATCGCCAACCCTATTAATATTATTATTAAGTTACTGTCAAATTAAAAAAAAAATAAGATAACTATTGACTTTCTCCACAGTTCTATTGAATTCATGTACATCTCCTTCCCATATTATGTAGGCTACTTCATACATCTCTGTCCATCATGAATAGATAATTCTCTATCTAAAATGATTTACCGAGTCTATGATCCTCTTAAATACCACCATACAGCAGTTAATAAACAACGAAACATATACATTAGCTCGGTGTTAATGAAATTCAGTGGAAGTTTTTATTAACATTAAAAACATTGTAGAGTGGTGTACAATTTAACGTGGAGAATTTGTCAGGAACACGTTTGTGATTTGCGCACCTAATCACTCGTGGGATTATTAATTTTATATTCTTGTTGCGATGAAATATGCTGTATTGCCACATCAAATCACATCGAAATAGATAACACGTAGAGCACGGCAATGAGATTAATGTTGAACAGTTTGTACACGACGTGCTTTTAAAAAAGATGTTAACGAATTCCTGTAGCCGTGAGATCCTGGCTGATACATCCATCATCCGTCATGTGTGCCTCACTGAATCGCTAGGCCAGAGGCGTGGTAATACTTGTATATATCTTAGCCTGTTTACCATGCATCATAATTATCAATAATGGGGAAAAGACTGTGTGATATCGTCCTTGTTCTGATTGAAAGTTTAATATTGGTTGTTTTGATTTGAATAAAATAATATATATTGACGAACTGGTTTCTTTTTTTGAACAAGAAAATGTACCGAGGTGTCAGTTACCGATGTAAATGAACTTTTGATATGTTGTAAGAGTCAAGAAGAAAGACGCAATTTTTCTCTTTTCTGGGGAAGGCCGTTTTAAAGTAGTGAAATCATAATCTCAGCAGGAAAAGATGCTAGTGTAAGCGGGCAGTTTCACAGCTGAAAATAGTAAAATGAGTTATTTTCGAATATAAGCAATTGCAAATGTTGTGTTATCAATATGCAAGAAAAAGTATTTCTTATTAACTCAGTTTTCTATTAAGTAAATGCGTGGTAAATTACCTCAAATATAAAATCATCGTTACGAAACTTGCATTCGTAAATGCAAAAGGGCCGGGGGTTTTAGGGATGCTATCACCGTAAAGGAAAATATGAAAACACATTGATTTTGTTTTAAAAGGCGTGTAACATTACATTATATATAATTCTTAACTCTGTCAAGACAACGTTACATTTATACATCCTTAATGGGATGAGCCACTCAGCCCGGACCAAGTTTACCGCTTGGGGCGTTTCTGAAATACAAATGGGGAGTGTCTGTTCAAAAGGCGCTATTTCTACTTGGAAAAAATAAATCTGTATTTCGTCCGCACGCAGTAAAGTAGTTGAATATTATCGACTGCCAAGAGCAATCCAGACCACAAACATGTAATTCCTAAAAATATGTAACACACCTGATCATGGGTACGTTCCATGTGTTTTTCTTATTTACGTT